>NC_042629.1:31330404-31630404 GCF_901001135.1 Rhinatrema bivittatum
TAAGTGTAAAATAGAATCAAAGAGTAAAGACTGAATATCATAAACCTACAATAGGATCAATAAGTCTAAAATTAAGCAAAAATCAGAGCCAAAAAATCCCTAAAAACAAAATAACTCATAAAAGCCTTTCAAAAATCATCAGCATTGTGAATCTAGCTTATAACAATTCCAGAAAATGGCCCCTTCTTAGTACTGGTGAGTCTTCTTGTTGACAGAAAGGAAGTCTCAAGAAATGCTGTCATAGCTGATCATAAACTGTGTGAAGGAACATACCACTTTATATAATAATTCAAAGAATAAATGGAGCTATACCTGTTCTGGCCTTAAAACCAATATTAGAATCTTAAAATGGAGAATATAAGATAGAGAGCCAATGTAGAACTTTTAAAACTGGCTAATTTAGACCCTACAAATAGTTGAGCAATATTTTCTGCCTGTTGAATTCCACAAATCATTTTTATAAGTAGGCTGACACGAGCTGCAATAATTGAAGCAGCAAGTTTGCTTATCATAAACGGTATTTTCTCCCCACCCCAAACCTACCAGTGGCAGTAACCTCCTCCTTGGGACTCCTGCGGCCACTGATGCTCCTCCCCTTCCTTCTGCCGCATGAGCCAATGGGACTTCCCCCTTCTTCCTGTTCACGTGGGCTGGACTCCAGTGCCCTTCTTCCTGCTCATGCAGGCCAATTGGACTCTCTCTCTCTTCTTCTATTCCGCAGTCCAATGAAACTCCTTCCAGTCTGTGCGAGCCCAGGTGTTTTCCTTTTTGGGACCCACACAGGCTTCTTCAGCCAGCAAGGCACCTGCAGTTTTCCAGTGATGGGCTAGGGACTCTGCAATTTCTTTAGAATTCTGGAGTCTTCAGGCCAAATCTGGAGAGTTCTCAGATATGAAGATATGCTCCCTCCAGAGGCTCTTCCCTCCTCACCCGCCCCTCCTCCCCCCCCCCCACCTCCAGATGCTCTTCCCCCTTTCTCATCCTGGGAACATTTGGATGTCCAGTGACGGAGATTGTTGTGGGGTGGAGGACTGGAAGGAGGCTGATAGCAGCATGTGTGCACACTCCCCTCTCTCTCTCTCACACAAACATGTTCACTTGTACACTCTCACATACACACATTTCTCATCCACCCATATACACCCATGCACACCTCTCCCTCTTCCACACACACACACATGGCCACTTTAACTACTTACAGGGCCCTGGGCAAACTTTGTAGATGGGCCCCCTATTGCTTTTCAACAGATTGATCCCACCACCATGAAAGGAACAGAGAGACGCTATACTATTACATGACTTATTTTATGTTTAAACTTTGTATTACATAAAAGATGTGCAAACAAGAACCCAGTGCACATTGATTCCTTAGGTACACAAGGCCAAAATAAAATACAATTTTCAAGCGAAGCAGGGTCAAAGTCCGTGTAGTCAAACCAAAACATAAGCAGGGCAGGAACAAGGAAACAGGAACGACGAGGATCAGGAACGCAGGGAAGAGATTAATCTCTTAATAGCAATGAGTACTCGACCAGCAAGGAGACCTGTTGCAAAGGCAACGCTATGGAGCAGAGCCTGAGCTTAAATAATATGAAGAGGTTGACATCATCATCCGTGGTCCCTACTTAAGGATCAGCGATGCACGCGCCTAGGAAGGGGCACAACATGGGTAGTGGCATCTCTCCGCAGGCCACGCAAATAGGCCTGAGGAGCAGTAGCAGTATGACCAGGAACGCCGGGGACTGTGGCCGAGCTGGAGCCACCAGGGGAGGTCCGAGGACGGAGCTGGTGGCTCACCGCTGCCAGGGAAGAGGAACCAGAGGCTGGAGTCCTTGTGGAAAGGTGAGGGGGCCGTGCCGCGGGTCTGCCGCGGACGGCACGCGTAACAATGTTTTAGTACTTGCCAGGTACTTGTGGCTTGGATTGGCCACTGTTGGAAACAGGATACTGGGCTTGATGGACCCTTGGTCTGACCCAGTATGGCATGTTCTTATGTTCTTAACTTTTTCAAATTTTCTCCTCCCAACACAAATTGAGCAATCAACTCTAAACACTCCTAATACCCTCACTAAAATTACATAATACATCTCTCTATGATCCAGAAAAAGCTTCCTATCCTAAAACAGTTTTGTCTCCCTCTCACCCTTCTCTTATAATTCAGTCTAAGAGATACTCCAATAAACCAGAGTACATAGGTCTCAGCAGTCCAGCTCACTTCAAAGATAAACTGTGAGAAAGAAGCAGATCCTCTTAAAACGCTTAAATTTAAGAAACCAACTACGTGTTGTGAGGGCAGCAATAAAGGCGATGTTGTGGACATCACCTCCAGGAGTGGCACAGGACAGCAAGCTGGAAGTAGGTGTAGGCGATCCGGAGAGACTAGAACAAGAAACAAGTGCAGGCTGGGCCAGAGCTTTGGAGCCAACTGCAAGCTCGGCTGGAGCTCAGGAACAAACTGAACTGCATGGAGATAAGAGTGAACTCAGGAACACAGTGCAAGTAAACGTGGAACTGGATGCAGGTAAGCATCGAACTGAAAAACTGGGAGTTGAGTGCACATAAGGGTGAAACTGGAACACAGGAACTAGGGTGAAACTGACTAGGACAAGACAAGACAAGACAAGACAAGAATAGGACACACAGAACTTGGAACAGAGTCCAAAGACAACAGGATAGGAAGGCATCATGGCACAAGCAGAGAGTAGCCCAGAACACCAGGAAGAGACCTGGGAAGTCTCAGGCTAGGCCAGAGGTCAGGGAACAGAGAGGCCTAGGTTAGGCCACAAAAACAAGGCAAATTCAGAAGGCCTGCTGGCCTCAGGGCAAGATAGAAGGCAGAATCAGAAGGCCCGAGGGCCACGGGAACAAGCGAGGCAGATCTAGAATCAGAAGAGCCAGAGGCCACAAAAGAACATGAGGAAAGGCCTTGGAAGGCCGCAAAGTGAGAGTGGCTAAAGCAGGGAGTCAAGGAGGACTCATTGCCTAAGCATTGAGGGGAAGAGCAGACAGAATTAAGTAGGGCAGAAGTCTGGGTGTGGTATGGCAGGAGAGAAGGGCTTGGGCAGCCAGGGTTGAGAGCTCATGGAGGTCCTCTAGTGGCACGGAGGCTGTAGCACAGGCCAGGGACCAAAGACGTGCCAGAGGGTACAGTTTCGAGCAGAGTTCGCCAGGGATGCCCTAGTGGAGGGGAGGCTGAGCAGCAGCCAGAACCATAACACTACAAGAGCATGCAGGTAAACTCTGTATATATCTATTTCAGGTAGCCATAAAACGATCTCCTTTGCAGAAAATCCGTATTGCTAGCCATTTTTTCCATCTGCATAGTGTTATGAAGAAAAATTATGCAAAGCCAAAAGGACAGCTAGAAAGTCTCCTTCTGAGCTTATAGAATAGTCTTCATCAAGAAAAAAAAGCTTTTTGAACAAATAATTTCTCCTCGTTGTCCTTATTTTCAAGGAAGAGACATCGTCAAACAAAACAACTTCCATAACCAAGGGCATCGCCGCACTTCATACATAAATCAGTCTATTAATTTTCTTTTATGAGTTATGATTGAGGATATGTAAGCTGTATGAATACCAAAATCATAAACAAAATCTTTTCGCTTGTTAACAATTTTAATTAGAAATGTTCATTGTATTAGACTATGGAAATTTATTTCCTGCTTTTCTGTTTAATGTAAACCGGTATGATTTACATCTGATGTAAGAATGTCGGTATATAAAAATTAAAAATAAATAAATAAATAAATGAAGAAATATTGGCACCTGTTAGAATGTACGATATCCTAGATTTACTTACCTTAGTCTATGTGCCTATTTGTAAACCGTTGCAATGGTATAACTTAGCGACGGTATAGAAAAGTTTTTAAATAAATAAACAAACATACATACATCTCTCTCATACACACATTGTCAGTTGCCAAAGTCTCTTAAAACAACCTTGCAGTCCATTTGCTGTAAGAGCATACCTATGGCATGAAGTTAACAAATGAGCACAGGAGTCAGGCAAAAGATACTTTTGGGAGAGTTCTATATAGCTAAGATAATGTAGCTTTCTCCTGCTAAGAAAGATGCCGCAGTCTTTGCTACCCAAGCTGAACTAGTGTGGGGCAATTTTGCAAAGATAAATAAATAAATAAACAAGCCTAATTAAAGAATATGTCTCAGCTGCAAATAAGCAAAGAACTTCTTACTACTTAAATGCTATAGCTCCTGCAAGGGATAAAAAGACATAACTGTATCTCCTCCCAAGACATGCCTAAGCTGAGTGATTCCCAATCTAGCACAGGCATGTAATGTTTTTACCCGATCTCCCACTAGAAAATCCCTTTGGTTGAGGGGAGGAGGCATGCAAATTGTGGTCGTCCCCCCACCCACCCACCACCAACTCTGCCCCCATCCGCGCCCTTAATGTCATTCTCTCTTACATACATTCTTCACATAAGCCATATAAAAGTAAATATTGCATCCACAGACCCCCCTCCTCCACCTACACACACAGTGGGTGCAAAGCATTTCCCCCTATAGCTCACTATACACAACAGTCCTCGGGGACTCTTCCACTTGAACAATCCTGCTGAAATTTGACATTACTAATACACTGGCAAAACACTCTCAGGCCGATGCAATAAGACGAGCATTAAAATGGGTGCTCGTATTGAGCGTCCGTTTTCCCAATGTGCGCACAGCCACGTCTCCTGGGTGCCTGATGCCAATATTTAAATGAGTTGCCACGTTAAAAAGGACGCCCCAGGGATGAATTGAGTGTCCCCCTCGTGCTCGAATGCATCGGGCGCCCAGGAGAGGTGGCTGTGTGCCCACAATGGATTCATTCCAGTTGATACTTCAATTGAGCATAAGCGTAACACATTAAAAATTAACTTTGCTGCTAGTCAGAAACTACTATCACATACAAGACTGGTCCTCAACTTACAAAAACAGAAATTCTGTGGCTAGGTAGGAAGAAAACAATAAATTCCTCTTTGTCTTTCCCTATACAATCACAGAATATAAAAATTGTTGAATTTGCTTGAGATTTGGAAATAGTAACAGATTGTAACTTAATAATGAAAAAACACATCAACAATGTGAATAGAGAAGGTTATAACAAACCAGGGCTGTTAAAACCATTTAAAACCCCTTTTGTCCCAACAGGACTTTCACACTACATTAATATTCTCAAACCTTGAGACTCCTGAATTGTATATCAGATCCCTGCAGATTTTGCAAAATATACAAAAAGGGTGCTTACAGGAAGCAAGAAATATGATCACATTACTCCAGTTTTAAAATCCTTACACTGGTTAACCCATAAAATTTCATATCTACTATAAAGTACTATGTTTAACTCACAAAATCATAAACCAAAAAGACAGCCTGGCCGATTGTTTCAATGCACTTTCATACCCCACAACACAACCTGAGATCCGCAAACAAAGGCTTATTAAGTATACCCTCACTCTAGAGCAGTGGTTCTCAACCTTTTTCCCATCGTGACACACCTGACAGACCATGCTCACATGTTTGACACATTGCTCATTACAATTTACGACCGAAATAAAAAATAAAGGTCCAGTATTATTTTTATTGTTAAGAATGACACAAAAAAAAGATACATATTCTGTCTGAACAGAAATTGCATAAATAGTAAACAGCTCACACCAAAACAGCACCAATTTCTAGTACTCAAACAGTAAGAAAAGGCAACACTGAAACTATTACACCAGGCCTTAAGACACCAATACATCTCCTATTAGGAAAACGGACCAAGCCAGGCTGCCTTAGAGCCCTACACAGAAACTACACGCCAGCAGAGAACCTCACCTGAATCACATGTGCTGACCCTCACCTAACAAAGAATAGAGAGACCAAAACTGAATTGGAAACTGCAACAAGCCAGAGTCTCTGTATGCAGTGCAACAAAGGAAAGAAACATCACCCATCCTTATAAAACAAATCAAGAAATATAAAATCAGTAGCAGTAAAACCACACTAAAAAAAAGAACAGATTATTTCAAAACAGTAGATGAGTGGAATATCCAATAATTAAAAAATAAAAAATTTCTAGATACCAATAAAATATTTAAAATAGCAGACACAAAGACCCAGTAATGAAAATAATAAGGATAAAAACAATTTTTTTGCTTTGCATACCTGAGAACGTTTGAGAGCAAGAGTGAAGGGGGATAGGGAATGGAAGAGGCTGAAAGGAGAAGATGAGGCGGGAAGTGGGTGCTGAAGGGGGGAGAGAAGCAAGGTAGGACCAAAGGAAAGTGGCTGGGGCAGAAAGAAAGAAAGAGGAGAGGGCTGAAGGGAGAAATCTGTCCCTTCCCATAAGAAAACCAATGAAGGCTCGGTGGCCCCAACATAATATCCACCCCCCCCCCCCCCCCCCCCCCCCCCCCCCCTTTCCAACACACACGTATACAACATCAACTAGTACTGGAGGAATTCTGTGCAAAAAAATGTTAAATTCTGCTCACAAAAAATTAAAATTCTGTATACTTTATATTGGTCAAAATAACAATATACATGGACAGTCTTGAAGTAATTAATTTAAAATATAATACAGAAAAAGTTTATTAAAGCAAATTACCCTAGAAGTTCACTATAAGAGTGTCTCATCCTCCCTCTTTCCCTACTCCCCTGGCCAGTCTCCTTTCACTTTGCCCTCTCAGGCCCCAACTCCTCCATCTGTCACTCTCTCTCCTCTCCCCCTCTAGCTCAACTCCTTCCACTTTAGCTCCACTCCCAGAGTTTGACCCCTCTCTAAGTACTGCCTCTCACACAGGCACCCTTGTCTCTCTCACTCTCTCACATACACACACACACAATCTCCCTCTCTCTAGGGCACAACACACACCCTCAAACAGAGCTCCATTTCTCTCTCGCACACACACCCCTTCATCTAGGGTCCCCTTCTCTCGCATGCACACACCCTCATACAGACTCCCCCCCTCTCTCGCACACATACACACCCCCTCATAAAGACTCCCTCTCGTGTGAGCGTGCACCCACAAACACTGATAGACTCCCTCTCTCTCACACACACACCCATACAGAATCCTCTTGCATGTGCGCACACACACTGATAGACTCCTCTTCTCTCTCGCACACACCTCCTCACTCACTCTCTCTCACACATACACACACATACACCCTTCATTCAGACTCCCTCTCTCTCGCACACATACCCATACAGAATCCTCTTGCATGCGCGCACACACACTGATAGACTCCTCTTCTCTCTCGCACACATCTCCTCACTCACTCTCTCTCACACACACACACACACACACCCTTCATTGAGACTCCCTCTCTCGCACACACACACCCTCATACAAACTCCCTCTCCCGCGCGCGCACACCCCTCAGACTCCCTCTCCTGTGCACACACACACACACCCTCATACAGGCTCCCTCTCTCGCACACCCCCCCCTCATGCAGGCTCCCTCTCTCTCACACACACCCCCTCATGCAGGCTCCCTCTCTCTCACACACCCCCCCTCATGCAGACTCCCTCTCTCTCGCTCGCACACAGACACCTCATGCAGGCTCCCTCTCTCTCGCTCACACGCAGACACCCTCATGCAGGCTCCCTCTCTCTCTTGTACACTCACATAGGCTTCCTTTTTTTCCCAACACATACACCCTCACATAGGCTACATTTGTCTCTCGCTTATACACCCCGGCACACTGGCTCCCTCTCTCGCTCAGTCCCCCCTATATATAGGCTCCCTCTCTCACACACGTCCCTTCACAGAGGCTCTCTTTCTTACACATTCACACACCCTCACACAGGCTCCCTCTCTCACAAACAAGCAAGCACCCTCACATACACACAATCCCTTTTTCACACACACCAGCTCCCGATCTCTCACACACATATACACACTCCTTCACAATCTCCTCACATAGGCTCCCTCTCTCTGGCATCCATGCACCCTCACATATGCGCTCTCTCTCATCCCCCGCCTCACCATCTTACACACACAAACTCACTCTCACTGGGGCCTTCTCCGTCTTTGCTGCAAGCAGGATGGCCTCCACTCACAGCATACTGGGCCTGCTCCATCTTCTCCATGAGCGGGGCTGCCTCAGCTTGCAGCATGCCGGGATCTGCCAAATTCTGTGCTCAGCAGTAATGCAGAATTCCCCCAGGACTAAACTAGGTACAGTATCTCTTTTCTCTGGTCAGCCCCCTCCTCTTTCTTCCAGCCCCAAGTCCCCTCTTCTCTCTCCCCAACCCTGCCACCATTCCCTTCCCCTACTCCTAGCCCTCACCTCTGCCAAGTCATGCTTTCCCTTCCCACCACTAGCCACTCCCCCTGCTCCCATTCCCTCCTCCTCTCTTCCCCTATACCCATCCCTCTTCCTTCATCCTCTCTCTTCCCTCCACCCCACCACCACCTCTTGTCTCTCTCCTTCTTGCCCCCACCCCTTCCTCTCATCCAAACCACACCCCCTGCTCCCCAGTTCTCCCCATACTCTGTCCACCACCATCCACTTACCTATTGATGGTATAACTCCCTATCCCTCCCCAGAGTACTGCTATGGGCAGCAGCAGGCAGTGCAGGTCAGATGGCAGCACAGTACCACGGTAGCTAAAAGGGTTGGCAGCTCCCACAGCCAGCAGCAAGGAAAGGGAAAGCAGGTCTTGCACCCAGCTCACATCTCTCAAAAAGTCAGCTCTCTCCTTTCCCCTCCCCAGATCCAACCTAGCACTCTCCTCCCCCCCAACGCTGAAACTCAGTAGCACTCTTCCCATCCCATCTCCCTACCTTTCGAAGTTGAACCCCAGCGCTTCTCCCCTTCTCCCGTCCCTAGAGCCAAGCCCAGCCCTCTCTTCTTTCTTCCTTTCTTGCAAATTATCCCCCTCCCCCAGACAATGCTCTCCCTTATCCCAGAACCAACCCGGAAAGGTTGAAACTTACCAGTACTCCACTACTTCTCTCAGTGGGTCCAAAGCCAGCACTCTCCTCCTTTCATTCCCCCACAAGCCCCCAGGAGAAATGCCAGGACTGTCTTTCCCTCTGAGGTACCCCCACCTCTCCCCAGGTCCAAAACCAGTCCTATTCTTGTCTCTATCGCTCCCCCATTGTGTCAGATAAGGGAAAAGCAGGTTCCCTCACAACCACAATCGCTTCGGCAGCAGAAGCAGGGGAGTCCCAGGCTCCCCTCAATCAGCGGGGCCCCAACTCTAGCAGGGGCCCCCCTCCTAATGCCTGTAGCGCGGTGTAATTAAAAGCTGCTGCGCTGGAGCTCGGGACGCTGGCACGTGCTGCATCGAGAGAACAGCCTATCCGCGGCCAGGTAGAGGGATGAGCTGGCAGGGAGCGATTGGCTGGGTCTCCGGAGGGGGTGGGAGGTTGGTGGGCTCAGGTCCTGTTCTGCCGCCCTCGCTGACCTGACCGCCCCGCGCTGCCCGAAAAAGACAAAACGGACCCTCTCACGTGCCGGCTCCAGATGGTGAGCTGGGGGCGGGGCGAGGGAACGCAGTGCTACCGGGGAGGCCTCAAAATGCAGCGCTGCTCTGCCTCGGCGGTGAATGCTGCCACTGGCTGCTGGTCTTGCACCCTGGGCTCCTTGTTATACGGGGCCCGGAGTAACTGCTCCTTTTGCTGTTAGGGAAAAGCGTCCACACACACTCTCTCTCTCTCTCTCTCTCATTCTTTCTCCTAACCTGGCTCCTCATTAGCCACATCTTTTTCCCCAGGACCATGGGATTAATGTTTGTCTGCGGTATTGGGCCCAACACTGTTCCTGTTTCATTTTCCTGTGCGGGGCCTACGCTGCTGCTCTTCTTCCTCCTGCCGCGCGGGGGCAGTTGCTCCTCCTTGAGGCGCAGAGCATACGCTCCTCCTCCACCCACTTTTTCATTTGGGCTCTCTCCAGCAGCAGGGGACTCGGGGTTTTCTTTAAAAATCCGGAGTCTCCATGCCAACCCAGCGAATTCCCAGGTATGCTTTATCCCTTCCTCAACTCTTTCCCCCCCCCCCCCCCCTTCTCATCCCCTCTCCATCTTGAGGGTATTCTTCCATTCTTGATTCCTCCATTCTCCCCTTCTCACCTTTTTCCTATGCTCATCCCCATAACGCAACCTGTTCCTCCAAGGCCTTTTCTCTTCTCACCCCCCTCCCGAACTCCATACCTGGGCTGACTGCCGCCAGCTCCAAAGTTCTCTCTCCCAATCAGTCCACCCTAGTTTCACTCAGCCCCTTTTCCCTTAGCTTACCTCTGCATTCCTCGGTCATCCCTTGCTATTATTCCTGCCTCTCTTCTCCATCTGTGCCAGCAGGGCAAGCATAAGAATTGCCATGCTGGGTCAGACTAGAGTCCAAGCAAGTCCAGCATCCTATCTGACAGAGACCAGCCCAGGTCCCAACTACCCAGCAGATTCCAAAAATTAGATTTATTTCTTCTTACATCTTTTCATGGATAGTAATCTTTTTCCAAACATCTTTTAAAACCCAATTTTGCTAGTTGCCTTTGCCGTGTCCCCTGACAAAATATTTCCCAGCAGGGAGGCTCTTGGGGGGGGGGGGGGGGAATGCCTGATTGCATCACAGATCAAATAATCTGCCCTGTTTTCTGGGGCCAGGGCCTGCAGCAGTGATGGCTTCCCTCAGGCCCACTGCTCCATTCCCCCTTCTCCCTCCTCATGAAGTGAAGAGTAGGGTTGAGATGGGGGGTAGATGCCAGCCAATATAAAGTGTTTCTACCTGCTGTCACCATGAGCATGTTTAAGGCTCACAAGTGACTGGCTGTGCAAAGTTAACAACCTGTGAGTTTTAAAAATGCTCACTGTAACAGCAAGCAGCAATACTCTATACTGGCTTCGTTTCATTTTGCTGATTAGGAGAATTGAGTTTATCCACCACCCCAAGCCTGCTCTTCAGGTCTTGGAGGATGTATATATGTGTGTGAGTGGAGGATAAAACCATGCAGAGAAGAACATTGAGCCACTGCTGCCAGGACATTGCTCTGGTGCACCAGTTGAGAAGCACTGAACTGTTTCAATCCTTTTTCCCCTTCTCTTGCCTCATGCAATTATCCTTAGTCTTCCTTTCTTGCTCTCAACCAAACTATTCACTCTTGTTGGAGCTGTCTGTCATCTCTTGGAAAGGCCAGCCAGGGTAGTAGCAGGACACACGTGCTCCTCGGGCTTTGATAACCCTGCTTTCCTCCTCCTCCAGTTGTGTTGCAGTGTAGGTTTTAGCTTTCAGCCACAGTTGGCCCTTCAGTTCCTTGCCTCATGCTACATTGCAGGTTCAGGTCCCTGGCAGCTATTGGGCCCATTGTGCCTCCCCTCCTCCCCATGCAACAGCATAGTTTCATCTCTCGGCCACATCAGCCGCTGTTCCTCTCCCCCGCCCAGCATATGCTACACTGTAGGTTCAGGCTCCCAGCTCCAAGTAGTAGAAAGCCTGCCTTGCAATCAGTTGGACCATTAGACGATCAAGGGGTAAAAAGTGCACTTAGAGATGACAAAGCCATAGCAGAGAGACTAAATGAATACTTTGCTTCAGTATTCACTGAGGAAGATTTAAGATATATTGTCATATACTACTCTTGTTTTTAATTATTGACGAATGTTATAAATATTATAAAGATGTCAATTAGCGGTTACCTTCATATTTCAACAGAATCAAAATTTTTGAAACTAAATCCCATTATTATTTTATAGTTGTAACACTTTGTCTTTTTAAAGGTATTTGAAGAGTAAATGCGGATATCCCATTCAGATAAAGAAGTAATTATATCTAGTCAGAGGAGTTCCTGAGGCAGCTTTGGACGCGAAATGTGGACACGTCGAACTGTACTCTGCATCAACACCGGGAGGGTTGTACCCCCCGCGAACTGGACTGAACTACCCCTGAAAGGGAAATATTACAAAATTCATATTAATACCGGAGGGTATATCTTATAGAAAAACATAAAAAGAAAAAATAGGAGTGGACTTTAAAGACCTATGATTAAAGATGATCCCTTAAGCAGCTTGAAAAAGAGCAGAAATGCCCAAAGAGACCGCGGGATGTTATGAAGGTCTATAAAATAATAATGGGATTTAGTTTCAAAATGTTTGATTCTGTTGCAATATGAAGGTAACAGATATATACTCATGCCAGAGATGATATTCAAAGATATTGATTCAGTTTACCTGGATGATGTTATAGGGCAAATTGACAAACTAATCTCCTGGACCAAATGGTATGCATCCAAGAGTGCTGAAAGAACTTAAAAATGATGGGCCGGATTTTAAAAAGGCCCGGCGACACGCATAAAGCCCCGGGACGCGTGTAAGTCCCGGGGCTTTACTAAAGGGGCGGTTAGAATGGGGCTGGGGAGGAAAAGGTTAGGGGAAGGGGTGGGAAGGTCAGGCTAGGGGGAAGGGAAGCTCCGATTTCATGTTATAAAACCGCATGTCCATGTGTGCGTGCCGGGTAGCGTGCACACATGGACGCACACGCACAGCTTTTAAAATCTACCCCAATAATTTCAGGCATGCTATTAGTAATTTGTAAACTAATCATTAAAAGCGTCTATGGTACCTGAAGACTGGAGGGTTGCCAATGTAACGCCAATTTTTAAAAAGGGATCCGGAAAACCACAGACCAGTGAATCTGACGTCTGTGCCAGGCAAAATGGTAGATACTGTTGTAACCCGGGCACTTCTCAGGTTACCAGTAAGCCCTGGGTATTTAGTGACAGTGTCAGCTAGTCAGAGTAGGATGGATATTGGGGGGGGGGGGGGGGTCCATGCAGATGCAGCCCCCTCCTGCAGGGTTTGCCATGGCTATCCCACTACTAATGCTATATAATAGCTCCCAGGTACAGCTGAGGAGGGAATCCTTTGGGGTTAATACGGGAGTACAAAAGGTAGAGAGGAGTTAGGTTTTTGTTATTTTACAGGCCCAGCCGGTTTCAGCCAGGCAAGCCCTACTTGGTGAGCCCAGCCAGTGTTGGGAGAGGGTTTTCCTTTCCACTCTACTCTCTGGCTGGTTTGAGCTATTCCCCTCTGGGTCATTTTTTGGAAATTTTACCCTTTAAGTATTGGGGCTGCTCTGGAGCCTGTTCCGCTCAGGGAAGGGGGAACCTGGGTCTGAGCAGGTTAGGGAAGATCTGTGACTCGCTGTGAGCCACCCCAGAGTTTTTTCCCCTGAGTTCAGTGAACCTAAATTTCCAGATCCAGCGTGGAAGTTCTGACTGCCTTCCTTCCTGCCGGGGGCATTAAGAATCCTGCTCCAAGGGATCCCTCCCATTAAGGACCCAAAAGAAAAATATGAGGTCTGCAACAGTAACCAAGACTATTCCAACAAACTATGAGTAAAGGCAAAGCCTAACATTGGGGAAGTTACCCATCCAGTGCTTACAAACCTGGGGGGGGGGGGGGGGGGGGAGAGAGAGTTTCTCTGTGCAGAGACTGCAACAAAATATTCTTGCCAGGTAGAAGAGGTAGTTCTACCCAACAAAAGGACACCCTGCTAGCTGGGGACCCTACTTTTCCAAGCCCTGGAGGGCAGGACTGCCCCTGGCTGGCGTTCGACCTTTCTGCACAGATTGAGGAGGAAATTGTTATGAGGAATCATAGTGCTGTGTGAATTAAGACTGTGCCAGTTTCATAGTTTATCAGTAAAGATTTGTTTGGACATTAATACAGCGACTCATCTTTCTTTGGCACACCCAGGCGCACTGTGGGACAGACATACATTGGTTGCCCCAGGGAAATAATAAAAGGAATGACACCAAATTATTCAAAGTTTTTAAATCACCTGACGATTGTAAGAAATTGCTAGAGGACCTTGCAAAACTGCCATTGCGGACTCCGCCGTAGCTGGTGGAATCCGCAATGCGGCTCATCCGGAGACAGTGGGGCCGTCCCCACGTCGATTTGATGGCGCCTCAGCTCAATGCGAAAGCTCCTCAGTTCTTCAGTCGCAGGAGAGAGTTACGGGGCTGAGGGAGTCGATGCTCTAGTTGTGCCTTGGCCTCCGAAAGTCTTACTATATGTATTCCCACCATGGCCACTGGTGGGCAAAGTATTGCGCAGAATAGAGAAGCACTCAGGAAAGGTGATCCTGATAGCTCCAGAGTGACAAATTTAATGAGGACAAGTGCAATGTGGGGAAGAGTAACCCAAATACCCTGTTCGTACCTGGATCAGTCCAGAACGCCTGGGTTAATTCATCCCTGCCAGCAGATGGAGACAGATAAAACCTCGTTGACACTGCTTGAAAACCCCTGGTGCCACCTGCAGTAGCTCAGTATTCATCTGTCTCCAGCAGATGGCTGGTGCATTAACCTGCAGGGCTTTTCTTTTTACCCTTGCTGTTTTTTCCTGTTAGATTTTTCTTTGCAGGTGAACCTTCCTCCCAGGGGATTGGTTCCTTGAGGAACCCTTCTCTGCTCAGTTGAGGTGGACCAGTCGAGGTCCAAGTTGTACCATGGGGTGTAAATTTCGTGGTCCAGATCCCTCCCCTCAAGAGGCCAGCCGTGCGGCTTGCAGCCTTTTCCTTTTGATCAGAGGTTTCTCGCCCTTTCTTTTAGCAGCTGTGTTGAGCTGGACAGTGCTTTTCAGCTCTGGGAGAGAAGCTTTGTTTTTTAAACTTTAAAAGTTAACAAAGTTTGTAACATCTTCCCCGATCGGGTTTCTTTTTGGCTCTTATTTTGAATTTTGAATTTTCCTGTGCTTACTGTCATGGTTTGCAGCTCAGCTTGCTGCGGGTGTGGGGTGGTCCCAGCGCGCCTCAGTCGATCGGGCCTCTGTTCTGGGTGTATTTCGGGGGAGGGGGGGAAGGGCCCTCTCTTCTCCCGGGTGGGGGCAAATGCCGGCACCTCTGCAAAAACACGGCTGCCGCGATCGGATCGGTTTTGCAGCCTCCTGCTACCACCGGGTCTGCCGGTTCCCTCGAGACGGGAGCGGCAGCTATTTTGGATGCGGTTTCGCGCCCACCGCCATTATCGGAGGGAGAGGGGAATTCTCCGAGGTTTTCTCCCATCCATCCCGGGCCCCCCGATGCACAGGGGCTCGCTGGAGGTGTAGGTTCTTTGGATCCCTTACCTCAGATCCCCAATTTGCTTCCAGGTGCGCGTCCCTTTTCCCCACATTTCATTCTCCTGTTACACCAGGCTTACCTGGTGCAGCAGTAGGGGATGGGGGGGGGGCTCCAGGTTTTTTGGCCCTTCCCAATCTGGAGCCGCAGCCTATTAATTCCGGGATGGGATCCGCGCTGCTGCGAAACTTGGCTATTCCTGTTGTGCCTGGCCCTGTCGGGGTGACTGGGTTCACAGGTCCTGGCTCCTCCGGCGTCGGGGTTTTCAGCGCCGGATCCGGACCAGGGATGACATAGGACTACCATCAATGGTGGAAGGGGATGAGCCCAAAATTCTTCAGTTGTTCCGGAGAGAGGAGTTGGGGTTGAAACCCCTACAGGATGTTTCAGAGGTGGATGGTGCAGACCCCTTGCTGGATAGTCTTTGTGCTCCCCCTTCCGCCTTCCCGTAGCATAGGTCGGTCCGGCAATTGATTGAGCACGAATGGGATTCTTCGGACTCAAGTTTGAGGGTAGGTAGGGCTATGGCCAAGCTCTACCCATTACCGGAGCAAACCTTGGAGCTTTTTGCACTTCCGCAGGTGGATGCGACAGTTTCTGCGGTCACTAAGAAGACTATGATTCCCGTGGAAGGGACTGCGGCCCTAAAGGATCTCCAGGACCGAAAGTTGGAACTTCATCTCAAGAGGGTTTTTGAGAGAGCAGCCTCGGGGCTCCGGGCTGCCGTGTGCTCCGGCTTTATGTAGAGGCCATGCTGCGATGGGTGCAGAATTTTCAGGATGCATCTCATGGGACCGTTACGTCGGATGCAGATCACGTGGAGGCGTTGATCGCGTATGTAGCGGATGCGCTGTACAACTTGGTACGTTCGCTCTCACGTGTCATGAGTTCGGCGGTTGTGGCCAGACAGTTACTTTGGCTCCATCACTGGTCGGCGGATGTCTCTTCTAAGGCCCAGTTAGACTCTTTGCCTTTTGTTGTTGTCTTTTGTTTGGTGAGCAGCTGGAACAACTCATCAAGCATGCGAGTGAGACAAAGGTTCACAAGCTGCCGGAGGACAAGCCGAGGAATCGCCAGGTGTTTCAATCCAGGTCGCGCGTCAGGGACTCCAGCCTGTCTCTTCCTTCAAGAGGGCCCGTAGGGGCGTGGTCCCAAAAGCCTTTTCAGCAACCGCAGGGCGCTGCTGGGGCCAGTCCTTTCACAGAGGGCAACGACCTTTTAGAGCTCCCACGACAGGAGGAGCAGCAGCGGTCAAGTCCTCCCAATGAAGCGAGGCCGGTTCACTCTGCCGTTCCCTATATAGAGGGCCGGCTGGCGGAGTTTTATGGGGAGTGGACCAAAATCACACAGGATCAGTGGGTACTCTCAGTGATAAGAGACAGTTACGCTTTAGAATTTGCACACTTCATTCCCGAACTCTTCTTAGTCTCCCCTTGCGGGTTTTTTAACAATTTGCCCAGTGGTTCGAGAGACGTTGCGAAGGTTGCGCGAGTTGGGAGCGGTGATTCCGGTATCGCCTCGCGAACGGGGCAGAGGTCACTATTCCATCTATTTCGTTGTCCTGAAAAAGGAGGGGACATTTCGCCCCTTTTTGGACCTCAAATTGGTCAACAGGTCCTTACATATCCCACGTTTTCGAATGGAAACGCTCCGCTCGGTGATAGCGGCGGTTCTTGGCATCCCTAAATCTGACGGAGACATACTTGCATATCCCAATTCGTCCAGCGCATCAGCGATTTCTCCGTTTCATATTGTTGGGTCAACATTTCCAATTCCAGGCTCTGCCTTTCAGGCTAGTGACAGCTCCCCGTACGTTCACCATGGTGATGGTGGTGGTGGTAGTGGCGGCGGCTCTCCGACGCGAAGGGGTGTTGGTACACCCTTATCTCGATGATTGGCTAATTCTGGAAAAGTCGTTGGAGGGTTGCCGTGCGTCAGTTCAGAAAGTGGTTCGCCTGTTGGAGTCTCTTGGCTGGGTGGTGAACTGGACGAAGAGTCACTTAGAGCCTTCCCAAGTACTCGAATACCTCAGCGCTTGTTTCGACACGAGCCAAGGCAGGGTGTTTCTCACACAGGAGAGGATGCTCAAACTTCAGTCACAGGTTCGCCGCTTATTGGCATTGAAAATTCCATGAGCCTGGGATTTCCTACAGGTTCTGGGTTTGATGGCTTCCACCCTAGAATTGGTACCGTGGACCTTCACGCATATGCGTTCACTTCAGAGAACTCTGTTGGACAAATGGAATCCTCTGTTGCAGGCTTTTCATTTACTGGTTTTGCTGGATGCGTCAGCGCAGAACAGTCTATCATGGTGCTACAGTCTTCCAATCTACAGCGTGGAGTCAGCCTAGAGGTTCCGGAGTGGGTGGTTCTCACTACTGTCGCCAGTCTCTCTGGTTGGGGAGCGGTCTGCGAAAGACAGTCGGCCCAGAGTACTTAAGAACATAAGAACATAAGAAAATGCCATACTGGGTCAGACCAAGGGTCCATCAAGCCCAGCATCCTGTTTCCAACAGTGGCCAATCCAGGCCATAAGAACCTGGCAAGTACCCAAAAACTAAGTCTATTCCATGTAACCATTGCTAATGGCAGTGGCTATTCTCTAAGTGAACTTAATAGCAGGTAATGGACTTCTCCTCCAAGAACTTATCCAATCCTTTTTTAAACACAGCTATACTAACTGCACTAACCACATCCTCTGGCAACAAATTCCAGAGTTTAATTGTGCGTTGAGTAAAAAAGAACTTTCTCCGATTAGTTTTAAATGTGCCCCATGCTAACTTCATGGAGTGCCCCCTAGTCTTTCTACTATCCGAAAGAGTAAATAACTGATTCACATCTACCCGTTCTAGACCTCTCATGATTTTAAACACCTCTATCATATCCCCCCTCAGTCGTCTCTTCTCCAAGCTGAAAAGTCCTAACCTCTTTAGTCTTTCCTCATAGGGGAGTTGTTCCATTCCCCTTATCATTTTGGTAGCCCTTCTCTGGAAGCCTCGTGGCCAATCGGTTGGGGACCAGAGTGGTACGGCTGGCGTTTCAAACCTTTCTTCACCTCGTTCAGGGACGTTCAGTCAGAGTTCTGTCAGACAACGCCACAACAGTTGCATACATCAATCACCAAGGCGGGACCAAGAGTCAAGGGGTAGCGATGGAAGCACGAGAGCTGTTTCAATGGGCGGAATGGTACTTGATTCAACTAGTGGCCTCTCATATCGCAGGGGTCGACGACGTTCAGGCCGATTTTCTCAGTCTTCAAACCTTAGATCCAGGCGAGTGGGAGCTGGCGGAGTCCGCAATGCGGCTCATTCGAAGATGGTGGGGCCGTCCCATGTCGATTTGATGGCAACTCGGCTCAGTGCGAAAGCTCCTCAGTTCTTCAGTCGCAAGAGAGAGTACGGGGCTGAGGGAGTCGACGCTCTAGTTGTGCCTTGGCCTCCGAAAGTCTTACTGTATGTATTCCCGCCATGGCCACTGGTGGGCAAAGTATTGCGCAGAATAGAGAAGCACCCAGGAAAGGTGATCCTGGTAACTCCAGAGTGGCTACGTCAACCGTGGTTCGCAGATCTTGTCAATCTAGCGGTGGATGGTCCGTTGCTCCTGAATCACCTCTCAGAACTGCTTCATCAAGGCCCCGTATTTTCCGATCAGAGATCACTTTTGTCTAGTGGCTTGGCTTTTGAGAGGCATCGCTTGTGACGGAGAGGATACCCAGAACCGGTGATTACTACACTTTTACAGGCTCGACGGCAATCCACTTTCCTCTCATATGTTCGGGTCTGAAAAGTGTTTGAAACTTGGTGTTCCGACTGAGGGGTTCTTGCGGTTCAGGCCTTGATATCTCACGTCTTATCTTTTCTACAAGAGGGTTTAGCTATGTGTCTTGCCTTTAATTCCCTTAAAAGTGCAGGTAGAGGCGCTTGCTTGCTTACTAGACAAAATTGAGGGTTATTCCCTGTCTTCTCACCCGGATGTGCAGCAGTTTCTTCGGGGAGTTAAGAATTTGAGGTCTCCGGTGCAGAAAATTTGCCCTCCCTGGAACCTAAACCTGGTTCTGTGAGAATTATGTGACGCTCCATTTGAACCTATTCGGAGAGCGACTCTTAAGAATTGACTCTCAAAGTGGTGTTCTTGGTGTCCATTTGTTCCGCTAGGAGGATTTCAGAATTGCAGGCCTTGTCATGCAGGGATCCATTTCTTCAACTATCTGATTCAGGTATTACATTGCGTATGGTTCCTTCATTTGTCCCAAAGGTAGTGTCTGCCTTTCATGTTAATCAGACTATTGAGCTCCCAGCGTTTACAGACTTGGATGCTTCCTTGCAGCATGCTCGGGAGCTTAAGATGTTAGATGTCTGCAGAACCTTGCTTCATTATCTCAAGGTTACTAATGAATTCAGAAGATCAGATCATCTGTTTGTGTTATGGAGCGGGCCAAAGAAGGGTACCAAGGCCTCCAAAACAACAGTTGCCAGGTGGCTTAAGGAGGTTATTGGGTCAGCATACATTCTCAAGGGCCACCAGGGTCCTGATGGTTTGCGAGCTTATTCGACGTGGGCTCAGGCCGCTTCATGGGCGGGGAGGCGCAGTTGGTATCTCCGCAGGAAATTTGCAGGGCAGCAACTTGGAAGTGTCTACATACTTTTGCAAGGCATAACAGGTTGGATTCGGATTCCAGATCTTTTGGTGAAGGTGTCTTGCAAGCAGGACTCTCCAGGTCCCACCCTCTCTAGGAAGCTTTGGTACTTCCCAGGAGTTCTGAACTGATCCGGGTACGTACAGGGAAAAGAAAATTGGTTTTTACCTGATAATTTTCGTTCCTGTAGTACCAATGGATCAGTCCAGAACCCACCCAGGTTAGAAGGGAGAGTCATCCGCTCAGCTATAACTTTGTCAGCAAACTTCTGTTCTTTGTTGTAAACACATATACTTTTTTCAAGTTATTTGAGACGTTTTTAGTCAGTTATTGCACATAGTGTTATTTTTCAGCTTGGGTACAGACCAATTCTGAGCTACTGCAGGTGGCAGCAGGGGTTTTCAAGCAGTGTCAGCGAGGCTTTATCTGTCTCCATCTGCTGGCAGGGATGAATTAACCCAGGAGTTCTGGACTGATCTGTTGGTACTACAGGAACAAAAATTATCAGGAAAGAACCAATTTTCTTTTATAGCTATATAATGCAAGGTTCCACATTAGGATTCACCACTCAGAAAAAGAATCTAGGCAACATCATTGATATGTTGAAATCTTCTGCTCAGTGTGCAGCAGCAGCCAAGAAAGCAAATAGAATGCCAGGGGATTAAGGAATGGAGAATAGAACAGAGAATATCATGATGCCTCTGATTCGTTCCATGGTGCAACCTCATCTTGAGCAGTTCTGGTCACCACATCTTAAAAAAGATATAGCAAAATTAGAAAAAAAGTTACAGAGAAGGGCAACCAAATTGATAAAGGGAGTGGATCAAGTCCCCTATGCGGAAAGGCTAAAGAGGTTAGGACTCTTCAGCATGGAGAAGAGATGGCTGAGGGGAGATAAGATAGAGGTCTGTAAAATAATGAGTGGAGTGGAATGGAATTTACTCTTTCAAAAAAGTATAAAGATTACGGGACACAATGAAGTTATTAAATGATATGCTTAAAACTAAATATTTTCTCATATTTTTTTTACTCAATGCAGAATTAAACTCAAATTAATTTTTGGATAATGTGATAAAAAATTGGTAGTGTAGGGTTTAAAAAAGGGTTGGGCAAGTTCCTAGAATGGACATGGGGAAATCCACTTCTTATCCCTGGGATAAGCTGCACAGAATCTATCTACTCGTTTGGGATCCTGCAGATACTTGTGACCTGGATTGGCCACTATTGGAGACAGAATTCTGGGCTTGATGGACTTTTGGTCTGAGCCAACATGGCACATCTTATGTACTAATGTTCTTATGACCTCCCCATTAGCATCCAAGTGACTGCTGGAGACAGGATGTTGGGCTTGATGGACTTGATCTGACCCAGCCAGGCAAATCATATATTCTTATGTTTACCAGGTCACAGTTTATTAGCAAGACTTGCTTGCTGTTATCCTTATATACAGTATCATCAATCCACAGACTAAATACATTCAAATTACTGCTCATTAAACACTAGTTCATCTCTAGGTCTACTTT
This sequence comes from Rhinatrema bivittatum, assembly GCF_901001135.1. Lineage (NCBI taxonomy): Eukaryota > Metazoa > Chordata > Amphibia > Gymnophiona > Rhinatrematidae > Rhinatrema > Rhinatrema bivittatum. Next base: position 31,351,620 of record NC_042629.1, read on the forward strand.
ACTTATGACACAAAGTAGAAGAGAAATAAATGGTTGGCACAGTCCATCGCAGATACAAATCAAACATATTCTGCAGAATGGTTCACATTTATGCCCCCTGCTTCAAGCTTTCAGCCATGCACCCAAGGAGTCACCTGTGTTTTGGTTAGGAATGAGTGAACCAATTCAGATTACATTCCAGCTCATCTAAGGGAGAACAGGGGCAGGGTGCTCATTTTGGTTCAGATTATGCACGTTGCCCGAGGTGGCACCAATGCAGGACCAAAATCCACATGCCGAGCCAGGCCAAGGGAGGCTCCTCGTCAAGAATCTTGCACCACATCTGACGGCTGTGAATTTGCTGCCGCCACCACCACCACAAATCACAGGCTGTGGGAGAGCAAGCGGAGGTGCTTAGAAGCAATGTTTTCATCCCCTTCCCACCCGATGAAGCAGACATCCATAAGTATCAAATAGCGTTAAAAAAAAAAAAAATGCAAATCAAACCCATCAGGTAAATGCGAGCAGGTCATAAACATGGGACTTCATCATCCTCCCTCACCCCCCACCCCCCCCTACACACACACTTTACAGCTGACAACACAACAGTTTCACCCACCCCTGCTATAAACAATTTAAATTTACTTTTCTCCAAATGAGCTTTTATGCCCCACACCCCCTAAAACCTAGTGCAAAATGCAAGGTCCCTGATTTAAAATATAAATATAAATGCACACCTTATAATGCATCTACTGCTATTCATAGCACTGAGATTCAACCCCGGCTGCAAACTGGTACTTCAGCCAATAGCAGACACCCTCCAAATCAGACCCAGTAGAGGGAAACTGGTTTCTTCCGGTTCGGAATTTACCATAACGTGGTATAAATTTATAGAAAAATAAAACTGTGCGCACTTCCATGGTTAGCTTTTTTAGTGCTTTTCAACCAGGGCTGTACATGTTATAGCAGTGATTCAATCAGTCTGTCTGTCTATCCATGGGCATAACTTCTGCAAATATTCACCAATGGTGCACAAACTTTGGGCTGAAGGTGGAACACTGTCCTGGATCCTGCCCCATTGAACATGACCTTGATCTGAGAAGGGTGAGGTCATGTTCAACGGGTTCAAGGTTGAAAAGCGCTGGAATATCCATAAGCAGCGTATTCACTTCTTCCCTTATTTTGCTTTTCAATAAATCTTTGCCGATATTATGCAGTCTCATTTCAATACGGCTTCCTTCGGCTAACTGTGGAAGGGATTAAAGTTGGGGTTTTGGGATACAGCCTTCAATCTGCATCTCTGCTGGCCAGCCGGAGTACCGGTTTTTGCTGTCATCAGAATGGTTGATCTGCCAAAAAAAGATAGGAGAGAAAAATGTTGAGGAGCCAATGTTTAGTGGAGCACTGGTAAATTCTGTCATACTATGCACAAGTGATGCAGTATCATTATCCGGGCCCAGGTTCCTGTTCATGATCGAGCTACGGCCGGTGGCACCTCAAGGTTTCTTGCTGTTCTAGTGTTTGACACAGTCCCTTCTGCACACACAATTGGCCCAGTCAACCAAAACCAGATTATTCCCCTTCCCCACTTCTCTGATACCGGCTACAGATCCTAGAAACCTCTTACTGCAGTGCATTCATAATTGGTTTTGGTTTGTTTGTTTTTTTAACAAAGAGAAGTATGCAGAGTCAGAACTGGTCAGCTACCAAGGCAGCTTCAGGAAAGGCTCTGTGTTGACCAGGGAATGCACTCTGGGTCCCAAAGATGTTAGAAGACACCCGATTCTGCGCAGCGTCGTATGCTGACTTTTCAAGACTCTGCACGTGCCAAATTTGGTTCATTGCTCAAAGGATAAGAAACTTCATAAACCAGTTAAGCCAAGAAGCCCCACTAGATGTCGCTTGCCCTTGAACGCACTCCCATGTACGAGGGATGTAACCTGCACGTTAGACTTGAATTGTGCTATCTTCTTCCCTTGGATGCTGCCCTAGAGTCTGCATGTACCCACTGGTGTCCCTGTTGCAGAAATGCTGTAAAACGTGAAAGGATAAGTAATGCAAAAGTAATAAGCACATCAAGCTAAATGGTGGTAGGAGCAGAGGGGCGGGGAGGGGAGTCAGATCTGGGGTGAGCCAAGAGGAACAAAATGGCTAAGGGGAGGTGAGAGATGAGAAGGGCTGTAAAAGGGGACCTGGCGGGTCCAGGTACAAGAGATTTACTTCTAGACATTTGGTATTTCACCTTTTACCGAGAATGGCCTCAAGGCGGATCACAATCAATTTACACACAGACAACCTGCAACAGTGTTGTTCAAAGGCACAGCTGGAATAGCATTGGGAGTCCAGGATATAGAATTTCATGTCCTTAATCAAAAGTACAGGGAGAATGGGGGTCTTTGCAGTAGCTTTCCTCATGAACATGAGGGAGGGACAATGGTACCTTGTTCCAAATGTTTGTTGCATAACAGCTGAAAGCAAAGGACGACCTGGCAGATGCCAGAGGAGGAGATGGTGAGGGGGGATAAAAGGACAAGGAAGGTGGAGGGATAAAAAAGATACAAAAGCAGGGAGAGAAATGAAGAAAAGTGAGATGGTAGAAAGGCAGATAGAGAGAATGATGGAAGAGGAAAATATGGAAAGGAAACGAGAAGCAGAAGAGATGCTAAGAGAGACAAACAATGGAGGGAAAATCTCAGACTAGAACAGCAGATATCATTTTATTGGAAATGTAGATGATTTGGGGAGGGTAATTTTCAGCAGCCTATATCAAGGGCCATAGTACCTTGTACCTGCAGGCTTTAGTGCATAAATATACTTTGAAAATCTGGACTAAAGTCCACTTTCAAAATTCCTGGGTGCTGCGGGCATGGCAGGGACATCCACCCTGCAAGCTGCACCTGTATGTTTATATGCAGATTTACGAAGAGCACAAGTATGAATATAAGCCTTTCCCCCACCCTCCTCGAATGTATCTCACTAGTGCACGTGAAACTGTTCTGGCCAGACTTTGCCCCGGCAAATTTATGTGCACAGTTTAGGGTTTATGTGTGGAAATAGTTTCCAAAATGACTCCCTGAACCATCTATTGTATGTGCAACTCTTTTTTTTTTTAATTTAAATATATATATTTAAAGTTAGCAGTGTAAACTTGGGCTGTCTTAGCTACGTCAGTTCATGGAGATTATGCCCTTCCCATCTCCTGGTGCTGTACCTTTTCTTTTTCAATGTTGTCAGGTAGTTTGACACCTTTTGCTGACACAAAGCTCCAGGAGGACCTGAAGCGGAGGTTCCGGATTTCCTTACTGCCGAACTCCTCCAGAGCCTTCTTCGCATCCTCTGTCAACCTGGGGGTGGCCAAGAACACGTTCACCCGTTACTAGGCAAGCATAGAGACATGCGTACACAAATACACCGTGCAAAATCCACGAGCACATGGAATGCTGGCCAAATGCAGACTTTATGAATTCTAGTGCAATCCAACTTTATTCCAAAAGCTCTTTTGCTCAGTTTGATTATATCGTCTAACCTCTTCCTAATGTACTTAAAGGGAAAGCATCCATAAATATTTCTTGCTAAGTTGATCACTTTTCTGCCTTTTGGATAAGATCAAGTGTAAAATCATCACAGAGTTTGCTGTGCTGGGATGGCCTTTTGACTGAGAATTGATGTAGTATGGGAGGGGTTAATGCCCTGCTGCCTGATCCGCACTAGGGACATGATAATGTAAGGATCACACCCCCTCCTCAAAAATTAAAAATCATTGTAAGAGAACAATCATTTACCATAGGAGGCTGTGATTTTGGAAACAGAATCTTCTTTAAAAAGAAAGTCCCTTTTTTCATCTCCATCCTCTTGTGACTCGGGATCCTCTGTATTTATCCCAAGCCCTTTTGTTTGTGTCTTCACCACCTCCTCTGGGAGGGCACTGCAGGTATCTACCACCCTTTTCGTGAATACATATTTCCTGATATTGTTCCAAGTCCAATTTTCTGGAGCTTCATAGTATGACCCCTTTCCATTTTTTCTTGTGCTCTTTTTTTTTTTTTTTTTTAATACTTTCAGGTATTTAAAAGTCTGTATCGTATACCCCATATTTCTCCTCCCCTCTAGGATATACATTTAGGTTCTCAAATCTCATCTCATAAGTCTTTTGGTATAGACCCCGCACTATTTTGGTCACCTCTCTCTGCATCGCTTCCATTCTATTATCATCCTTTCTGAGAGGAGGCCTCCAGAACTGAAGGCAGTACTCCAGGCAAGGCTTCATTATTGACCTGTACAGGGCCATTATCACCTCCGTTTTCCTGCTGGTTATGCCTCTCTATTCATCCCTGCAGCCATCTGGCGTTAGCCACCACCTTGTCACATTGCTTCGCTGCCTTCGCAATATCACTCACAAGGATATCTAACAGAACCAGCCATAGAATCTATCTTCCCACTTCACTAATCACCTCTCTCTCCGCCAAGTGAATTCCATTTACCATTATCCTCTGTCGTCCAGCAATCAATCAGTTTCTAATCCATTGCTCCATCTTGGGACCCAGGCTACTCATTTTATTCTTGACCCTCTTACGTGGGACAATATCAAGAGCTTTGCTGAACATAAGAAGTTCCATGCTGGGTCAGACCAAGGTGCATCAAGTCCAGCATCCTGTCTCCAGCAGTGGCCAGCTGAGGACACGTGCCCAGCAGGTCCCCAATAGTTGATCTGTTTCTTGTGTCTCACTCCAAGGGCTAAGCACTGGCTTTCCCAAGTCTACCCGATGAAATCCAAGTAAACCAACATCCAGTGCACCCACTCATCTAATTCTCTAGTCACCCAATTGAAAAAAATTGATCAGATTCGTTTGACAGGATCTTCCTCTGGTAAAACCCATTCTGCCTCGGATCCTGCAACCCGCTAGACTTTCCTTCAGCAGAGAGTCCATTAAATTTTCCCAGCACTGAAGTGAGACTAACCAGCTTGTACTTTCCTCCGAAATTTTATGGACTTCAGAGAATACGCTCTGTCAGCCTTGTTCCTCTTACTTTTATTTACTTTCCTAACAAAAAGATTTGTTGTGCTTACAATAGCCTCTTTTAGAATATCCCACTGGTTTTCCACTGCACTAAAGATCTTCCCATCCTGTCACCACTCCCCCGCCATTTTAGCAAAGTGATGAAGCCAAGTCCCACTGTCACAATGCCACATTAAAAAATGTGCAAAATACTTTTTCCCTCAAAATTCATAATCTCCTGTTTTAAGATACCGCAGCATTTATTTACTAGAATAGCAGTGACAATGTTTTAAGGAAACTGTTTTTCAGCTATGAGTGCACCCATTCATTTGAATATATGAAAGCAAAGGAGAAATTACTATTTACTTGATAATTTCCTTTTCTTTAATATCAACAGGTGGATCCAAAACCAGTAGGTTGTGCACCTCTACCAGCAGATGGAGATGGAGCAAAGCGGACAACATGGTAAATATACCCTCTACAGGCATCAGCTCACCAGTATTCTCTGCAAAAGCCAACTATGGACAAACTAACAAAACGTGATTGTTAACAGATAAACATTCCAGCACTCAGCCAACAGGAAAACACTGAGCTCAAAAGAGTGTAATACTACTAGTCTAGGGAATGAAATAACACATATTAGTAACCCCTGGAACACGCAGCCACACAGGAGGACAATAGCCCAACTATTCGGCAGCCAAGAGCGGGAAAGTGGATCCTTCTGTCCTTATTAAAGGAAAGGAAATTATCAGGTAAGTAGTAATTTCTCCTTTCTTAGCATATGGACAGGTGGATCCAAAACCAGTAGAAGGTACCAAAGCTACTCCTGAACAGGGAGGGAGGCTGCCCACGGTCCGCTCGACACCGCACACGCAAAGTTTGTGTCCTCCCGGGCTTGCTCATCTAGAAGGTAATGCCTGGAAAAGGTGTGTAAGGAGGACCTTGTCACAGCTCGACAAATGTCGACGGGAGACAACAATCTAACCTCCACCCATGACACTGCCTGAGCCCTAGTGGAATGAGCCCTAACCTGAAACCTGACTAGGCAATGGCTGCTCAGCATCCACATATGCGGCTGTGACTACCTCCTTAATCTAACAGGCTATTGTAATCTGTGATACCAGCTCGCCCTGTTTACTCTCCCCGTGGAGAACAAACAGGCGATCCGTCTTCCTGAGAGGCTTAGAAACCTCCAAATACCTCAAGATATGTCTTTTGACATCCAAGGGCTATAACAGGCAATATTCCTCCCCATCTCTTTCCCTGGCCAGAGGGAGCCTTCGCAAATCTGCATACCTTAGTCATCTGGGCAAATCTGGTGCCACCAGAAGCACCATCCCCATGTGACTCTTGATCATCCAAATCATTCTGCCCATCAAGGGCTACAGGGGAAAGGCATACAGTAGCTTGCCCTCCGGCCACTCCTGCACAAGGGCATCGATGCCCAAGGACCTTTGATGTCTCCTGTGTCTGAAGAAGCGAGGAACCTTTGTATTGCGAGAAGTCGTCAGCAGGTCCAGAAACGGAAGGCGCCAACGATCCACTATGAGCTGGAATGCATCATTTAACAATTGCCATTCTCCTGGATCCAGACTCTGCTGAGAAAGTCGGCTCTTACATTGTCTTTTCCTGCAATGGGGGAGGCTGAGATCTCCTGAAGATGCACTTCCATCCTTTCCATAAGTTGAGCTATTTCCTGAAACGCTTGCTGCTCTTGGTTCCTTCCTGCCAATTGATGTAAGCCACTGTAGTCACATTGTCTGAAATTATCCAGATCGCTTGACCCTGCAATCAGTAGCCGAACTGCAAGTATGCCAATTGGACGGCACAGGCTTCCAGCTGATTGATGCTCCTGAGAGACTTTTCTGTACTCCAGCACTCTTGTGCTGTCAGATCCTAACAGTGAGCTCCCCAACCCTGGAGGCTTCCATCTGTCGCGAGTATTAGCCAGTCCAGTGATCTTAGGGAAACCACTTTCTTAGATGATCTGCTTGCAACTACCACTGCAAATGTATGCAGATCTCCATTGGTAGGGGGAGCCTAATCGAATAGTCCTGAGACTGTGGGCTCTAATGAGACTGCAAAGTGCGCTGAAGAGGTCACATTTGTGCCCTTGCCCACCTCCAGGATCTCAGTCATCATAGTACCTGTAGATAAGACCACACTGTCAAACATACCATGTTCATCAACACCTGCACCATCAGCTTCTGAATGTGGTCCTCCGGCAGGAAAACCCTGCCCTGCTTCCTGTCGAACCAAAAACCAAGATACTGTGGTGACTGTGAAGGCTGAAGACTGCTCTTGGCCAAGTTCACCACCCAACCTAGCTCCTGCAACAAGGAGATAATCTTGCGCAAGACCTGAAGGCTCTCTTCCAGACTTGACCCAAATCAGCCAGTCATCTAAGTATGGGTGTACCAGAATCCATCCTCTCTCAACTTTGCTGCTGCCACCACCACCATAACCTTGGAAAAAGTTCTGGGTGCAGTGGCCAAACTAAAAGGAGTGCTCGAAACTGATAATGACACCCCAAAACTGCGAAGCACAGAAATTGTTGGTGCTCTAGCCGGATGGGAATATGAAGATTCACTTCGGACAAGTCCCGATACATCTGAAACTCCCACAACTGTACTGCCTTTATCACTGAGCACAAGGTTTCCATGTGAAAACAAGTCACCTGCAAATTACGGTTGACCCCCTTGAGATCTAGGATGGGGTGAAAAGAGCCCACCTTCTTGGGCACAACAAAATTAATGGAATATCGGTCTGTATTTTCTTGAGACGTGGGCACTGGAACCACAGCCCACAGGCTGAGTAGTCTTGACAATGTACACTCCACCACCTGTCTCTTCTGTGGAGAGTTGCAGGGAGACACGATGAAGATGTCCTGAGGAACACTGAGAATCTCCATGCATAACCATCTCTTATCACCTCCAGAACCCACTGGTCTGTGATCTCGACCCACCACTGATAGAAAAAAAATAAAAAAAAGAGAGAGAGGCGACCCTCTATATCCTGTTGGTGGTTCAGCACACTTTCATTGGGAGGCTCGGGGGGCTCCACTACTTGAGTCTGTGCCCCAACTGGGCTGCCTTGGACAAAAGGACTGAAACCTACCCAAAGTCAAATCCTCTGAAAGGCCGCTCCTCTATAGGTTTGAAAACATCTGAATCCCCTTCTACGGGGATAGTTGTCCACTTGGTAATGGCACACACAAGCACATCTACCTTCGGAAAGTGTGATTGCTCTCTCTTACAGCTGGATCTAGGGGGTACAGTCCTTCCAAGGCTCATCCCCCTTTAAAATTAGCTTCCGAGGCACCCCATTCAAGATCTATCATTTCTTGAATGGCCTCCATAATAGGGAAGAAAAAAAGAGGCTTTATGCAAAGAAATCAAAAGGGGATCTTTCTTTGGCTCAGACATGGATTCAGCTGCTGGTACTTCCAACATCTTCAATGTCTGGGAAATCAGAGCCAGTAATTCATCTCTATGAAAGAAACGTAATATAGTTCTATTCAGCTCCTATCCCAGAGGCATTTCCCCATCCTCCAGGGAGTAAGGATCGGCTTCACCATCCGTGCTATCTGGGTCCCGATTGGGGAGACTCGCAGTAGATCTAGGCATACTCCGTCACTTACCCGCAGCACTGGGCATGCAGGAATCTACAGCCTACGATCCTGACCTGTTAATATTGATTGGGGCTGAGGACTGTGCCTGAAGAAAGGACTGCAGTCCTTGAAAAAATTCTACTCAAGAAAAGGCAGAGGGATCCATGCCAAAACCAGGGGGCATCGGACCTATGCCCACTGAACTACCTTCCCCTGCTGATGAACCAGTTAGGAAAGCCCCAAAATCAAGCCACACCTCTGGCAGCTCTTTTTCCATTCCTGCACAGGCTGGGAAGAACTGGGCTTAGTAAAATCAGACGGAGGCAATTCTCCCTGAGCCTCCAAACAGCACTGACACAAGTTAGAGGGAACGCCAGGCTGGGATGCCCGAATATGACAAGCAACACAAAAGGGCAAAGCGCTTAGGCTTCTTTGCTATGGGCGCCATCAGTCTGTCAGTATGCCCCAAAAGGAGTCTGATAAGAGTGTACCTAGCTGTGTTCGCGCTGCAAAAACTAGGCATCCAAAATTTAGGCTTCCAAAACTAGGCGCTCAACACTGTGCCTTGATAAGCACACAAACTGAGCTCCTACCAGGACACTTGAAATAGCACGCAAAATAAGTGTAAGTGTGTGTGTGTGTGTGTGTGTGTGTGTGTGCACGCTTGCACAACTCAGCACCCAAGTAAGTGTTCCTATGCGCCCAACCCGGATGCACAACCCAGACGCACAAGCACGATCAGATGCAACTGAAGAGGGCAGTCTTATGCGCAGGAAAACGCGCAAAATCCCCGCTGCAGCCTACCATGCGGCGAACAAGACAAGCCTGAAAGCGGGACCCAGCCAAAAAGGCTGCTCAACCTGCCAAACTGCCCACATCCTCTAAGCTCCCCCAGAGGTGGGAACAAATGTCAGATCGGCGCACCAAGCGCAGAGACTGGGGGGATGAGGAATCCCTACTGAACTCTCCTTCTCTCTTTTTTTTTTTTTTAAATTACACTTTACCTGAGCTCAGCCCATCCTGGCTGAGTGCAAGGTCGGTCTCCGGTTGCGAGAGGGGTGGGGGAAGGCAAGGACCTTCACTGCCGTGCTCAGCTTCCTGCACCCGCTTGCCTTTCAGCTTTTTATTTATTTATTTTTTACAGTTACGTCCACGCCGGCTGAAAAACCAATTATGGGTCTAAAGCACTCATCTGAGGAAGGAATCCAAAGATATTACCTCAAGAATGCTCAACTGAGGGAGGGACCATAAGGTATCACCACAGGAGAGTGGGGCGAATAAATCTCTTCTCCTTGAAAAATGTTTTAAAGCAATCCCCGTAGGGAGATGCCCATCCATCATCTGCTGGAGACAGAGAATACTGGCTGGCTGATGTCAGTGCAGGTGTATATATACCTTGATGTCAGCTTTGCTCCATCTTCATCTGCTGGTAGAGATGCAGAACCCACTGGCTCTAGATCCACCTGTCCATATGCTAAGAAAATGAATTTACAGGGACAGGTTGACACAGAACTGCAGAGAGCTTCCTATTTGATGGTCATTACCAGACCTGGAGAACTCTGTTAGACATTTGCTTTATACCCCATCCCAAAGATGAGACCAGCCTCCCAGTTCTACATCCTATCTGGTATCCAATAGGGGGAAAAATGTACTTTGGATGATAGTGGATTTGCACTGTAAATCTTTCTGCATTTGCATTGTAGTGATATCAGCAATGTGCTGAAGAAAGCATTTTAATGCATGGTCACATGTCAGCACTGGATCAGTTTTCACCTCACCATTTTCTGAAGTTAGTTAATATGTCCCAAAGGTCACAGTTCCTGATAAGAAAGAGTTTGCTTTGCATTAACTACATGTGATCCTTAACTAAGATGTTATTCAGCCTTAGTCCTTCAGTGCCTCTTCAGCTGTAAAATGTCTCAAGGAGCACATTCCAACCTTAGTGCCACTAAATGTAAGTATAAGTGGATGAGTGCTACAGGGTGAGGGGATGGAGTGACACCACTGCTCTATTGTAAACTTCAGGGGCAGAGTCAAGTGCACGGATAGGAATGAGGCATTTGGACTGAAAAATGCCCAACAATAGTTATATCAGTACACACAGAATTGGGTCAAAATAGTATTTTTTTTAATGGCAATAACACAGGCATTTATAGTGTGAGGTTTCTAAAAATAACAATTATCTACACAGTGCTGGGTAGTTCTAGTGATTTCTCTGGTTGCGTTTACCTCAGGCTCAGTAAATGTGATTGTCTATTAATGGCCCACAGGGAGGATAACGTGCGGAGCACTTAGGCAGAACAGCCTTCTGATTGGCTAGCCACCATTCCACATTCTGTAACAGGAGTTTTGTTTGGTGATCTTGAAAGGCAGGGCGGAGCCTGATGAATATGCATGGTTGGATTTGCATACAGTTGAGACATTGCGGGCAAATCTCTCTCACGGATGCTCGTTAGGAATAACCTGAAAACCCCACCTGTTTGCAGCCCTTGACAATGAATGTGAAAGCCACTGCTATGGCCCTTGTCCTTGAAGCTCGGGTGTCCCATTTGTCACTGGCAGCCCATGCACTGCCCACCCTGCCTTTCGAGGCCAGGGCACCACTGGCCTGGCTCAGTCCTTCACTTACTTGTTAGCTGCCTCATCGTGGGTGGCTATCAGGATGATGCTGTTTTGGGGAACATCTTTCAGGAATTTGACCACATCGCCAGAGACATCTGTCAATGCAAAACCAAAAGCGACTGTTATTTTTCGATCTTTCACACGTTTGAATTTGTCTGCAGGATATGGCTCTATAGGAGCAGTCTTCGGCCTGAATAAGTGAACAGAGGTACATTCCTGGATAAGAAGGGAGGAAAAAAAAAAAAAAAAGAGGGAAAATACAGACAAAGCGGAACGCGGGCCACAGACATCAATTTCAGGGGCAGCAGAGTCCGAGCATCTGTTCAAAGTGTCCTTTCACCTCTGCCAGCAAGGACAGTGTTTCCATTCCCGGCTCTTCCCATCCACAGTGCACAAGAAGTGAAAATATTTAAAAGCCTCCAAGGGAAAAAAAAAAAAAAGAGCTAAAAGGCAAAATCTTTTTGGGTTATTTACTTTTTGCTCTCCTATTTTAGCCTATTTTCTCTAAAAGAATTTCACCTGTGGCTCTAAATTTGAGAGCTCTTTAGAAGAGAAGGGGGAGGGAGTTTGGCGAGGTTCTGTACTGCGGCATCACTGGCAGGATCCGGAGCTAGGGATGACCTGGCAGAGCAGAATAACTAAACACCAACCTGTGCTTGGCTAGCTAACACTGAATCCCACGATCATATCCCTCCTTACCACCCGCAAATCATTTCAGCATCCTCTGCTGGGCCAGCATTTGGATGGTAAGCTCTCTGGGGAGTGGACACATCATCCAGAGAAACTAAAACATACATGAACTTTTTAGACCTCACAGGCCTCTTTTTCAGGGGTTTTGATATTACTGTACTTTTCTTGATACAGTACTTTTGAAATAACCAGTAACTAGGTGGAAGACGTTCTCTAGCTCTGTATCACAAATTCCTTGCCATGTTTTCTCCCCGTTCATGGACAGTAGAATTTTGTACAATGGTAGACACTCCTGCAGTTGTCCAGGTTTTGTTTTTTTAAGATTTCAATTGTGTTTCCCATCACATGGATAGCAATTGCATTTGACGTCTGCCAAGAGTGAACCTCACTCTTAAGGCCATGTTATTCGGAGTCTCATAAATTTACTGCCACTACGTCGTAGCAAAGAGCTGCCTTCTGGAGAATGAAATCGTATAACACAAGTTTTAATGAGACATCGGACTACTAGTGGAAGAAAAGCATAGATTATGTGCTGAATATTGGAAAATCTTTAGACAAAAACTTAGACCTAGACATCTAAAAAAAAATATCAAACCAAGGAAAGACCTTTTACATGTGCTGACTGTGAGACAACTTGGCCAGTGATTCTCTGTTGGCAGTCCCAATTTTTTTGGGCACCACTGGCCTGATTAAAAGCAACTTCCAAGTGCTCCTTCATATGTTGCCTGAACATTATACATCTTATTAGCTCTAGAAGAGAGCTCTCTTTGGCACTGCGGACATATTAGTAAAGGCACTGGCAGTAAATCAACAGGTTCAGACTGTGTCCAACAAACACTGGGGCTTTTATGTCAGGAGTATTCTTGTCCTGGTGTGTGCAAAACAAACCCTTTTCAAGACATGGACTGAGAGACTATATAAACGTACTGAACGCGAGCATGTATTTTTGGTTTCTCGCACGTATAAAAGGGGCGGTCCAGGAGTGTTCTAGGGTAAAACCGGTAATTTCTTTGATGCGCACGTTTTAAAAATTGGGCAATCTACATGAGTAAGAACTACTTCACTTTTGCATTTAAAATGCATAGTTTTAAAATAGGTAGGATAAGTCCACGCCTTCAATGCACTGCATGTATTCGCATCCTGCCACATCGCCACGCATGTTGCAGGATTAAAGATACGTGTATTTGTACGATAACACACGGGTCGTAAAATACTGTTGTGGATCATCGCGCAGCCATATGTGCGATCACACATAATTGTTTGAAAGTTATCCTCCCTCCGTTTTAGATGATGAAACTGTAACCAAAGTTTTAGCATCTTGATCCTTTAAAATGCTGATGCCTGGTGCTGCAAGCAGGACACCCACTCAGGCTGGCCCATGGCTGACTTCTGGGATCTCAGCATGCTACTCGGCTTCCCATGTTGGGGGCAGGCTGGGCCATTGTTGCTCACACCGGGGAAAGAAGGGCACGTTGGAGAAGAGGGTCCTCCTCATCCCACAGCTGTAGGTGACTGCCTTCAAATGTATTTATTATTTAAATGATTAACCATTTACATTTCAGTAGTTTAAACAGTTAATTTTTTCTTTAAAGCTAGCATAAAGCAAATGGAATTTCATTCAAGTGGATATTCTCTCACATAGGAGAAGTGGTGGTGCTTTTGAAAGAAGCATTTCTCACACAAAGAGCATTATATAATGACCCACTGAGATGGTTTCTTAGGATTTTGTACTTCATTTTTTCTCATCCCACGGCTCTCTGTGATACAATGGAGTTTGTTAGTTTACTTAATCCTGTTGCACAATCAGCAGTTCTTGGTGTGTCTGTCTGCGTTGTGATGAGTCGCGCCAACAAATCTCACCAAGGAAGGGAGTAGGTTCTTATGGATTCAGGTCAAACATTCTCCTCTCTCATTTACTTTTCAGTTTTGAGTAAATACTTTTATGGGAACTGCTCCTGGCTAGTCATGCATTCATGTTCCAGATGGTTTCTCTGGAAGTTTTTAAAAATCTACTGTATGTCTCTGAGCACTGGGGAGCAGATTTTTCCCCGACACTCTCAGGTTTTCAGCACAGTCTCTTTAGGTGCCACTCCAGTTTGTGCATGAATCTATTCTCTCCTCCCCTCTCCCTCCTGAGTTATGCTGGTTGCTGTGATCTGCTTTCTCCGCTTGCTTAATCCATAATGAAATCTCAGGATGGAAGACTGGCATCGCCTGTGGCAAGGCTGGCCATGCGCCCTCTGACCAGAGCAGCTCCTCAAACATGACCGCTCTTCCTTCACCCTTCAAATGTCGGGATGTGTCATGACTGAAGTGGTGACACATCCTCCATCCTCAAAATCAGGCGAATCCCTGCAATAGAATCAGTCATCTTGTTTAGCTGACAACAAAACCTCAGGATCAAGATTTGGATAACTTGTAGAGCACTTCATGTCTCCTTGTCCCTCGGAGTCTAGACGATCCCAGAAATAGGTCTCCTTTCTCTACTTTTAGGGTCCTTTGTTTTCAGTTTAAACCAATTTTCACCCATAAGGTAAGGATGAATGCTGTTGCAGTGTGGGGAGGGGGGAGAGAGAGATTCTCCGCAGCAGGGGTGGTGGTGAGAAGGACGTGCTAGGCAGGGGATGGGGAAAGAGATGCGGATGCTGCTGAGCAGGTGGGTGGCAGAATCTGCCTAATATTTTATTGTCCTGGTTTCTGTTCTCAGAAATAAACCTCGATATTTACCCGGAAAAAACCAATCATTTGTATCAATTGATTTTCTCCTGTCTTTGTTCTTATAATAAACCCAGATAAATTCCCAGGAAAAATAAAAGAACAATGAAAACCAAAAACGAATTTCCCTACCAGAACTCCACAGACCTCCTTCTGCCTCTCCTCTTCAGAGCAATACATAGTGGCATCAGAGAACGGAGACAGCGAGTAAGGACCACAATGCCTCTCTAGCCTGCACATTCCCGACGCAAAACCAGAGCGCCTACCCCACCCTGGGCTTTACCATCACGTCCTCACCACCCTGTAAGTGAATTTACGATGATGCTCGTACTTTTCCAATGAATATTACTAATCCTCTGGCCCTCGTACTTTTCCAGTGAATATTACTAATCCTCTGGCCCTCTACAGAAGTTTCTCCCTTTATTCTCACAGGCTATTTTACAAATTTAGGGATTGGGCATAAGTCCAACCTAAGCATACCTTAGAGACAACTTTTTTTTTTTTTTTTTACTTGGATTTGCATGCTTTTTCACATTCCTTTGTGGGTTTTCTTCTTTATAGAATTGTGGAAGCCATAAGTTTTGTTTTTTGCATGAACCATAAATAGGGTATACATTTATTTATCCAGTTTATACTCCGCAATGTCCTTATTGTTTACTGTGGATTACAAAATGACATGCATAATAAAAATACAAAAATCAAAACACCTTGCACATTAAAAAGAACCCCCACAAACATACCACAAAATGTTGATAACATGCAAAATACTTCATTCTGTGGGATTTTCTTTTTGGTCCAGTTCTTAAATTTGACTTTTAATAGTTTTCTGGTGAAACTGATTTAATGTTACACAGCTGAGTTTTTTTTTATCACTCCCCTCTAGATGGAAAACAGTGGAGGATTCAGATGCATCAACTCGTGGTCCCGGAGATGTTGCAAGGCAAGGCTAACAGCAGTTAAGAATTTTCATTCTACATGGGATGCTTATATAATAAAGCTCATCAGACAGGACAAAGTTCTCCTCCTAAATTAGCTAGAATAAAGAGACTCATGTGGTTAGCCAGGAACCTCTGACTTCTGAATATCAGGAGACCCACTTACTCCTTCAGTGTTTAGCAGAAGAGATAGAAGTACAGATGCACAATACCAGTTAAATATACGTTGTTTGACCCACAAAGGGCCCGATTTTTAAAAGCATTTACCTGTTTAAAACTGGATTTTTCCCATGGAAGTTGGCTTTTGAAAATTGCTACAGTACCATTGACTTGTCCAAAGGATTTACATGTGCAAGTGCACTTATGCAGGTAAATGGCCTTTGAAAATTGCTGTGATAGTGGTTACATTGACACATGTTAATTCTTTTGAAAATGCATCTAAAAGTGAATATTTCTGAAGGGTAGGGTGGGGATTAATCACGAGGTCCAAGTCACTTTGTACACGGTGTCCAGCTTTATGGTAGTGATTTAAACACATGGATGATTGGAATTAGACACGCATGGTTGTCAAAACAAATTATTACATGCATCTTGGTGATTTTTTTCAGAAAAGTTAATTTAAAAGATGTGGAAATAAAGGGCTGAGAATTCTAATCTGAAAACTGAGTGATTACTAGGTTACATGATCAGAGATGTGATTTCTATCAATTTTCCCTTCCAGCAATTTTATTAAAGACCCTGATTTGCAGCTGAAGCCATCATCTCCTCTCTCTGTCCTGGGCTCCATTTTGCTGCTGCTATTGCCTCCTCCTTCCTGGGCTCCAATCTCCTCCTACTATCGTCTCTTCCTTCCCTCGTTCCCGGGCTCCAATCTCCTCCTACTATCGTCTCTTCCTTCCCTCGTTCCCGGGCTCCAATCTCCTCCTACTATCGTCTCTTCCTTCCCTCGTTCCCGGGCTCCAGTCTCCTCCTACTATCGTCTCTTCCTTCCCTCGTTCCCGGGCTCCAATCTGCTCCTACTATGGTCTCTTCCTTCCCTCGTTCCCGGGCTCCAATCTGCTCCTACTATCGTCTCTTCCTTCCCTCGTTCCCGGGCTCCAATCTGCTCCTACTATCGTCTCTTCCTTCCCTCGTTCCCGGGCTCCAATCTCCTACTATCGTCTCTTCCTTCCCTCGTTCCCGGGCTCCAATCTCCTCCTACTATCGTCTCTTCCTTCCCTCGTTCCCGGGCTCCAATCTCCTCCTACTATCGTCTCTTCCTTCCCTCGTTCCCGGGCTCCAATCTGCTCCTACTATCGTCTCTTCCTTCCCTCGTTCCCGGGCTCCAATCTCCTCCTACTATCGTCTCTTCCTTCCCTCGTTCCCGGGCTCCAATCTGCTCCTACTATCGTCTCTTCCTTCCCTCGTTCCCGGGCTCCAATCTGCTCCTACTATCGTCTCTTCCTTCCCTCGTTCCCGGGCTCCAATCTCCTCCTACTATCGTCTCTTCCTTCCCTCGTTCCCGGGCTCCAATCTGCTCCTACTATTGTCTCTTCCTTCCCTCGTTCCCGGGCTCCAATCTCCTCCTACTATCGTCTCTTCCTTCCCTCGTTCCCGGGCTCCAATCTCCTCCTACTATCGTCTCTTCCTTCCCTCGTTCCCGGGCTCCAATCTGCTCCTACTATCGTCTCTTCCTTCCCTCGTTCCCGGGCTCCAATCTGCTCCTACTATCGTCTCTTCCTTCCCTCGTTCCCGGGCTCCAATCTGCTCCTACTATCGTCTCTTCCTTCCCTCGTTCCCGGGCTCCAATCTCCTACTATCGTCTCTTCCTTCCCTCGTTCCCAGGCTCCAATCTCCTCCTACTATCGTCTCCTCCCTCCATCTGTCCCGGGCTCCAATCTCCTCCTACTATTGTCTCCTCCCTCCATCTGTCCCAGGCTCCAGCTGCTGCAGTCACCACTTCCTCCCTCGGCCCTTTCAACCACTGCAGCCTTCACCTTCTCCTTCCCTGCTGTCACATCCTCCTTTCTCCCAATCCTTGAGCTTTTCAGCCACAGCTGTCTGCATCTCCTGGGTACAATCTGCTGTGGCCACTAATTCCTCTCTTCTCCCCAAAGTCTGGTCTGCTGCTGTTCCAGTTACCACTCCACCTGCCTCTCTCCTATGCCATGATCTGTTGCATCCTCCTCCTTCCCCCTGGACCTGACCTACTGCCATCCACTGCCTCTTCCCTCCCTCCAGGGCCCAATTTTCCACCACCTCATTCACTCCTGAAGGCCAATCTGCTGCTGCTGCAGCTGCCACTTACTTCTTTCCAACCAAGCCCCTAATCTGTTGCTTCTGCCATCTCCTCTGCTTCCCTCCTGGTCCTGATCTACTGCTGTCGCCTCCCCCTCCCAGAGCCCAACCTGCTGCAACTGCGGCCACCACCACCTCCTCCTTCCTGGGCTACAATCTGCTGCTCCGCCACCATCTCCACCCCTCCCTCTCCAATCCCAATCAGCCAGGACTGCCAATATTATTGAATTGTTTTTGTAGATGCTGGCAATTTTGCATTTAGCTTTCCATTACTGTGCTTGTAATAAAATTGGGTCCTTGCATATGATTAAGAACATAAGAACATGCCATACTGGGTCAGACCAAGGGTCCATGAAGCCCAGCATCCTGTTTCCAACAGTGGCCAATCCAGGCTACCAGAACCTGGCAAGTACCCAAAAACTAAGTCTATTCCATGTTACCGTTGCTAGTAATAGCAGTGGCTATTCTCTAAGTCAACTTAATTAATAGCAGGTAATGGACTTCTCCTCCAATAACTTATCCAATCCTTTTTTAAACACAGCTATACTAACTGCACTAACCACATCCTCTGGCAACAAATTCCAGAGTTTAATTGTGCGTTGAGTAAAAAAGAACTTTCTCCGATTAGTTTTAAATGTGCCCCATGCTAACTTCATGGAGTTGCCCCCTAGTCTTTCTATTATCCGAAAGAGTAAATAACTGATTCACATCTATCTGTTCTAGACCTCTCATGATTTTAAACACCTCTATCACATCCCCCCTCAGTCGTCTCTTCTCCAAGCTGAAAAGTCCTAACTGAAAAGTCCTAACCTCTTTAGCCTTTCCTCATAGGGGAGCTGTTCCATTCCCCTTATCATTTTGGTAGCCCTTCTCTGTACTTTCTCCATCACAATTATATCTTTTTTGAGATGCGGCGACCAGAATTGTACACAGTATTCAAGGTGCGGTCTCACCATGGAGCGATACAGAGGCATTATGACATTTTCCGTTTTATTCACCATTCCCTTTCTAATAATTCCCAACATTCTATTTGATTTTTTGACTGCCGCAGCTCACTGAACTGACAATTTCAATTTGTTATCCACTATGTCACCTAGATCTCTTTCTTGGGTTGTAGCACCTAATATGGAACCTAACCTTGTGTAACTATAGCATGGGTTATTTTTCCCTATATGCATCACCTTGCACTTATCCACATTAAATTTCATCTGCAATTTTGATGCCCAATTTTCCAGCCTCGCAAGGTCTTCCTGCAATTTATCACAATCTGCTTGTGATTTAACTACTCTGAACAATTTTGTGTCATCTGCAAATTTGATTATCTCACTCGTCGTATTTCTTTCCAGATCATTTATAAATATATTGAAAAGTAAGGGTCCCAATACAGATCCCTGAGGCACTCCACTGCCCACTCCCTTCCACTGAGAAAATTGTCCATTTAATCCTACTCTCTGTTTCCTGTCTTTTAGCCAGTTTGCAATCCACAAAAAGACATCACCACCTATCCCATGAATTTTTACTTTTCCTAGAAGCCTCTCATGAGGAACTTTGTCAAAATGCCTTCTGAAAATCCAAGAATACTACATCTACTGGTTCACCTTTATCCACATGTTTATTAACTCCTTCAAAAAAGTGAAGCAGATTTGTGAGGCAAGACTTGCCCTGGGTAAAGCCATGCTGACTTTGTTCCATTAAACCATGTCTTTCTATATGTTCTGTGATTTTGATGTTTAGAACACTTTCCACTATATTTCCTGGCACTGAAGTCAGGCTAACCGGTCTGTAGTTTCCCGGTTTGCCCCTGGAGCCCTTTTTAAATATTGGGGTTACATTAGCTATCCTCCAGTCTTCAGGTACAATGGAGGATTTTAATGATAGGTTACAAATTTTTACTAATAGGTCTGAAATTTCATTTTTTAGTTCCTTCAGAACTCTGGGGTGTATACCATCTGGTCCAGGTGATTTACTACTCTTCAGTTTGTCAATCAGATCTACCACATCTTCTAGGTTCACTGTGATTCGATTCAGTCCATCTGAATCATTGTCCATGAAAACCTTCTCCAGTACGGGTACCTTCCCAACATCTTCTTCAGTAAACACCGAAGCAAAGAAATCATTTAATCTTTCCGCGATGGCCTTATCTTCTCTAAGTGCCCCTTTAACCCCTCGATCATCTAACGGTCCAACTGACTCCCTCACAGGCTTTCTGCTTCGGATATATTTTTAAAAGTTTTTACTGTGAGTTTTTGCCTCTACGGCCAACTTCTTTTCAAATTCTCTCTTAGCCTGTCTTATCAATGTCTTACATTTAACTTGCCAATGTTTATGCATTATCCTATTTTCTTCTGTTGGATCCTTCTTCCAATTTTTGAATGAAGATCTTTTGGCTAAAATAGCTTCTTTCACCTCCCCTTTTAACCATGCCGGTAATCGCTTTGCCTTCTTTCCATCTTTCTTAATGCGTGGAATACATCTGGACTGTGCTTCTAGAATGGTGTTTTTTAACAATGACCACGCCTCTTGGACATTTTTTACTTTTGTAGCTGCTCCTTTCAGTTTTTTTCTTGTCAGCCTGCTCAGTTTCAATATTTCCTTCTTACATATCCTGGAGCAGAAAGAGGGATTCCTCTGATCAGCCCAGAACAGACGAAACTGACCTCAAGAGGTGTGAGCTCCTCAACCATATATACAGGGAGAACTATAAATTAATTCTTACCTTTTTCATACGTGTCAAAGCTTTTAGTGTTTATACTCTTTCCCGTTTTGTCTGAAAACAAATGAGAGATCATTTACAGAAAGTAAACACATACATACATATATATACACACACATTTATTTATTTAGAACTTTTATATACCGACAATTCATTTGCATATCACATCGGTTTACAAGGATATATATTTACACACACACACACACACATATATATATTTTGACTGTTCTGCTGACCACTATGAAACACGCATTCTAGTTCAGTTGGGTCACACCTTTTTACGGAAAAATCCATACTCCACGCACATAACAAGCATCAAAAATCTCAAAACATTACATGCATTAAGTAGCCCCTAGTCATATATTCCATATTTTGTAAAGTCCAAAATACATATTTTTACTTCCATGCACATATATACACATGTAAAAAAGGGGCAGTCTGGGGCATTCTGCGTAGGGCCAACACTTACACACCCAAGTTGCAATTTTAAAAGGCAAGCGTGTACATTTTCAAAAACTTAGTCGCATATTTTTACACCTGCTAATTATCTGGCATAAGTGATATCTAAAGTGTTTACGGTGTAGTACTGATCGCTGGGAGGTCTGTGTGAATTAGGGGAGATCAGGCTGAAGAACCAGGAAGGTCTCCAAGATCTGGAGAAGGGCTGGGCAAACTGGCAGACTTAAAAAAAAACAAAAAAAACCCTGGCAATTTCCTCGACACGCGCATGTTTTAAAATTGGTCAACTTAATGCGCACAAATCAGGACTTATGCGAATAAGTCTTATTTGGGTTCCATGCATAAATTCTATGCGCATATATTTTTTTAAATATATGGGTAAAGTACCCATGTTCAATGCACTGAAATAGGTGGTTTCAATGCATCGCATGTAAGCTACATAAGCACATAATTTTGAGAGGTATGCGTGTTTTGTAGAAGGCGCGTATATCACACAGGCAGTTTATAAAATACTATGGTAATAGTACACGTGGCCATATACATGCGTATATGCCACTGCGTGCACTTGTTTGAATATCATCCTCCCTCGAGGAATACAGCAAATACCCGAACTGTGTAGCATTTTCCCCTCTCAGTAGGTGGAAAATGCTACAGTTCATTTAAAAATGAATTCATCCGCTAAACAATGACCCAACATCGCCCTCTGTCCCATACCACCCCCCACTCCAAAATTGCTACCTGCAACACTGGAATCTCCGGTTGCTCCCAAAGGAACAACCTCCTTTTTGCTCATCGCTAGAAGGAGCAAATTGTTTCTCCCCGCCCGGAAGCATGGGTTACCTAAAAGGCTCCCCGGATGACATCAGCAGAGACGGGGGGTGGGACCACATCAGGCCAATGGCAAGCAGTTGCAGTTGTGGGCTGAAGCAGAAAGGGACCCAGCGCTCACACAGGGAACTGCAGAAAACTTGCAGACAAGCAGAAATTGTATACTGTGGGCAGGTGAGATACATATTACTTCCATTTGTACATGCTGATTATGGGAATTAATCCCTTGATCTTTACAAAGTCTCTTCCTTCAAGTTTTACCCCTCCTTTTTCTTGCAAGTAATGGAAAAGAAAAGGCTTTGGGGACCAATCATATGAAAGTTGCTTCCTCTCTTCCTGATCCTTTCCCCATCTCTGCAGGATTGTTCTGTGTGAGAGAAGAGGGCTCAAGGCAATTTGGGGCAGTTTTACCAATGATCCTACGAAGTTTAGTCTCTAACTTACAGTCAATGACAGCAATGTTCAGTCCTCTGTCTACGTTTTCATTCTTCTCACCTATGACCCTGAAACACACAATTAGATGAACAGATGACTCATTCAAAAAGAAGAGAAATCAAACTGCGTTCCGGCAAGAATAGTGGCAGGGCCAGCAGATTCCTTTTCTTCTTCAGCTGCCCAATAACCCACCTGCTGCTAGGACACTTTAGGCCTGTTTTGGGTTGTCAAACTATCCTTTTTCATCTCTTCCAACCTTACCCCTCCCCCTTCTGATCTCTGCATCAGCCCTGGAGTAGGAGGGGGAAAAACAGGAAGGGAGGGGCTCTTTTCTGCTCCAGCCTCTCCTCAGCACTTCCTGTAACCTGCAACTCAGGCTAAAGCCTGGAAACAAAGCTTAAAAGCTCAAGTCCTGTCTGAAATGTAGAAACAAAATTATTCAAACCACTTATAAAAATTATAAAACCCAGCATACCAAAATAAAAACAAACAAACATGGTGAGAAGCAATACTTGGTAAGAACATAAGAACATAAGAAATTGCCATGCTGGGTCAGACCAAGGGTCCATCAAGCCCAGCATCCTGTTTCCAACAGAGGCCAAAACCAGGCCACAAGAACCTGGCAAGTACCCAAAAACTAAGAAGATCCCCTGCTACTGATGCAATTAATAGCAGTGGCTATTCCCTAAGTAAACTTGATTAATAGCCGAAGATGAAGGCCCCGGTGACAGTGAGTGTGTGTATGTGTGAGGGTGCTTGGGGGGGGGGGGGTGAGAGAGAGGGGGAGGCAGAGGGCAGGCGCCATCTCATCCCTCCCCTCAGGCAGCAGATTGCCTTGAGCTGCCCCGGAGTATTCCCCCCTTTTACCCTTATCCTATGACCCCTCCTTCTAGAAGCTCTGACACTTTATTATATCTGTCCAACATAGTCCAGTTTACCTTATAGTATTCTTTACTGCTATACTTGCTATGAACAAAGATAGAAGCCACTATTTTAAATTATAATAAGAATGAAAGATATGTAAGCAAACTTTCACAAAGCTATACTCAGACCTTTTGGCTCTATGGACAAGATAAAAGATAATTATAATTGGTAGAAAATAGATACAACGATGTGTGATCCTTTCTTTTCAGTAACAAAATATGCTGGGCTTGTAGATAAATTATAATTAGAACTTAGGTCATGCTGACCTATTAACTGATCGTGATCTAAGACATCTATTGCTGACTCTGTATATAAGTCTGATTGTATGTACTAGATCTGGGAGAACACCGAGTGTATGCTTGAAGGGTAGGTTTTCCCCCATGTAATATTACATTGAAAATAAATGTGGTATTTGTTGTACTGCAACAGATTTGGCTATTTTTTGTGGGGAGAAGTTAGAGGGAAATCTAAAAATCTCCACCCCCTTCTTTCCTTTCAAAGAGGCCAGCTTTCTCTGCATGGAAACCTTGGAGGTATTTAAATGTCGATCACATCTTCCCTATCCCACCTTTCCTCTAGGGTGTGCATGTTTAGATCTTTGTCTCTCCTCGCATGCTTTAGAATGAAGATCACTGACCATTTTAGAAGCCACCGACTCTAGAAGTTCACGGCTTCTCCTTCCCAGACCGAATGTTGTCTGCCAGCGCTTGTTCTGTCCACCTCAACCTGCTGCTCTATCAGTTTTACTGTGAGAGAGGGGGTACTTACATTACATCTTCAAAACAAATTTTTGGGAGATTCGATCGTCCGCCCCCGGTGAGCACCCGGTAGGCATAGTTGCCTTCTGGGCATGCTGTCCAGTGATCACACTTCTGTCTTCTTGGAGGAGGCGCTGTGGGACAGGAATGACAGCACATGCAGGTTACTTTCCTATTGGTCTAAGCTTTTGTCAGCCTGGGAAAGGTTCCTCCATGCTCAGCCTTTATTGATTTATTAGTTTTACTAGAAGGTTCATGAAATGTTGTCATTTTGGGGGTTCCTATGGGATTTTACCCTTTGCCCCAACAGCAGGCCTCATAGTGGTCTCTACCACACTTACCCATCCTCAGATGATCTGCCTGGATGGTGCAGAAAATCAGAGAGATGGCAGTGTTAGTCTGGTGTAACAGAAACGACAGGAGGTGGGTGGCACCTTATAGACTACCCACTTTATTGAGGCATGAGCTCTCCAGGACCATGTCCACTTCATTAGGTGCATGAAATGTAGTATACGGCGGGGATGGAAAGAGAAGGCACTGAATTAGGCAGGGTGTGTAAAGAGTGATAATAGCATTACAGTCCAGCCTGACAACTGAGGTAAGAGTGAAAAAACAAAATGATCTGAGAACAGTCAAGTTCATAGCTATTTGTAGTGGTGTGTGATGAAGCCATTGGCTCTGTTCAGACCTAGGGTGATGGAGTTCCAGTTCAGCAGTTTCACACGGCAGTGTTCCCTTTTAGGAGTTGGGCCACCCTTAAGGTCAGAGAGAGAATGCCCTGGAAGGCTGAAAGGTTCACCTACTGGTTTATGAAGGTGACTAATTTGTTATTTATTTATTTAGTAGTCTTTTATTTTTAATTTATTGTATTGAATTTCAAAAAAAACTTATACATTTCAAGCAATCTTGAAAAAACATAAACATATCAAAACATGAGTGTAAATATCAGGAAACACAGAAACAAAATATAACAGCTACTCGTGGTTGATATTAATAAGTCCACTATAAGAGGAGTGAGAATGTAAAAAAGGAAAAATAAAAATACAATAAGAAAATCAGAGAATTTAAATATTAGTCTCTATAGAAGTAAAAGCAATTGGAGCTTCCCTATTTTGTAGAAAGTTCTAAAGCTCTGAAGGAACAAGAGATATTTAGCCGCCTGGAATCTAATATCACATTTACATGGAAATTTCAGCAAAAGCTGAGCATTAAACACCAAAACGCAAAGATTAAGAGCAAGAAACAAATTTCCTTTTAGATGGTGTTTCCCTTGCAATGTCTGGGAAGACTGGAATTGTTTTCCCTATAAACAAAGCCTTTTGTTTGGGGGGGAAAAAAGCCTCAAGGTCAGTTGATTATCAGATTCTTGGAAGAAAGCGACAATGAGGTTTGCAGTTGTCAACATATCATATTTGATTTAACAACTTTTTTAGAAAGACTCCCAAGTCTCACTCTCCACCAATACATGGAGAATTATCTGAACCGGTCACCTGCCTCCGATCAGAAATATTAAAAAAAAAACAACTTGCAATTTTAGGTCTAGACTCCTGAGAGAGCTTCAAATAATCTATGGAGAATCTATTCAACATCTCAGTACAGGACATCACAGAACATTTAGGAAATTAATAAATCTTAGATTTAACCTAAGGGGAAACATTAACAAGATTTTCCACTTTGGAACATAATACTGTATTATCCTTAACTAAGGCTGTGTTACAATTATGTAGTGTTGAACATTTCGTTTCCATTAGTATCAGACAAAGTACTAATTAATTGTGTATGTGTTACGTTCTGTGTGTCTTGAACTATAGTGGGCCCTGGGGTCGTGGCAAGTGTAGACTCCACCCACAGGGAGAAGCCCCGTGGGCACTCACCACAACAGGCGAGGTCTCAGCAGTGATGGACAACAGAGGAAACAACTTTATTATACAGCCAATGGGGATCCGAGGAACGGATCAATGGAGTCAGTCCAGAGAGTATGACCTGCAAGCTGATCCGTCTGTAGTAATCCGCAGCGTGGAATAGTCCGGTGAATACCTTCTCTAGGCGTAGCTTGTGCTGGCAACTCTGGTAGTGGTCTGCAGCTCGGGGTAGGCCGGAAGCCGATGGTACAGTTGCACAAGACAGGATGGATCCGGTAGTGGCCCGCAAGTGGGGTAACCGGAAAATCCGTGCCACAAAGGTATAGGAGCAAGTTCTGTACTCACACCAAAAATGTGATAGAAGATAGATGATCAGGCACTGAGGAAACCCGGAACTGGAACAGCTAGGGTTGTCCGAGGACGGTGTAGGAACTCACTGATAGTGAAGTAAGGCAGGCAGTAATGGCTCTCCAAGGAGCGGATAGCCCTGAGTGCAGCAAGGCCCCCTGAGAAGTGGGTACCTAGGTCACCCAGATAGGACAGTGAGGCGAAGTCCCAGAATGGCGGAAATAGCAGGACAGGTATCCTTGCTAACTTGTATTGCAAGAAGTCAGCTGAGCTTAAGTATGGTAAGCGGATGACGTAATGTGGTGGGGACGCCCCCGAGGTTCCCGCCATGATGCGTTTAAGAAGGGGGCAGGCGTGCACGTGCCTTAGGTAACTCCAGATGTAAGATGGCTGCCGGGAGTGCCCACGCTGTCCCGGGCACGCCATGGGGGCCGGCGTGTGGAAGCAGAGGCCGCCATCTTCCCCAGACTCGGAGCTGAATAGAGAAAGGAGGTGAGCAGCAAAGTATGTTCAGTAACCACAGCAGATATAGACCTGACATTCACAAGCATTGAGTCCATTCTGCTAGGAAAGGATTGCTCCCTTTTGGAGATGGCATCCCAAAGGACTTCAAGAGTAATAACTTCAGGCTTACTAGAACAAACATACGCGCTCTGGTTTGGAGCTGTACTACCAGCAGGTCCAATTGCTGGAACCATCCCACTTTGGAGAGACTGAGGGGGTGGATGTACCAATCCTACCTTCTCCCCATAGCTGAGGCAAAAGGAAGTAAGAGGCCTAAAGTGGTGAGAGACCACCTGGGCTCAGGAAGACCAACGACTCCGAAAGAGCAGGATGCAAATTGTTTCCAAGCTCAGTCCTCCCAGGTTTTATCCCCGGTAAAGCAAACGAGTCTCTAGTCAGTTGGGTTAGAGAGGAAGGAGGAGTCAACCCAGATGGGAGAGCACAGACTGAACCTTTCCTTTTCTTACCCTTCTTCCACAGTCTGGTTAGGAACAGGACAGCAAAGCATTTTTTCACCTAGAGGCGCGCAGTTGCACTCAATCTTAAACAGTGGGAAATCCGGAAGTGAATCACAGTCAGGCCCAGGGACAGGGTGAAACTGGTAGGCTTCAGGATACTTGCCGCTCTCCGCAGGCTAGCTCAGGAACACTGGCATCTTCTCACTCCCAGTTTATTTAGTTGTCTTATATACCACTTATCAATTACTAAATTATTTATTGTGACTATTATAAAACAAACATTTATGTATAACAATTTGTTAAATCGGAGGCAGGCACAACAGGTAGGACAAAGGTCTGGAGGGGGGGGGTCTAGATTAGAGCTAGGGGGGTTGGGAAATCCTTCCCAGGCCGCTCCGAAATCTGAGGGAACAGGGGAAGGCTGCGGGCATCGGCGCATGCAAGTTGCACAACTGTGCACCCCCCTGCACGCGCCAGCCCCTGATTTTATAACATGGTGTGCCAGAACGTGGATGTTATAAAATTGGGCGTCCATGTGTGCACGCTAGTTTTGAAAATCTGCCCCTATGTACAAAAGACCTCCAGATACCAAGTAGTTGCTGTATTAAATTTATCAATGCACCTCTGATTTATAAAAAAAACATCTCTTATCAACTGTTATATTAAATCAGTATACAATATTACCTCTTTAATTAAAAAAATGAATAAATATGCTGTCAATTTAAAAATAAAATAGAATTCAGTATGAAATGAAACCATACCTATACTAGTCCCTAAAATATAGGCTAGCTTCAGTCAACATTAAAAAAAAAATAAAAAATTTACACGGTATTGGACCAATGATCCTTCATATGGATCTAACGTATAGTGATGAAAAATCATAGTCTATATAATGTCATAAGCTTGGTTAAAAAGAAAGGTTTTTATCAATTTTCTAAATCTTGAGATAAATTTATTTTATTTTAATTTCCACAGGTAAGGTATTCCATAAAGAGGACCAGATTTATGTCCATTTATTCTTTTCCTTAGGGATTAACCTGTTTCTCCTATGTAGACAGCAGAGGGACATTACTGGCAGGCGATGGCGTATATTACATTGGAAGAAGAGCAGGTGAATGAGCCCCGGATGTTGTAGTTGATGTTGGGTCCTGTGATGCTGTTGCTTGGGTCAATGTGTGGACAAAGTTGGCGTTTGGGTTTCTGGCAGGGTCTGATTCCTGAGCTGGTGTGGCGTAATTGTTGTATAATTTGTGGTTGCAGGCGAGTATCCTTTTGAGGTTGGGTGATTGTCGGTAAGCCAGGATAGGCTTGCCACCCACGGCCTGTGAGAGGACTGCATCATCGTCCAGGATCCTTCAATTGGGAGCTATAGGTAACAACCAGAGGTGTTTGCTCTTTTCTTTTTTGAGATGATCCTGTAGCAGAGTGTTCCTGGTATTTATCTATTTCTGTTAATCCGTTTTCTTACCTCACTGGGTGGTTACTGTAATTCCAAAAATGTCCATTGTAATTTCTTCAGATGGGAGTCCCTCTCTGAGGGGTCAGAACAGATGTGATTGTACCACAGGACTTGGCTGTAGACAATGGACCTGGGATTAGGGAATGAATGGAAGCTGGAGGCATGTAAGTATGTATGGCAGTCTGTGGATTTCTGGTATAAAATGTGGTTCTTAGGTGTCCCTCATGTAGTTGGACAGTGATGTCCAGAAAGTGGACTTGTTATGTCGATTGTTCTAGACTCAGGTTGATGGTGGGGTGGAGTTTGTTGAATTCTCTGCTTAAGTCCATGGGTCCAGATGATGAAAATGTCATCAGTGTATCTTAGGTAGAGGAATTGCTTCTGCATGTTAGAACTGAATAAATGATCTAAATCGGCCATAAAAATGTTGGCGTGAGGAAAGTCTCACAAAACATGAGATTTCTACTATGTTATCTCGCCCTAGTTTGAGTTTAACAAAAAGTTGTAAAATGTCCACAGATGAAATAGAGACTTATCCAGCTATCTGGTGTGGTTTGCTGCTTCTTAGCCGGATATGTAATCAGCAGATAGGAGACTCCTTTGCGCCATGGGAGCCAACCCTGCGGTAGCCTCCTCCTTCCAAGGTCCTGCCAGCCATGCTGCTTCTTCCAGGCTGTTCCCGAGATATCGCCGGCCTGGCAATGCCACCTCCCCCACCACCAAGTACAGGGGCATGAGGAATTCACAAAACATGGATCAGTGCTCCTTCTGCAGTGGTGGCACTACAGTACCCTTGAGAGGTGGCGCCAATGACCAAGGCCTTATTGGCCACAGGCACGCTACAGCTCTGGCAGTTAGACAGAGGCCCAAAGAGGACAGTGAACTATTGACAAGATGGCTTTCCCTATGCTGGCTGTGAGCCATCAGGGCTCGGCCCGCACAAGGTGCACAAGTGTGCACCCCCTTGCGCGCGCCGATCCCAGATTTTATAACAAGCGCGTGACTGCGCACACATGTTATAAAATCAGGCGTAGATTTGTGGGCGCCGGGTTGTGCGGACAAATCTACGCTCGCGCCTAGGAATTAAAATCTGCCCCACTATGCTTCCACCTTTATTACCTTACCAACAGTGGAACTGTTCTCGCAGATAAAGAATGCTAAAGAGCAAACGTTATGAATCTACGAACCTTTTGAAAATATTCGAATAAGCTCCACAGGTATAACAGGTCACAACACAATCATGTTTTAATACAGTAGTATTTAGCCACTATTTATAACAATAATATATTGTCTTTCACATTTTGTGTGTATACTCTTGTCTATTAATACTGTACGGCATTTATATGTAATTCACACTATAATTTGAGTTTTATAATTTCTTACAATTTTTTATGATTTATGTTATTGTGATCTCATGATAACTTTTTTGTTTTTAAATGTTTATATATGTTTCACTGTTATAGTAGCCCCTGAGGCAGCTCTAAGAATAGAGCAAAACTCGGCCAGAGTCGGGCCTACATACTGTGACAAATAAAGAATCTTTTTTTTTTTTTTAACCGGTCAGTTTACTTCTGGGTGCTACACTGCAAAATTGGATCAGCTTCCATTGTGTTTCCTAGTCTTGCAAGGTCCTTCAGCAGTTCTTCACAATCCACTGCTGTTAATGACTCAAAACAATTTTGTGCCTTCTGCAAATTGTCACTTCCAGGGGCGGTTCCCTAAGAGGCAGGGTGAGGCGGCTGCTCCAGGAGGCATAATTTTGAGGTGGCAAAAAAAAAAATAAAAATGCCCCTCTCAGAACGCCACTGTGGCATCCGCCTCATTATAGAACTGCCCCTGGAAGTGACAGTTTGCAGATAGCACAAAATTGTTTTGAGTTGTTAAAACAGCAATGGATTGCTAAGACCTGTAGAAGGACCTTGTGAGACTAGGACTCTGAGCAGCTGAAGGGCAGGTGCAATTTAATGTGGTCAAGTGCAAAGTAATGCACGTAGGGAAAAGTAATCCCGACTACATGCACGCATTGCTGGGTTCCGTGTTAGGAGTCTCCACTCAGAATACGGGCCTCACAGTCTTTGTGGGCAATACCTTCAGCTCAGTGTGTGTGGTGGTAGTCCAAGAGGCAAATAGAATGGTAAGAATTCTCTCTTCCTTTCCAAATAAAAACTGAGGACAGCATAATGCCTTTGTTTAGATCCATGGTGCAGCTGCACCTTGAGTACTGTGTGCATTTCTGGCTGCCCCATCTAAAAAAAAAAAACAACAGACATAGAAAAGGTACAGAGAAGAGCAGCGACAATGATAAAAGGGATGAAAAAACTCCCTTATGGAGCAAGGCTAAACAGATTACGGCCCTTTAGCTTGGAAAAGAGAGGACTGAAAAGGGGACATGATTGCAATTTATAAAATCACGAGTTAGGTGAAACGTAGGGAACGGATCTTAACTTTTCAAACACCAGGACTAGGAGACACTCCATAAAACTAGCAATTGGGCAGATTTAAAACAGAATCGTAGAAGTATTTGTTTCACTCAGCACACAATCAAGCTATGGAATCTGTTGTTGGAGGACGTGGTCAAGGCAACTCACGTTAATGGGGTTCAAAAGAGGACTGGACAAGTTCCTGAAGGAAAA
This sequence comes from Rhinatrema bivittatum, assembly GCF_901001135.1. NCBI lineage: Eukaryota > Metazoa > Chordata > Amphibia > Gymnophiona > Rhinatrematidae > Rhinatrema > Rhinatrema bivittatum. The sequence goes on from NC_042629.1 coordinate 31,382,826, forward strand.
GTTCATAAACAGTTATTAGCCAGGTAGACTTGGGAAAGCCATTGCTTAACCATGGAGCCGAGCTACAAGAAATCAGATCAACTATCGGGGATCTGCCAGGTACTCGTGACCTGGACTGGCCACTATCGGAGACAGAATGCCGGACTCAATGGACCGCAGTTTGATCCGTCATGGCACTTCTTATGATTCTGAGAGACTAATTCTCCTAAACACTCAGATAGTCTAACCTAAAGCTACTAGATATCCCACCTTGAGGAAACCAGAGAACAAGCATTTTCCCTCCCAGGACCACTCCTATGGAACAGCTACCTAGGAAGTAAGAAAAGCTATATTTTTCTGTATTATATATGCCAAACAGAGCATAGAGAGGTGAGAGAGTTTTCTAGTAACATAATAAATGTCGGCAAATTAGGAGCATGGGCCTATCCAGTCTTCTCAGTTTTTCTGCCTAAGATTGTATTAGTCATGCTGCAATTTCATGTTGGTTGACCTTGCTGCTGCTTCTTAGAACCCTGCCACAGTTGTACTGATGCCTTCAGGGCCAGCAGAAGCACTAGGCAAACTAGACCTAGGTCTAGGGCGCCGGCCATTAGAGAGCGCGAGCCGTGTGGGGCTGCGAGCAGCAGTGCAAAAGAGGAGTGGAGATTGCCAGGGGGAGTTGGCACTCCTCTTTGCTGCTGTGGTGCCGCCACTCGTGGCCCCACATGGCTCACGCCCCCTAATGGGGATGGCGTGTCCAGGTGGGAGCGGTGCGACGCGGGGGGGGGGTGGGCACAAGGCAGAAAATGCTTAGGGCGCCTAGTTCCCTTTCACTGGCCCTGGATGTGTGTGTGTGGAGTCTGTTTCTTTGTCTGGGTAAGGGATGTTTACCTTTCTGTATCTGTGTATGTATGAGCTTGCACCTTTCACCAACTTGGAGAAACAAAATGGGGGATTTCTGGTGAATACCTTTCTTTAACCCGACTTTTTCCTTTTATCTTTATTGGTATGTATTTGGCTTTGCATCTCTCCCTTTACATAGCTAAAGAATTTATCATCTCCCTTTCTTGATCGGGAAGCATTTTCCTGAAGGTGGTGTTTCCCCAATAGGTTATTTTTATGCATACAGGAAGGAGCCTCACTCATAAGCAAGGGCATGGTGGACGTGATCAAATCTTCCAAATGTACTGTTAATGCTCTTCTCAGCACTTGCATTGTGCCAAAGAGAGCTTCTTTCAGGACTTCATAGGATGTAATATTATAAAGGCAACATAGCAAGCTGTGCCTGCAAATCCTTTTTAATCAGTGCCCAGTACAACTGGGACACGTTCTGTATCTTTCTGCCACATTTTCTTGGTCTCCGATCTCATTTTTGGTACTTAAGGATCTTATTTATTTAAAAACATTTATTACCCGCCCTTCCTACGTTCAGAGCAGGTACAATAGGAACATCTATGGTCAAGTGAAAGGAGAGAACAAGACAATGCATCATCCTTTCTAAAAAGGAGAACACAATTCTTCAGGAAGGAGGAAAGCAAATAAGCACCTAGGGAGTGCATTTTTGAGATGGGGCCTAGAGGTGAGGGCAGTATCTGCTATATAGAACCATCCAAGGACAGGGACATGTTGAGTGTATTCCATTATCATTTTGGTTTGGGAATGCTTTCTTGAAGAGGAACGTTTTTAGGAACTGCATTCTTACTCATCAATATTATGCCTCATTGTTGCCAATCCAACTACAGTCCACTTATATGGCTCTTACCCTGTTGGAAAGGCAACAAGCTGTTGCAACCGTCGCTGCCCGATGTTTCCACTCCGCCCACCTTACTGCTTTGGCGACTCCCTCCTGGGTTGATGGAAGGCTGGCTGCCGCGGCGTCTTTCGGCTGTCCTCGTCCGGCGTCCCCAGACCGGCCCGGCGCTGCAATCCGCCATGTTAACCTGATGCCTAGGGGCGTGCGCGCAGCCCCGCCTCAAGTACAGGAAGTGGCGCGAACCTCAGGGGCGTCCCCCTGAGATGACGTCATCTGCTTCAGATATTTAAAGGTCTCTGAATTGCTAATAACTCGAGTTAGCAAGGATATTGATTCGTTCTATCTACGCTACTCTGCCTCCTCGGACTAACCAGGGGTACCCGCTCCTCGGGGGCCTCGTTCTCTCTTACTTTGTAGATTGCAGTCTGGAACCAGTACTCGCTCCTCAAGGGCCCTTGTTCCTGGACTTCTTCGCAATTCACTTCTGCCTGGAAGTCATCGCTGCCTACTACATCTGTGAGTTACCATCGCTCTCTCAGAGCTTTCCCTGGAACCAGGTACTCGCTCCTCGAGGGCCTTCTTCATTCCAGCTCCTGGGCTTCTATGAGACATTGTGTGAGTCTTACCATCTGGTTCTATCCATGAACTCTGCATACCCTGCCTACTCACTATATTTCAGTTTCTCTACAGCTCAGCCTCCAGGGATCGCTGTTCCAGTATCTGAGGGACTACAGCCCAGCCGGGCATTCCAGCTCACTACTGCCACCTCTGGTGGTTCAGTATACTGTCTAATAAAAGAACTAGTGTGCGTCTGTCTCCATACTCTGAGCCTGACCGGTGGTCCCTCTCGGGATCTTCCCCCGGGGGCGTGGTCATCTGCCACCGGTCCAAGGATCCACTCACAACTCTCCTAAATAACAACACAAGCCCCAGAGTGGACAGAGAGTAAAAGGAAAACCAAACTTGGAATCACATACCAGGGTGGAATGGAGTCAGACTGGCAGCACTTGCCCTCATATGTGATGTGCACAGGAAGTCAAGCAGTGCTAGTATGGATTTTCAACACCTAAGGAAAGTCAGCCTTGATTAACTTAGACATCTGTGTGTATATATAACCAGCCCTAAATGCAACTGTTTTAGTCTTAAATGAAAAGATGGAGTTACAGATTAGAACTGGTGGAAAAATATTCTACACTTGTTCAGGTGAAATAGAATGGCATCAGTGACCAGACGATGAATTCTGCACCTGGATTAGGGCTGATTAAAGTTTCACATTTTGTGAAGTCCAGGCTGAATTTCACCTCCTGGCCTTTGTATAGTCAACTACTGGCTGCAGGTCATCCAGGACCAGGAGAGCCAGTTCCTGTTAAGCCCTCACACACTGCGCCCGATCTTGCAGGAAATCACGTGAAATACCATCCCACAGGAGGGACCTGGTCCCTTCAGGCTGAGGGATACAGGGAGCAGAAAGAAAGCAGGAGGGTTTACAAGCTCTGGCCAAGCTGTGCCGCCGTGAAGGTGAGGAGGGGATAAAATATGGAGAAACGTAAGAAGTTGTGAGTGAAGGCTCGTTGCGCCGCAGACCCGAATGATCTGGAAAATGAGCAGGAAGAAGCTGAAGGAGCAAAGCGTGCGCCTGTGTCCCATTGCTAGCCTGCGCCGGGCCAGGTCATATGACGTCATTCCTAGTTGTAGGACGACTTTTGCACCTTCCCTCAGGCTCTTTCACAAAGATTTCATTTTGCTTTTGTTGTGCCTCATTGCATGAGTACCTGTAGCACAGGGCAGGCACTGTCCCCACCCTCAAAAAATATATATATATTCTTCTGAATCTCCTTCTGTACAGGTAATTAGATGCAGAAGATTATTTACATACGCGCAGTTATCAGACCAACTATAAATAGATTTTTCTCTCTGACACAGAACGAGTAAAACCTCCCCGACCTGTCCTGCTTGAGAGCGGCGCCGACCCTGAAACCTCTCTCTGCTTATGCCGAGCCCAATAGGTTAAAACTTGCTTTATCTTTGCCTGAAAGTCCCAGATGCCACCCCCCCTCCCCCCAGAGCGACTTTCTCAAAGCTTCAGTTGTCACCAGTGATTCATCCCTAAAAAAATAAAAAAGCGTTGACACCTCTTCATGCCAAAAAAAAAACAAGCACCCTAAAGTATCTCTGGAAGTACAGAGTCACCACTGGCTCCAATTTATTTACAGGACAGGCTGATCCTGGTTTTACCCCATGATTCAGATTTCCCTAAGGAAAAGCAGATCATGGGGAGAGGGAACGGGCAAAGGGTGTGAAGGCAGGACCGGACTGGCCTCAAAAAATGGAGCCGTCAGCAATGCTAGAGGGACAGCATTTCATAACCAGGCATCCACTCTCTCTCTCTGCTCCCTGGCCACATCAGGGAGGTTTATTAAATAACTCTCCAGACCCCCTTTGCCTCGCTGTAAACCCATTCTCCCCATTTGTTTTTAGGCCCAGAACCTTTTCTCTGCTCCTTTGGACTTCCAGCTCAGTCAGCATTGGCCTCTTGGGTTACTGGGCCATGAAGTTTCATTCACAATGTTAACACCACAGCTCCTGGCAGATGCCTGTGAAGCTGAATTCTGCTGCATAGGCTTGTGACAGGGACTCGATGGGAGACACCTGTGGGGTTTCACCTTTTTAAATTTAAATTTGTTGATTTATATTCCCCCTTTCGTGACTGCTCAGTGTGAGAGTATGCGTGTGACAGAGCGTTTAGAGAGAGTGTGAATGAGCATGTATGTGCGAGAACGAGAGGAGTGAGGCTGAGACAGAGGAGAAAGCTCGTGTGCACCTAATCCACAGCAATCTCAGGGTGATTGGAAATCAAAAGCTCCCAGGTATGGTAATACTTCAGCAAGCAGTACTATTGTTCCCGAGGAGCTGCCCACACAGGGCAGAATTAGGACATGTACCTTTCATTACTGGTCTTTCGCCAATGTTCTGGATATTGTTGATAGCAAACTGGATGGTGTCCTCCGACAGATTCTCAGCAAACAAGTATCCCAGGTACCAGGCACACGTGGAGGCCAGCAGCAGGGCTATGGCCTTCACCACATCTGGAAATCAAAGAGGAGAATAGTGATAATTTAGGAACCCGGAATGGAAGTCAGCAACACATTGGCCCTTGGCAGAAAGAAAGAAGCCACAGACAGCTTTGACTCCCAAGGTCCTTAAATACTGAGAGCTGTTGCCAGTTTATAGGGACCTTGTTGCCTGCCCAAATCGCTCCCAGCCTACTGTGTCAGCATAGAGCCTGCTCGATTTCTGGTCGTATGACCCCCTAATCTTCCCTGCGCTAACCCCCACTCCCCGGTTCCCCTTCTCTTTCCCACACAAGCTTGAATGCCCTCACTGCTTCGGTCGCCACCATCTCTGCAGGTGGGGATGCCAGACATCCAGTGCCCTCTCAGTAAAGACATTTCTCTCATATCAGCTCCGGGCCTTCCACCTGTGAACTTCCCAGCAGGACCCTTCTTCTTTCATGGCGGCCTGGCAGATGACAACAGATAATGACCCCCAACTGACCTTGTTAGAGCGACGCAAATGGGAACATTTCCTAGCTGCAGGGCTAAATCTGTAGGCAAAAAAGGAACTGTGACATGGATGGGGGGGGGGGGGGGCCCAGATGTGAACGCTCCCCTACACACACCCTGTACAGCCGTCCTCCCACAAATTAAGCTCTGTCTAGCTGTCGGCTGTCCAAGCTTGACCGCCTAATCTCCCTTCATTGCCTCACCCAGCTATCAATCATGCAAGCCCAACTTCTTGTTCAAGTCAGTTTTGCCATCTTCCTTCTTTAGTCCTCTTATCTTAGGTAGACGAGTACAAAGGTTTTCAGTTCTTAAAACTAAAAAACACCCAGTCCCTTCTCCCACTCATTTAAATTTACTCAGCTTTTGATTTCGTTTTGGTTTCTTGCTTATCCAAAATGAAACAAAAACAATTAAATAAAAACACAAGGAAAGCGTCCCCTTCTGCCCACCAAACCCACTTAAACAAAAGAGGGTCTTTTGGCCCACCAGCACCTTTGCAAGCTCCCCCTCCCCTGTAGGTCTTTTGAGGGCAGCTCCGGATTTTCAAAATGGCCGCCCGCGACTGTGAGGCCAGCGCCATCATCATGTTGCATGGGGAAGATCGGATGGGTCCTGCGGCCAGATGGGGGCAGGAGGAGGGACATGGAGGCGGGGGTTTTTTTTTTCCTTTTTAAATAAATGATGGCAGCAGTTGCTTCTTCAGAAATTAAACAAAATTTTGTTTTGTTTTCTTTCAAAACCAAACCGAACAGAAAAATGTCAACAAAATGAACTTCTTTCATTCCAAAATGACAGCACTTCCCTACTCAATTTCTTCCCTTCTTTCCATATCGGTCTCGAGCATGCTTACATTCTGCCACCACCAGATTATTCCAGGCTTCCCTCACTGCTTTATTGCAACCTTCAAGCCATCAGAGATCGTTACTGCGAGATCTCTTCTCTTCAGCACTTTCCAATTCTTACCCTCCTACTTGATAAGTGGCTAATGCTTTTTTTTTTTCTGCCCTGGACGCAGATTCCAAGCCTTTAGCCCATCTTTCCTGCTTTTTCCGAGTCCCCTTAGGGAGTGAGGGTAGAGGCTGTATTCCTCCCCTCCACAGCAGGGGCGGGGGGCTTCTGAGCCAACACAGGAATTATCTAAACATGTTGAACAGGAGGACGCCAGAGCAGGCAGAAGCACAATACTCCTATGATGTTTGCCTCAGTCTGACTCACTCTTTGATAAGCCTGCTAGGCCTCTGCAATTATTCAGGAAGCCAGTGGTCGCTCCCTATGTAGGTTTTCTAATGCATTTGGAATTTATTGGTTTTGTCCTGTGGGTTATTACACCAGTAGCTCTATAAAGGGACTCTGCACTATACATCTAGCATTGCTAGGCATAGTTTGGCAGCACTCTGCCAGTGTCAGATACTTTGTTCCATTGGTGTATTTCAAGACCATAACCTAATATGTTGCTGCGTGAAGATGCCCTTGGTAGCTGGTAAATTATTTTTGTATGTAATTCCTGGCTACTAAACTCTGGAGAACTTGTGGAACCAACTGGACAAGCAGACATCCCCTGCTCCCTTGCGATTCTTCCTGATGGGGAGAAAGGGGAAAGCCTTTCACCACTCTTAAAAGGTGAATTTTCACAATGTTGCGTGTTAAAAATGAGCATATATGCACAGCTTGTGCTCCTACCATGTGACAGGGGCTGACCAATGGCACCGGTAGCCCCTGTGACATAGTAAGGGCAAAGGCTATCGGCGCCATTTTGATTACTGGCAGCCGATGGCCCGAGTGCAGGAGATCGCTCCCGGACCCCTGTAGCTCAGCCCATTTAGGCCTCCTGTCCCCTGAAGGGATTTTCACAGCAAGTTATGTACCCTAGTTAGACTGGGCAGCGGGAGATGAGTGGACGGCTCGGGATGAGACCAACTAATTCATTACGAGTCACAGTGCCACTGCTTTTTTTTTTTTTGCTGAGAGCTGGCAGGCCCGGCAGTCTTTGACAGGAGGAGCACTGTTCGGTTGCAAGCAATACGCGGAGGATATCAGCCTCTTGCAGGGAGTTCAGGACACTACCCGATGGCCCCCGCAGTCCCTTCTCAGACACAGAGGGGAGGGGGGAGGAAGGAAGAGATTTTTGATACTGGGCTTTAGAGAAGTTGGCTTTAGAGGCAAAAACTCACAGTAAAAACTTTTTTAAATATATCCGAAGCAGAAAGCCTGTGAGGGAGTCAGTTAGACCGTTAGATGATCGAGGGGTTAAAGGGGCACTTAGAGAAGATAAGGCCATCGCGGAAAGATTAAATGATTTCTTTGCTTCGGTGTTTACTGAAGAGGATGTTGGAGAGGTACCCGTAATGGAGAAGGTTTTCATGGGTAATGATTCAGATGGACTGAATCCAATCACGGTGAACCTAGAAGATGTGGTAGGCCTGATTGACAAACTGAAGAGTAGTAAATCACCTGGACTGGATGGTATACACCCCAGAGTTCTGAAGGAACTAAAAAATGAAATTTCAGACCTATTGGTAAAAATTTGTAACATTAAAATCATTCATTGTACCTGAAGACTGGAGGATAGCTAATGTAACCCCAATATTTAAAAAGGGCTCCAGGGGCGATCCGGAAAACTACAGACCGGTTAGCCTGACTTCAGTGCCAGGAAAAATAGTGGAAAGTGTTCTAAACATCAAAATCACAGAACATATAGAAAGACATGGTTTAATGGAACAAAGTCAGCATGGCTTTACCCAGGGCAAGTCTTGCCTCACAAATCTGCTTCACTTTTTTGAAGGAGTTAATAAACATGTGGATAAAGGTGAACCGGTAGATGTAGTATACTTGGATTTTCAGAAGGCGTTTGACAAAGTTCCTCATGAGAGGCTTCTAGGAAAAGTAAAAAGTCATGGGATAGGTGGCGATGTCCTTTCGTGGATTGCAAACTGGCTAAAAGACAGGAAACAGAGTAGGATTAAATGGTCAATTTTCTCAGTGGAAGGGAGTGGACAGTGTAGTGCCTCAGGGATCTGTATTGGGACCCTTACTTTTCAATATATTTATAAATTATCTGGAAAGAAATACAACGAGTGAGATAATCAAATTTGCAGATGACACAAAATTGTTCAGAGTAGTTAAATCACAAGCAGATTGTGATAAATTGCAGGAAGACCTTGTGAGACTGGAAAATTGGGCATCCAAATGGCAGATGAAATTTAATGTGGATAAGTGCAAGGTGATGCATATAGGAAAAAATAACCCATGCTATAATTACACAATGTTGGGTTCCATATTAGGTGCTACAACCCGAGAAAGAGATCTAGGTGTCATAGTGGATAACACATTGAAATCGTCGGTACAGTGTGCTGTGGCAGTCAAAAAAGCAAACAGAATGTTGGGAATTATTAGAAAGGGAATGGTGAATAAAACGGAAAATGTCATAATGCCTCTGTATTGCTCCATGGTGAGACCGCACCTTGAATACTGTGTACAATTCTGGTCGCCGCATCTCAAAAAAGATATAATTGTGATGGAGAAGGTACAGAGAAGGACTACCAAAATGATAAGGGGAATGGAACAACTCCCCTATGAGGAAAGACTAAAGAGGTTAGGACTTTTCAGCTTGGAGAGGAGACGGCTGAGGGGGGATATGATAGAGATGTTTAAAATCATGAGAGGTCTAGAACGGGTAGATGTGAATCGGTTATTTACTCTTTCGGATAGTAGAAAGACTAGGGGGCATTCCATGAAGTTAGCATGGGGCACATTTAAAACTAATCGGAGAAAGTTCTTTTTTACTCAACGCACAATTAAACGCTGGAATTTGTTGCCAGAGGATGTGGTTAGTGCAGTTAGTATAGCTGTGTTTAAAAAAGGATTGGATAAGTTCTTGGAGGAGAAGTCCATTGCCTGCTATTAAGTTCACTTAGAGAATAGCCACTGCCATTAGCAATGGTAACATGGAATAGACTTAGTTTTTGGGTACTTGCCAGGTTCTTATGGCCTGGATTGGCCACTGTTGGAAACAGGATGCTGGGCTTGATGGACCCTTGGTCTGACCCAGTATGGCATTTTCTTATGTTATGTTCTTATTTGAGCATTTGCTGCTTTTACTCTGGTGACATCCATCACCACCTTAAAAATGCAGTTTATTCATCGGCATGGTAGACAAATCTGTGCATTACACTTAAACCTGGCCTTCCTTGTTCTTCCCAGCTCACTGATAATTTAAATGTGTATACCAGGTGTTGGTGCAAGAGAATATGAGTTGCATATTTCAGGGGTGGTTCTGTTATTAGGCAAGGTGAGGCAGTCACCTCAGGCGGCAGATTTTTGGGGATGGCAGTAAAGAAGAAGACCTGTGCAGCTCCACGGTTTAGGGAAGTAGCCGTGGGATTCCCACCCCCTACCATCAGGAAGCAGACCCAGTGTAGTCAGTGATAGGAGAAACAGGATGAAATGAGATGGAAGGAGAGAAGGACAGCAAGGTTATATGGAGGTAGTGTGATTGGGAGAGAGTGCAACACACAAACACACCTGGTGGCAGATGGAGGAAGGATGGAAAGCAGGTGGTAGGCTTGCCAGCTTCCGGGAAATAATTATCACTGACACTACTCTGCCTCCACCCTTTCCCAGCATTTCAAATCAAAAAACTCCAAGGGGGCCCCCCCCATCCCATTCCTCACCTCAGGCAGCAGTGGTATTCATTCCCAGCCCTCAAGGGATGCCTGAGATAGATTTGCATACAAATATATTCATGCATATTCATGAGAGAGATCCTGAAAACCAGACCAGTTGTCGACCCTCAAGGGCTGGGAGTGAAAACCACTGCTCTAAGGGCAGAGAATACTCCGGTCCTAAAGAGCCACCACCAGGCCTGATTGTCAGGATATCCACAATGAATATGCAAGCACTACCTCTACTGTACACAAATCTCTCTCCTGCATATTCATTATGGGTATTATGACCCTTGAGGACCAAAACTGATTGCCCCGGTCTTTATGTGCAGCACTTTTCTGGTTCCTGAAATACTAAAAGCGGTGTTGGTTTACTTTAGGGTGTTCATTGGCTCACATGCACTATTAGGATACGTCTAGTCAGGGACAGATCTGCCCAGACGTCTGTCTGCATCATTAGACAGAGCACATTCAGATGAAGCTCCTTCTTATTGGCCTCTTCTGTGCAAGTCAGCAGAGAGCACTGGATTTGGATAGTTCAGATTTACTTACTTATGGTTATTTTCATGCCCAGGAGGGCTCACAATCTAAGTTTAGATATTTACTTGCATTTATTACCCACCTTTAATGGAGACAAAATTCTCCCCAAGCAGGATTTGAACCTTGGCTTCCCTGCTGCTTTAATCCCCGGGCTACTCCTCCACTCTCTGTGAGTGTGGTACTAAATTACTACTCACTTCTTCCTTTAGATTTGAGAGCTGGGCCCATCGGCTGCCTGGGTTCTGGTTCTTCCTGGGCATGGCGCCTGTAATCCCAGACCCTTGTGGGTCCAGATCTTGTTTCAGGCCAAGGAGTCAGGGGCAAGGGTTCTGGGATTTGACAGGTGCAAGAAGCAGGAGCTTCTCCCTGGGAGCCATGTGGCTGGAAACTGGATCTCGAATCATGTGCAGATTAGGGATGTGAATCGTTTTCCGTACGGAAAATGGCGCCGGCAGGAGATCGACTGCAGGAGGTTGTTCAGCGGGGGTTCCGGACCGCCGCTGAACGACCTCCTGCAGTCGATCTCCTGCCGGCGCCATTTTCCGTACGGAAAACGATTCGCGGCAAGAAATCGCTTCCTGAACCCCGCTGGACTACCAGAAACTTTTGGCCAGCTTGGGGGGGCCTCCTGACCCCCACAAGACTTGCCAAAAGTCCAGCGGGGGTCCGGAACGACCTCCTGCGTCGAATCGTTTTTGTCTATGGCCGCCGCCATTTTGCGGCGGCCATTTTGCAAAATTGCGCCGGCTGAAGACAAAAGGATTCAATTGAGGGGGCCGTTCCGGACCGCCGCCGTTCTGGACCACCGGGTAATTTAAAGCATTTGGGGGGGGGGTTCGGGAGGGTGGGGGATTTAATTTAAAGGGTCGGGGGTGGGTTTTAGGGGGTTGGCTCACGATTTTAACGATTTTTCACGATATTTTTAAAACCCAAACGGCAACAATACGATTCCCTCCCCCTCCCAGCCGAAATCGATCGTTAAGACGATCGAGGACACGATTCACATCTCTAGTGCAGATGGGACCTCTGTCCATGCAGTTTTTAAATCTTGTAATTTTCTGCATTTTCTTGCCTCTCTGGTGAAGGCCTATCTTACCCAAGGAATGCAAGGTTTCTGTATGTGTTTGTGGTGGCCTGCAGTCTTACTCCTGTCAGGAGAGCTTCCCACCCTGGGAAGATGTCTGCTTGGCTTGCTTCTGCCCTGTTTATTAAAAAATGCACAAACTTATTCTGGCTGGTTTCTTTTCATGCCAACAAGGGAGCTCGCCAACCTTCTTCTAGTCCATTTTGATGATGTCAGTAAGTTGTTTCCTTTCACACACTGAGAACCCCCCCATATCCTGCCCCAAGATCCTAGAGATCGCCTCACTAAGTGCTTCTCCCAGTCCCCTATACTCCTAATTGGCATGAATCCAGGATCCTCCAAGGACACTGCCCAAGCTAAACCCATGCCTTGGCATACGAGAGAAGCCAGAAGAGGGCTACAGAAGCAGAGAAGGACTGCCAGCTGCAAAATAATCTCTTGTGGTGGCTGGCGATTGTGAAACAGCCAAAGTCACAAACTACACGGCTTTACTTATGCCGCATGAAGACAGGGCGTGTTCACCACTCCTCCCCCGTTTCCTCGCACACAGGTCTTTGATTACTGGAACAGTCAGATGCGTCTCTCTCACACACACACACACACACACCACGGGCAGCAGCAGTAGTGCAAGCTTCACACACACACACACACATATGTGTCAAGCAGCTGCTGCCCGGCCTTTCCTAGGGTGGGCGTCAGACCCTGGTACAGAAAGGACATTGGGATTGGGGGCGAGGAGGGCTTCTAACCCCCCATCTTACTGCCTGCCCTTGGCTCCAGCGCTAAAGTTTCAGACACCAGAAGAAAAAGATTCCACGCTGCAGATTTTCCCATCACAGGAAGTACAGAACACGTAGGGCGATCCAGTCTCATGTAATCCCCAGACTGGAAAAGCACCGTTTCTTGTAGGCTGAAGTCAAATATTTCTAGAACATCCCAAGGATTTCATTGCCACCCAATGCACGAGTCCAAACCCTACATCCTGGAACTGAATTAAGAGCACTGCTGATTAAAGATCTGCACCCTGGTGCACTCGAGCGGCTGCCGCTGGGTCACTGGTGCACACTCGCATGCACGAAGAGGATACAATAAGAAAAGAGAGCTGAGGTAGGCTGGGTGGATTTCACCCCTTCTAACCTCTGACTGGTGCAAAGATGTTCGATAGCGATTAAAAGGGAAGGCAGCCAGGGGAGGTCACTCCTGTGTAAAATCGCTCTCGCCACCAAGACCAGCATTCCAGACAAGAACAGCTGCTCAAAAACCCCAGCAAGATTTCAGGCCTTGCCACGAACGTAAAATTAAAGCTGGAGTGCCACCCTCCTGAGTTCTGCCAGCATGCAATAACCTTTGCATTTCCTTACAAGCACAGGCACGGATGTGGCACAAGCCTGAAGCGTCACGTGTTTTACCTTGGGTTTGAATATAGCCCAAGCTGCCGATGTCTGTAGACAAAAAACCACCATGCACAGAACACTGCAGAACGTCCGGCCCCAAACCCTCACATGCAATATAAACTGGTAACACTGAGGCCGACTGGCACAACAGCAGAGAAGGGCCAATAAATGTTAACTTATTTTCACCATTCCAGATCTGCACACGTCAGTGTGGTGTCAGTGGGTCATGTGCGGCACTGCTTAAAGAAAGCACGGGTGCGGGGGTTTAAGCCCCAGCTGCCATGAAAGACCACCCTTGCCACTCCCCTCTCTTCTCCATTCCTCCTCTCCCCCCCCAGGCTCTGGATCGGCCCGAGAGGAAGGCAGTAGGCCACCCTAAAAAAGAAAAAAAGAAAATACAGTTAATGGGTGCTCATCACACCACATTACCCCTCCCCCTCCCCATTACACCCATCACAAGGGGTGAGCAGACAGGGTGACCGCCCAGAGTGCCAAACTGGATGGGGGAGGGGCTGGCGCCACCCTGTCCCTTTCAATCGGTCTGGAAGACTTTCAGCCTAAAAGGAAAGGAGACGGGGGGGGGGGGGGGGGGGGCGCCAAAAACAGATGCTTGCCCCGGCCACCGTTTTGTCCAGCGACTGTCCTTCACACACAGAATCACACTGTGCGGCACACACCGTCACACTAAGCCAGAACTGCACCGCGTCACGCCACACCACTACCCGCTCTTCCACCAAAGCCGCTGCTAAATTTAAGAGAGAGAGAAGCATCACACCAGTCCCAGCTCTCGTCTACACACACACACACACACACGCGCGCGCGCGCGCGCAGCCTGCTGGGCGTCTACGCGCAGTACGCAGGGCTTAGCAAGACACGGGGCAGGCGCACACGTGCGCACGCGGCCTGCATCCCCAGAGCTGCAGGCAGTGCGCATCTCATAGAAATAGATCAGCTCTGTAGAGAGAGGCTTCAAAGCATCAGAGCCAAACACTCAAAAAGTGCTGAAGGCCAGCATCGGTTTCAGCCCTTAAACGTGGACAAGCGTTCCTACCAACAGAAGGAGTGAGCGAGCATCTTGGTCCGTCCGCAGTTCACCATCAATCTCTCGTCTTTAGGTTCAAGTCCACCTCTCCTTAGGTTCTGACCTCCCCCTCCCCCCACCTATTTGCTGAAGTAAATCCTCGCATGTCCCGCTGCATTTGTGCGTTCCCCCTCCCCCTGCATCAGTTTTCCTTGGCTCTTGGTCCAATTTCATTTAAAATGTTTATTCTGCAGCACCGAACCAGAAGCGGCTCCAATCTCGCTGCCGGGCGTGACGTGCAGGTAGCAGGAGGGCCCGCGAGCGCAGAGGCACGATGAAAAGGTAGACCCTGCCACATCACCGAAGCAGCGGCGACCCGAACCGGAGAGAATTACAGGGAACGAAGAAGCTGCGCGGTCACCTGGGATGCTCCCAGAGCCACCGATAAAACCCGACGACGGCTGCTAGAAGTGTCCGTAGAACAGGCAGAAACGGAGAAGACCCTCAAGTACCCAAACATGCAGACAGACAGGAGGATGCAGAAATTAGTCCCTCTGACCCAGATGTATTTAGCACCAGACAGATGCAGCTTGCCACGCGGCCTGTAGTATATATATTTCATCCCAGGAACTCCAAAAGCAAAAAAACTTTCTTTGGCACAATTCAGCTGTTAAGGGGGACCCTAGCAGCAAATCAATCTGAGAGAGACAGATTGTATTTAAGCAAGGTGTCTGGCTTAAGCAGAGGCTCACTCCTGTTTTGCTGTGCATGAAACTCACTCATTTGAAAGAACACTAGAACTCCCATGCATCAGATAATGCACCCTATGGCGCGCACGTACACACACAAGCCACATCGCACTACACACACAGGCAGAAACGTGGTGGTTTGCTGAGGTCCCGACAGTACATATAACATACACAGTGTTCCAGGTGGTCACAGGCAGCACCAGTTTCCCAGTCTTCTTGCTTTTCCTACCTTCTCCCGCAATCGGGCCTTCTGCGTTCAGCAGTCCCCCTCCCCCCGATCAGCAACTGGATGCCTGTGTCCGCTGAAACCAGCCCCTGAAGAGCCGGTGTCGCATCAGTGCAGTTAACACACTGTGTCCAGCAACGTCACCTGTCAGCGGCCTCTCTCAGAACGGCCAGTGAAGGTCACGAGTGGGTGCTCTGGGACACCCCCCTCCCCCCCTCCCGTGGCAGCTGGGCTCCTCTTCTTACACATCAGCCAGGCCGCCACAGGAGCCACAATTTCAGCAGCTAAAGAAACAACAAAAATAGCAGTATCAACTGAAAATACATTTCCTGCTTTGTGGTCAGTCTCATCCTCATCCTGTTCTCAGTCTCTTGGTCATGAATTTGGCTGCCCTGTGTGAAAAAAAGTGTTGCCGCCCTCCCCCCAGAAAATTTGTGTTGTTTTCCCCAGTGACCAACACACTATAGAAACTGTCAGTCTCACGCTCTGTCCCAGCCCCCCTGTCACAACAACAACAAAAAAGCTCTGATTTCCTCAGACAATCCCCCTCCCCGAGCCTATTTTACCTCATCCACAGGTCTCACATTTCTAAATTGTGCAGGAATGATCCCTCCCCACCTATCAGTACATAAAATTTGGCGCCGGCTGGGCCCTGTAGCCGGCACCAGTTTGTTGTACAGAAAACCCTGCTAAAGAGGACACTTGGAACCCATCGAGTATTATTGTATTGTTACACGTCTCAGGTGAGGGTTTTGGCCCTCGGACAGCTTTTGGGTAAACTGAATGACAGCGATATAGTAAAATTCCTATCCACACAACAGTACTAACTGCAAGCACTCAAGCAGGAACAACCTTATCTATGAAAAGACAAAATGTTACACCAGGCCCTAAAACACCACCTGTTAGGAAAGCAGAACAAACCAGTCTGCTCTAAAATCCTACATAGAAACCACACGCTAGCAGAATACCTCCCCTTGCTTACACATGCAGAACCCAGACAGACCCTCTCCAAATACAGACCAAAGAGACCATAAAAGACAAATAGAAATGTGTACCGAGAATTTGAACTGGAAACTGAAACCACCTAAGACTCTGTATGCAATGGAAAAACAGAATCATCAAACAATGAAATCAAGAAATATAAATAGATTATAATAAACCATACTAATAAAGAATATTGCCAAAATGACAAATAGAATAATATCCAATCATTAAGAAATCATATAATATGTTTTTAAAATGTCCAAACAGCAATAAAATATTTCAAAATAGCAGACACATCAAACACCCAATAATTAAAACAAGGGAAAAATCCCCCTCTTCTCACACCTGAAAACTTTTGATTTCCAGTCACCCTGAGCTTGTGATTTGGTGAGGGTAGCATAAGCTTTTTTGACATCCCCCATGGCAGGCTCCCATTCACTCACACACACATCCATTCCCCTAGGCAGGTTCCCGTTCACATACACACTCCCATCCCTCCCCAGACAGACTCCCATTCACTCACACCACACCCACACACCCTCCAGACAGGCTCCCATTCACTCACAACCTTTACGGTGGCAGTGTCTACAGCTCTCTTTTTCCTCTTCTGCTGCTGCCACCACCTATGCCTTACTCCTTGGGTGAGGCCAAGATTCCTTGCAATGCTGCTGAAGTTCTTCCTGTGGCTCTTCCTCATGTGCCAGCCAGCCCGCCCCGTGATGCACAAGATGAGCATACAGGAATTGCTAGTACCACAAATGTTTACCACAGGGCAGGTCGGCACACGAGAAGGAACCAGAACGCAGATCTTTCTCTTCTTCCACCACTGGTGAGATGGAATCCAACAGCAGCCACATGGTCTTCTCGCTGCTCCCTTTGATGGATTCCATCCACCACCCTACTGGGTGTGCCGCCCTTTGCAATTGCACAGTTTGCACACCCAGTAGCGCCGGGCCTGCAGCAGGGGCCTTCACTGGACCACAGACCTTCTCTAGCCCCTGCCTTGAAGGCTACATGATGCAGCAAGGGTAGTCCTATATAAGCCTGCCTCAGTATCGAGTCACCTTTGACTCTTGGCTTTGGCCAACATTGTGTGGCACCAGAAGTCGCTGTCATTGAATAGAACTCACCATTAAGGAGCCATCCATCCCCCTCACTCTCTCCCACCTGGAGGGCTATGGTTGGATGCCTCAACTCTTTTTAGCCCCACCATTTTAGGCCACTTTGGGATCAGTTTGAGAAGGCACTGGAAGAGTAAGGATGTCTAAGTTTTACAGTTAAAGTGACAGCTCATTGTGCACGCCCTGCCAGAGGGTCGTCCTTCTACTAATTTAGTAAAGAGAGAAATTTTTACACCCGATACCCTTTTGGGGTGAAAGGGCTCTCACCAGAGGACCAAGGACCTGTGAGCCCATGCTAAAACCTAGGTGGGCTCACTAGTGATGGATCCTGCTGCGAGAGACAGTGAGGACAAATGATGTATCCAGTTTTAACTTTAGAAGTATTTTTTGGACCTAAAGAGCATGGGCAGGTTTTGGATCCCCCCCCCCCCCCTCTGGGATGCAATGCTGAGGTAGCCTGATCCCCTTTGACTTTGCCCAAGAAGTGTCCCCCAGAAAAATCATCACAGGATGAAAGAACAAGAACAGGAGACCCTAACTGGATCTCCAACTATGGGACCAGCAGGGGCTGGGTTGTCCAAGGAGATGACCTAAGGTAGGACCATACCTGGGAACTCTTGGGATTTGGCCCAGAGACTCAGGAATTCTTCAAGAATTGCTAGGTCTTTGGGCCAACATTCAAAACCTCCAGGTGCTCCTTCTTATAGGAGGTGGCCCCGAACAAAGACTGCAGAGGCCACGTGAGCAGGAAGTAAGAGGCACATAGGCCCATACTGAGCAGGAGGGTCAGCATTTCTACAACCATGGGAGTGGGCCGATTAGCCCTATACGGTGTCCAAAGAAACACCCTGTAGCAGAGCTGCCACGGATCCCATCCTGTTCCTCCTAGTGTGTTCTCAGCCTTGTCCGTACTGCTCCTGCCTACCTTGCTATTCCTTCTATGTTCTGGTATGACGTCTTGCTACTGAACCTTGCCTGAACTCTGCCAGCCTTTATACTCTCCTGTTCTCTGAAACAGCTTGATCTGCACTGGTCCTTGCTCCTAACTGAACCCTCACTCCATGCATCCTGTCAGAGAGGTCCTGCCTGCCACCAGAACCTGGCTGGCGAGGTAGAAGACCTTGCCCTGCTCTGCCATAGAGCCCTGTACCATTCCTACTGGGGGAATACTCAGGACTTAATTTGTGGAGGAATGGCCTAGAATGCATTTCCGGCACTTCTTTTCAGGTTTAAGAGGCAGAATTGCTCTGTTCCAGCCCCTCCCCTCCAGGCAGCCTGCATGGAAGAGAAGTGGAGGGGTTGAGCCTGGAGCACACAGAGAATATCCACTCTGCTTCCTAATTCGGCCCCCCCCCCCCCCCAAATATTATAGGGAACCGATGGGGAAGGGGTGATATTGAAGCAGACACACAAAAAAGTTTGAATTAGCACAGATTTGAAACTTGTAAGCAGAACTGCCAATTGTCAAGGCTTCACTAGTGCTTAATGAATGGTACTACTTCTGACAACTTTCAGATTTATGCTAATTCAATCCCTTTGAGTGTCCATTAGTGAGGAATTCATGTCTGGCAGAACGAGAGAGAGAGAGAGATCTGACCTATCCCTGGCCCCGCCCCTTTGCACAGGACACACCTGAACCTGGCCCCGCCCATCTCACCACCCTCCATAATTACACTTCCTGTTTGCTTACCAATTAAGCCCTGGGAATATCCATATCTAGCATGCCTGCAGGGATGCTTCTTGGCCATCTCCTCCCAATCCTTTCCCTTTATGATGTTTCCTCCTCTCTTCTCCAGTGTCTTAGCAACATCTAAAACCCTCCATTGCTCTACCTGCCCTTTCTTCCCTCTTTATGTCCATCTCACCCTTGCCGATCTCGGGACTTGTTCCTCTCATTGTCCTTCCATCTCACTATATTTGAAAGTTTTATACAACATGTATACTTTTAAAATGCTTTTTATGTTTAAATATCTTTATTAATATCTGCTCAAGAGCAAATAGTACTGCAAGTGGAAATACAGAAAAAAAAGATTACAGTAAGTTCAGTACATAACATGAAAATACCAATAAGCCGGGCATGATAAACACTGCAACCAATCACATGATAACCAGATCAATATAAACTATTACCACTTCTCTCCCCCCCATGTAATAAACCAAACCCTTCATTGGCGAGACTAGACGTGTTCTTGTAAAATACTTTTTAAAACTTGATGTAATAATTGATGGGCCTCAGCTCTCTCTCCTTAGCTGTGTACCTTTTTTTTTTTTTTTTTTTAACCAAATGCTATTTTTGACTTTTTTGACATATTTTCCTGGGCAACTGGAGGGAGCAGGTTGAGTATGGTGTAAGTTGTGCTGGTCTCTGCCTCTCCGCAATGTAGATGAAGTCAACGACCCAAACCTGGACTAGCTGAGATACTTACAGCATATATGGGACTCAGCACATGCATGTACATCCATACAGGGATCCGTGCATACGTTGGGTAAATGTACAGAAACACACAAAGGACTCAATGTGCACACTCAGCAGAGATATATAAATAAAAGGATCCATGAACATACTTACATATATTCACATAGGAATTCATGGACACACTTTGCATATGAATATACTCTACACAAGACTCTCTCTCTCTCTCTCTCTATATATCTATATACACATACATACATACACACATACAAATACACACAGGGCTCTGTGAGCACACACACAAAGAGTTCCATGAGTGCACACAATCCTGCAATGCACATACTCAGCACATCACTAGGGCTCGGTGAGGTACTCAAAGGGCAGATCCCCATGCTGTACTTACTGCTGGAGAGAAAACGATAGGGCAACATGTTCCCAGCCGCAGCACAAGCCCTGGGGACTGCAGTCCCACACGATGTCAGCTCCAACGTCCTGGTGCTCTTCCTGCTCCCGGTACGGGGAAGTGGCAGCTTCCCAAAGCAACACCTGTAACCTGAGTCACTCGCCCGCGCCTCAGCCCGGCGGCCATCTTAGGGAGGGCAAAGAGCCGGGTCCGGACTGCCGCGGCCGCAGGAGAGCGCATCCCTCTCACCCTCCCTCGCCTTTCTCGTTCATTTCTTACAAAGAATGAAGGTGGGGTTACTTGTCGGGTTAATTCGTATTAAGGGAGCCGTTTTTGGAAACTTACGTATCTGGCCAATTGATCATCCACTGCACCTTAAATACTTGCTCTAATGGAGCACAAACTAATTAAATGCATGCATCTTATATTCATATTTGTATCAATTATTCCATTGCTGCACTGTGAATCCTCGTTCATGCCTTGAGCACATTAGTGGTAAAGTGTGTAAAAAAATATTGTAACAAAATTAAATATTATATTGCAATTCAATATATTGCCAAAGTTTTGTAAATCTGGGTACAGGTTGTATACAGCGATCTCTCAATAGAATTTGTTTAAACAAAATAAGAATTACGTTTTTCCTGTTTAATGTTTCAGTCATAAGCTATTGTGACTACTTTGTCTAGTCACTTTTATAGTAAACATTTGGTATGGATAAAATCCACAAAAAAACCTAATTTAGTTATTTATAATTTTTTAGACTAAGAATTTTTTGTCATCAATTAGTTTGCCATTTAAATTTTATTATTAAAAGAAAAAAAGCACAGACAGCTGCTTTTCTACTTACATTGCTTCTACAATCGAGTTTTATTCGGTTTAAGATTGTGCCTCCCCTTAACTTTCAGACCCCTAGGACCCCCTCCCCCTCCCCCGAATTTTGATAATTAACCTCAACAATCATTATGTCCCCACCACCACTCTTCCAGGAATAAGCCTGTAACATCACATAATTGGACAGCATACTTTTTAAATAGAAACCTTGTTGTGTGTGTATTATGTATGTATATGTGTGTGTATATATATATAGTACAAATATGTTTCAGAAATTATGTCATCTGTGATTTTTGGGGCTACATTGCAAAAAAAAAAAAAGCCTCAAGAAATATCTAAATGTATCCATGACTAGAAATTCAGGGAGTGGAGAAGCTCTTCTCTTGTCTGCTCCAGGCTCACCCTCTCGCCTCCTGTTCCCTATTCAGGAGAGGGGAAGGGGCTGAATTAGGGGAGCTGAGTAACTTCTTAAATTCACACCTGTCACACCTCTTTCTCTCTGGCTGCTTGCCTGCTGCCACTGAAGGGAGGGGTGGGAACAATTAGCAATTCGTTTTCTGCTGTCTGAACCAGTGGCGTAGCCAGAATTGATTTTTTGGGTGGGCACAAGGTTAACATGGGTGGGCTGTAGGCATGCAGGTCTACTAGTTGTTTTTTTACTGATAAATAATGCCAAATTATGCAGCATAGCATTCACATCTACGCCTAAGTATGAGGTTTACTTAATGATACAAACATAATTCACGGTGATTTGTGGTACTTTAGCCTTCTTATTATTACGATTTTATACACGGCTCCTACCTGTCCATAAATTTTGAGAGAGCGGTTGTGTTGCTTATATTTAAATTGCTAACATCTCAAAATATAGATATATATTTTTACCTTTGTTGTCTGATCTTTGTATTTTTCTAATCAGTTGGTCCTGGTCTCTTTTTCCCATTTTTTCCCTTATAGCTCATTTCCTAATTCCTTTTCAGTGTCTTTCTTCTATTACTGTCTTCTTCCCTTCCACACACACACACACACACATACACGCTTTCTCTCACAGACTCCCTCTCACACACTCAAGCTCTCACTCTCATATGCTCTCCCCCCCCCCCCCCCCCAAGCTCACATTCAAGTTCTCACTTTCTCACCCCTCCCCAGGCTTATATTCTTATGCACACACAGACGCACATCCAGGCACCCATTCTCACCCACACACATAAACCCAGACTCCCATTCTCACCCACAAACCCATGCTCCCAGTCTCACCCACACATATTCAAGCTCCCATTCTCATCCATACATATACACATTTAAAGTACTATTCTCACCCACACATACACACATTCAAGCACCCATTCTTATCCACATATTCAAGCTTCCATTCTCACCCACCCACACAAACCCAGGCTCTCATTCTCACCCATATATACACACATTCAAGCTCCCATTCTCACCCACCCACAAACCCAGGCTCCCATTCTCAACCACACATACACACATTCGAGCTCCCATTCACCCACATATTCAAGCTTCCATTCTCACCCACATACACACCCAGGCTCCAGTTTTCACCCACACACACTCCCATTCTCATCCACACATACACATTCAAGCACGTGCACAGCTTCCGCTTTCTCCCCCAGAGCAGGAAGATCAGCTGCCTCTCCTGCTGCCACCGGACTCCTGCTATCTTCGGGCGTCCGAACTTCCTGTCGGGGGGGGGGAGCGGAAGCGCAGCGCACAACGTCCGCTTCCTCCCTCCCCCCCCCAAGCAGGAAGATCAGCGGACCATACGGCCCGACGCCCGAAGATAGCAGGAGGCCGGTGGCAGCAGGAGAGGCAGCTGATCTTCCTGCTTTGGGGGAGAAAGCGGAAACTGTGCGCGGCGCTTCCGCTCCCCCAAACAGGAAGTTCGGCAGGCCATTTGGTCCGAAGATAGCAGAACGGGTGGCAGCAGGAGAGGCAGCTGATCTTCCTGCTTTGGGAGGAGGAAGCGGAAGCTGCCCGCGGCGCTTCCGCTCCCCACCCCCAAACAGGAAGTTCGGCGGGCCTGAAGATAGCAGGAGAACGGGTGGCAGCAGGAGAGGCAGCTGATCTTCCTGCATTGGGGAGAGGAAGCGGAAGCTGCGCGCAGCGCTTCCGCTCCCCCTCCACCTCCCCCCCCCCCAACAGGAAGACCGGTTGGCCATACGGCCGCAGCAGTGCTTCCCCATGTGTGCCGTGATGGCGCGTGAGGCGTGGGTTCTCTTGTTCGCTGTCGCGGGGATAGGATCCCGTGACAGCCTTGCAGTTCCGGTGCCAGTTGGGTGGGCCTGGGTCTAAGTTGGGTGGGCACCTGCCCACCCAGGCCCACCCGTGGCTACGCCACTGGTCTGAACCACCATGATTTGCCTCTCTGACCAAGGGCTGTGAAGGAAAGCTCAGGTAGATGGGAGCCCTTGGGTGCTGTCCCAAGAGACAGCAAGGATCACTTCTGTGGGCTATCTTCTTCTTCCCACAACCCCTGGGCCTCACTAAACCAGCTCCAGATATGGTCTAATTATTACAGCTTTCATAGCTCCAACAATGCAATTAAGGAGCAAATTTTCTAAGGTTTAGATGCCTTTAACATAAGTAAGAATAAGTCATCCATATCAGGGTAAGTGGGTTTTTAAGTGCCCCATGGGATGCACACAATTGCAGAATGCATTGACATTTGCAAAGAACCCTGTGGGTTCCTACTAAGAGGAATAGTCTATTTTTATAGAGGGGTAGTGGTGGTCAGAAATAGTTTATTGTGGGTTTTAGCTCCCCCATGTGGGAAGCCTGAGATGGTACACTCTACTTCTGAAGTTCTGCACTTTTCCGTGAGCCCTCCTGGGCAGGGCAGGGTATTGGGCACCCTAGGTGACCCTGGCCTGCCGCCCCACCTGTTTTGGCGCTGACTGTGTGCTTCTCAGGGCACTGAGCTATAGGGGGCGCCAAAGAGCAGCCACGTGGTGCCACAAGCGGGGCCTATCCTGCTCACGGCAAAGAGAAATAGAGACTGTCCATTAGGTGACCGCCAAAGTTCGCCTAATGGACCCGCCAGCCCTGCTCCTGGGGTCAGTATTTCTCTTTGTTGCTCCATTTTTGTTTATTTCCCTTAAGAAAGGACCCTTAGGACCTGCCTAATTTAAAATGTCTTTTGGACACCTTTGGTCTGAAGAGGAAGCTTTTTCCACCCTTCCTTTCTCTGCTTGAGAATTTTCTGGATGATCATACAAAACCACCACATGACAATAGGGGGCTACCATCCCACAACCTCTCCAGCACCGATATTTCTTTGTCCTACCCTGGGTTATGGAGTCAAAGCTTCTGTAAAGAAGGGGCCAAGCAGCATGGCCATCTTCATCTTTCTGCATTTAGTCAGTCAATCAGCACTTCAGCAGTATGTGGAACCTGATACTCACAACGCAAATAGCGATGGGTAGGGGGGAAAAACCCTTTTCTGCAATATCTTCTTGATAACATCTCTCTCCCTAAGAACTAATTGTGCACGTGGTACTCTAAAAGTATCTCTGCAAAGCTGCAAATACAAGAAATGGGTATGAGACGATATCCCAAATTCTGACACAAGATCCTGGAAGGGTTTAAATTCAGCTCCCTCCCAAATCTGGCCCAAATATCGAAGCCCCTGCATGACCCAATTTCTGGAATCCAGAGAAAGAGGGGCCAGAGGAGAAACTTACAGGGCTGTGTCTTACAAATTTTAAGCAAAATAAACCAAACCTTTAAGGTGTGGGACCACATTGGACTACTTTTGTGTATCTTACTGAGAATATGATTGCCAGATCAATAACACAATAGGAAAGCTACACTATGGCCCTGTGATTGAAAACCCTCCGGCTCCCACCAAGGATAAATATTGGAGTCGCCATGTAACTAGCCTCTGATCCAGTTTCTCCATCTTTAATCAGTAAAAGTAAAATTGTAAACCACTAAATGCTTCCGGCATAATTATTACTGCTGTGTTTACCAGAGACTGAAATGCTGAATGAACTCTGAAACAACGACGAGTGAGGTAATCAAATTTGCAGATGACACAAAATTGTTCAGAGTAGTTAAATCACAAGCAGATTGTGATAAATTGCAGGAAGACCTTGTGAGACTGGAAAATTGGGCATCCAAATGGCAGATGAAATTTAATGTGGATAAGTGCAAGGTGATGCATATAGGGAAAAATAACCCATGCTATAATTACACAATGTTGGGTTCCATATTAGGTGCTACAACCCAAGAAAGAGATCTAGGCGTCATAGTGGATAACACATTGAAATCGTCGGTTCAGTGTGCTGCGGCAGTCAAAAAAGCAAACAGAATGTTGGGAATTATTAGAAAGGGAATGGTGAATAAAACGGAAAATGTCATAATGCCTCTGTATCGCTCCATGGTGAGACCGCACCTTGAATACTGTGTACAATTCTGGTCGCCGCATCTCAAAAAAGATATAATTGCGATGGAGAAGGTACAGAGAAGGGCTACCAAAATGATAAAGGG
Source organism: Rhinatrema bivittatum (assembly GCF_901001135.1). Taxonomy (NCBI): domain Eukaryota; kingdom Metazoa; phylum Chordata; class Amphibia; order Gymnophiona; family Rhinatrematidae; genus Rhinatrema; species Rhinatrema bivittatum. Next base: position 31,408,054 of record NC_042629.1, read on the forward strand.
AATGGAACAACTCTCCTATGAGGAAAGACTAAAGAGGTTAGGACTTTTCAGCTTGGAGAAGAGACGACTGAGGGGGGATATGATAGAGGTGTTTAAAATCATGAGAGGTCTAGAACGGGTAGATGTGAATCGGTTATTTACTCTTTCGGATAATAGAAAGACTAGGGGGCACTCCATGAAGTTAGCATGGGACACATTTAAAACTAATCGGAGAAAGTTCTTTTTTACTCAACGCACAATTAAACTCTGGAATTTGTTGCCAGAGAATGTGGTTAGAGCAGTTAGTATAGCTGTGTTTAAAAAAGGATTGGATAAGTTCTTGGAGGAGAAGTCCATTACCTGCTATTAAGTTCACTTAGAGAATAGCCACTGCCATTAGCAATGGTTACATGGAATAGACTTAGTTTTTGGGTACTTGCCAGGTTCTTATGGCCTGGATTGGCCACTGTTGGAAACAGGATGCTGGGCTTGATGGACCCTTGGTCTGACCCAGTATGGCATTTTCTTACAACGCTCAGGGCCTGGGAAGTAATCTCCCCCTGGAAATCAGATTGCAACATAGTAATGATGGCAGATATAGACTAAATGATCCATCTAGTCTGCCCAACAATTTGCTTATGTTGGTAACTGCTACTCCATTCTGATTTAAATTCAGATTTTATGCTGCTGGTGGAATGCAGGCTACCTTGGTAGCTGCTTTGTTCTCAAGGATATGAGTGCTCAATAATCGTGGTCCCAAGAGGTAACAACTTTTTTTATTTTTATTTTTATTTATTTTTTAATTTATTCATTTATTTTTTCAATCAATTTAATTGTTTTTTTATCATGATCATTTTTTAATAAAATGCTGGGTTTTTTTATGTTTAAGTCTGTTTATGAATTTCCATGGAAAGAGCATACCCATTGAACTTATCAATCCTGTTTTAAATGAGGTACGGTTCTATATAAATAATTTTATTTTTCCTTTTAAGATAGTTGCTTTTTTCAAAAAAATGTTTAAATAAAAATTTTTTATATTAATTATTATGTTATTAGGTTTGAGAGATTAAAAAGCACATCTTAAAAGTGACAATAAGTAATTTTGCATGTGCCCTTGCTGTGCTGAAATTCCTCTTCCTTGTTTCCTCCTCTTTTCATAACAAGTTTGTACTATTCTGTATTTGTAATTTCCATTAGACATTATTTTATATGACTATAATTCTTTGTCTGCTTAACATCCTATGCCAAGTTATTTTTTGCATCTGTGTGGTTTTTAATTTTAATTGAAATTATTTATTTTATTTTATTGTAACCCCTGAAGCAGCCCCCCAATGGGCGAAACTCAGGCCTAGAGTCGGGCAATTCTTTAATCAATTAACAGATTTTTTTTAAGGACTTGCGGCTATTCCTTGTTTTAATTCCTCTCTTCAGTTACTGGGACATGTTCCTCTCACTCACTCCATTACCTCATCTGGAGTCTGCTTCGAGTCCAGGGTGGTCCATGACCAGCCCCGCGGGTGGGCTGTGTAGGGCGCGCTGCATCGCAGTCTCAACCCAGCCCTTTGCTCCTGACTTCTCATCTACAGTACCTTGCTCCTGAATCCTCGTCCAAGTGTCTTCGCCTGAGTCTTCGTCTGAGCCTTCCATGTTCCAAGGCCTTCGTTTGCCCCTGGCTTCCATCCGACCTGCCGCTTCTTGCCGTTACCCAGCGGCAGGTCCAAAAGGGCTTGGAACGGTCGGAGGACCGTTCAAAGACCACCATTGCGTTGTTGGTCTGCCGGAGCATGCAGGTCCGGTGGAGGGCCAGTGCCTTCAGTCAGCCTTGCTCCTGTCCAGCCCACGCTCGGGCATGCCTCGCCTGCCCCGGCACCTCTTCGGAGTTCCTCTGGGGTCAAGCTGTGGTCCAAGAACACACATCCCCTGGAAAGCAGAACTGCTCTCCCAGCACTTCCTAACAGTAATTGCCACTCCATGCAGGTTACCCCCATACATTCTGTTAAGGGTAGTAACTGTTGCTCCTTGCAGGATACCCCCATATGTTCTGTTAAGGGTAGTAACTGCTGTTCCAAGATTGGATTAACGTCAGTAGATGACTTTAACAACGTAAACCTTTATTAGAGGTGGAGTCCTGTGTTGGGACACTAGCCCAGGGGGTTACATGTTTGGCCACATGGTAAAGAGGCATTCCAGAGGTGGTTTTTTGGTTTGGTTTTTTTTTTTTGGGGGGGGGGGGGGTATTCCAGAGGTGTGCTTGTAAAGCCTACACATACATTTCAGTGTACCAAATGCCCGTGCACAGTAGGCATGCCACTAACATGGGTGATTACATAATCATTTTACCGTTTAAATGCATGTATACAACAAGTCAAAATTCAAGCTCTATGTTGGCAGACACCTTGTGTCGGAAAATGGGCAAAACGTTCCTGGGTACCTTGCCAGTCAGGATCCTGTTGGAAATGTACCCATTTGTGATGAATCCAAATCTATTGAAGCTGAGCCTTTAAAAAAATATAAATTTTCAGTCAAATACAACCAACATTACAGTGCTGTCAAGAAATATGTCCAGGGATTAATCATTTAAATCCAAAATAAATCATTACTAGAGGAAAAAATATATATTAACCCATGAGAAATTAAAGTCCACTAATAGACAGAAGAAAGTCAGAGAAGGAAACAAAAACAGATCAAATATAGGCTGGCTGGGAGAACAAATGTACTTCCGAGTTCACTACTCATCAGTAAAGTGTAGAGTTTTCAGGGTGTGGAGATGCAGAGGATTCTTCTCCCAAAGGGGATAGGCAGGATCTGGGGTGCGCCCATGAGCACTGGGGAGGAGTCTGTCTGAGGAGGAGAAGCTAAGGAGTCTCTGGGAGCTCATTTCAGGAATTCCTGAGGAGTCTACTGGAGAGGAGTTGAATACATTGTTCCTGGGGTTTTCTGGGAGCCTGGGGGGGGGGGGGGGGGCATTAAAGTTAGGTGGTTCCTGCCTGGTGTTCCAGCATAGTAACACATAGGGGTAGATTTTATAAATGTACGCGGGGCATACTTTTGTTCGTGCACCAGGAGCGAACAAAAGTACGCTGGATTTTATAAGATACACAAGTAGCCGCGTGTATCTTATAAAATCCGGGGTTGGCGCACACAAGGGGGTACACATTTGTGCAACCTGCGCGCGCCGAGCCCAGCGTGCGCTGCCTGTTCCCTTCGAGCCCGCTTCGAAATTGGAGCGGCCTCGGAGGGAACTTTCCTTCCACCTCCCCTCACCTTCCCCTCCCTTCCCCTACCTAACCGACCCCCCGGCCCTATCTAAACCCCCCCCCCTACATTTGTTGGCAGATTTACGCCCCCCCCCTACATTTGTTGGCAGATGCACGCCCCTCCACGCAAGCCCCGGGACTTATGCGTGTCCCGGGGCTTGCGCATGCTGCCGAGCCTATGCAAAATAGGCTCGGCGCGCGCAGGGGGGGTTTGGGGTAGGTTTTCGGGGGTATGCGCGTATCGTACGTGTGTACCCCTTTGAAAATCTACCCCATAGTAATGACGACAGGAAAGGACCATAATGGTCCACCCAGTCTGCCCAGCAAGCTTATGGTAGTATCTGCTGCGCTGTGCAGGTTACCCCCATGTTTCTCTTTTACTGGGTGATGAGTCTTCTTGAAAGGTCAGACAGTGAGCTTGACGTGCTTTGCTTATGGACTTGGCCATAGAAGCAATCCTGTACTTTTTCCATTCTGTCTGCATGTCGGTACCCCAGACCATAAAAGTCAGGACCCATGGTGGATGTCATCTGAATCCAAATCCTCTTTCCAACCCCCCACACCCTCGCCGTCAAAGCAGAGAGCAATGTTGCAGTTGCATCAAAGGGATCAATGCTTATTGGTTAAGGGTAGTAATCCCATGCTTTCTATAAAGGGTAATAACTGCCACTCCATGTAGGTTATCCCCATGCTTATCAGTTCCCCAGACTATAAAAGTTGGGGCCCTCAGTTGATATCTGAATTCAATTCCCTCCCCCCCCCCCCCCCCCCCCACCACTGTTGAAGCAGAGAGCAATGTTGCAGTTGCATCAAAGATTATTGGTTAAGGTAGTAACCCCATACCTACTGTTAAGGGTAGTATCCGCTGCACCAGTAAGTTACCCCCATGCACCTGCTTCTTCATTTCCAACCTCTAGCCTTTAGAGATCCACAGTGTTTATCCCATGCCCTTTTGAATTCTTTGACTGCTTTCATCTTCGCCACCTCCTCTAGAAGGGCATTCCAGGCATCCACCACCCTCTCTGTGAAGAAATATTTCCTGACATTGGTTCTGAGTCGTGACCCCTAGTTCTATTGTTTTCTTTCCAAAGGAAAAGGTTCGAAATTCATGCATCATTAAAACCTTTCAGGTATCTGAAAGTCTATATTATATCTCCAATGCACTTCCTCTCTTCCAGGAGAATACATATTCAGATCCTTCAGCCTCTCCTCATAAACCTTCCAAAACTGACCTAACACTATTTTGGACATCCTTCTCTGGACCACCACTATCCTGTCTTTGTCCTTTTTGAGGTATGGGCTCCAGAACTGAATGCAGTTCTCCAGGTGAGGCCTCACCAAGGTCCTGTACAAGGGCATCATCACCACCTTTTTTTTTTCTTACTGGTTATTCCTCTCTCTATGCAGCCCAGCATTCTTCTGGCTTTAGCTATCACCTTGTCACATTGCTTCACCATCTTCAGATCGCCAGGCACTATTACCCCAAGATTCCTCTATTGGTCTGTGTTGCTCTTTTGGATTTCTGCACCCCAGATGCATGACTCTGCACTTCTTGGCATTGAATCCCAGCTGCCAAGTCTTTGACCACTCTTCAAGCTTTCTTAAATCATTTTTCATTCTCTCTTCTCCTTCCGGTGTGTCCACTCTATTGCAGATCTTAGTATCATCCGCTAATAGACAAACTTTTCCTTCTATCCCTTCCGCAATGTCTCTCACAAAGATATTGAACAGAACCAGTCCCAATACCGATTCCTGTGACACTCCACTTAACACGGTTCTCTCTTCAAAGTAGATTCCATTTACCATTACATATTGTCTCATATCAGTCATCTGGTTTGTAATCCATGCCACAACATTGACACTCCCAAGCTTTTCATTTTATTCACAAGTCTCCTATGCGGAACCATATCAAAAGTCAAAAGACTGAAATCTAAACAGATCACATTGAGTGCTCTTCCTTGCTCCAGTTCCCTAGTCACCCAATCAAAAAAATCAGATTTGTCTGACAGGACCTTTCTCTAGTGAATCCATGCTGTCTCGGGTCCAGCAACTGACCCGATTAGAGATAGCTCATTATCCTTTCCTTCAGCAGAGTGTCCATTAAATTTCCCACCACCAAGGTGAGGCTAACTAGCCTTTAGTTTCTAGCCTCCTCTCTGCTACCACTCTTGTGAAGCAGGACCACCACCACTCTTCTCCAGTCCCACGGCACCACTCCAGTTTCCAGGGATCTATTGAACAGATCCTTCAGTGATCTCGCTAGCACATCTCTGACTCCCTAAGTATCCTGGAATGTACCTCATCTGGCCTTATGGCCTTGTCCACTTTCAGTTTGCCTAGCTCTTCCCATACATTCTGTTCCATAAATGGAGTTCATCTTCCCCATCCCCATCTATGGTCTTCTCATCCAGCAACAGTGCTTCTCCAGGGTTTTCTTTAGGGAACACCAAACTGAAGTATTTGTTTAATATTTCTGCCATTTCATCATCTGACTCCAAACATTGCTCCTTGTCAACTTTCAATTTCACTATTCCACTTTTGGCCTCTCTTTTTTTCTCTGATATATCTAAAAAGTGTTTGGTCACCTCTCTTCACCTCTTTGGCAATCCTTTCTTCCACTAGAACTTTTGCTTTCCATATTTCTTTCTTTGTCTGTCTCATTTTTAACAGATATTCATCCCTGTGTTCCCTTTTTTGGAATTCTTTATATTTCTTGAACACTGTTCTGTTTGCCTTAATTTTTTCAGCCACCTCCTTTGAGAACCAGATTGGTTTCTTTTTCCTCTTACTCTTGTTTACTTTTCTAACATATAGATTTGTTGCCTTTGTAAGCTCCTTTTAATTTGGACCATTGCTATTCCAACTCAGCCATTTTCTCCCAGTCTTCCGGTTCTTCCTCCAGGTATGTCCCCATTTTGTGAAATCAAAACTCGGGTCTTCGTGTGACTTCTCTGTATCCTATTCATGATATCAAACCATCTGGTGATCATTGGTACTCAGGTGAGCTCCTAGCCGAACATTAGAGACATTATCCCCATTAGTGAGCACTAGATAGAGTATCACACCTTCCCTCAGGGGCTCCATTACCATTTGTTTGAGCAGAGCTCCTTGCAGGGCATCCGCTATCTCTCTACTTCTCGTAGATTCCATCCACATCAAGCAAATGAAAATCTCCAATGAGTGACACTTCTCCCTTCTTTCCCACCTTTTGGATGTCTTCGATCAGACTTCTGTCCAGTTATTCAATTTGAGTCAGTGGACTGTAGATCACACCAATAACAATGGAAGCACCATCTTCGTTTTTTAGGATGGTCCATAATGCTTCTTCTTTACCTCGTATTCCTTGCAGTTCAATTGACTGGATATTGTTTTTTACATAAAGAGCTGCTCCTCTCCCTTCTCTGTCCTTCCTTAAGTTATTGCCCGGTATGCCCATATCCCAATCATGAGACTCAGTGAACTAGATAATGTCCAAGTCTGCCTCCACTATTAATGTCTGCAAGTCTGGGATTTTATTGCCCAGACTACGAGCATTTGTTGTCATAGCTTTCCTGCTGCTCTTCCTAGTCACCTTTCCTGCATTTTTTAACTGATTGATTTTGTTATGTTTTCTTCCCTCTTCCTGTTTTGCTTGGGGGTGATGTGCCAAATTCACTGGCCACCTTCTGCCACCCCTGCTCTCCAGTTTAAATGCCTGATAATGTAGGATCTGAATTTTTCACTTCGTATCCTCTTTCCTGCTACAGACAAATGTAGGCCATCCTTACCATATAATCTTTTGTTTCTCCATACACGGCTCCAGCCTCCAGTGTATCCAAAACCACTTTCCTTACACCAGGTTTTGAGCCAGGAATTAACATTATCTATATGGCATAGCCTTTCCTTTCAAAGTGGCCTCCTCCCCCAAGGAGGGCTCTACAACAATCATTCACATCCCCCAACTAGTAATAGCCTCAAATTCCTTCTGTTCCACAAACGTTCTCAATTGATCCTGCTCAATAAAAGCGAAACAATTACCACCATATTGAATAATACATTTAACAGGACATTTTAAGAAAATATCTGCCTTCAAGGAAACAAGACACTGCCAGAAGATTAAAAAAATCTGCATTTGATTTGAGTTGTCTTTCTAAGGGGCCAATGCAATAAAGTGCATCTAGCCTAGCGCACAGGTTTACGCACAATTGGACGCACTAGACCAGCACCCAATGCAATAAAATTAGAGTGTCCAAAACGCACACCCAAACAAACGGGTAGCCAATAGCATTTATCACATGTAAATTCCATGTAAATGAGGCAATTGGCTATTACCCCCCCCCCCCCCCACACACACACACACACACCTCACCCCCCACCCCGATGCAAAAACTTGCTGGGTGCCCAATGCATGTCCCGGAGATGGCATTAAGTCAATCCAGAAGACAAGGGCTCAGAAGAAATTTAAAAATACTGCCCTCTGTGGTTTCTCCTATTTAGTATCGTTGTAATACTTAAATCTACTGCTTGCGATGTTTAGTATAATGCAATGGTTTGATTTAAAAAATAAATTCTGGATGCACAATATACACACTCCAGTGTGATTTTTTCCCCTTGCGATTGTGAGTGTATATTGGGTGAAATTTACCTGAAGCGGTATAAAATGACCCCTCATATAGAGCGCCCATTGCAATCGTGGGTACCCGATTCATTTGAGCGCTAGGGACGCACAATTCTTCCCTAGCGCGTCCTTTTAATGCAGCAGCTCGTTTAAATATTGCATCAGGCACCCTGGAGATGTGGCTGTGCGCACATTAGGAAAACTAGCATTCTATATGAGCGCCAGTTTTAACGCACGTTTTATTGCATTGGCCCCTATGGTTGGGGTAAACCCAGACCATATCACCATGAAATAAGAAACCCTCTTAAAAGAGAAAGGATCTCAACACCCAGTCCAATCTGAATGAAACAAGTAGGCCGGCTCTAGTAACCTTTCTATGGCGGACTCCAATAATGCTGTTACATCCAAACTATCCAATGTCAAGTCTTCCACTCTAGCCTCCTCTTCCAGGGGAGTCCCCCTTCTTAAGTGAAGATTATATCACACCACCAACAAAGGTTCCCTCAATCTTGAAAATGTCAGCTATTACAACGATAATAATGCCAAGAAACTAAATAGCGTTTGTCAGTCAATGTTTTGTTAAAATGTGTTAACTGTTAAACTTTTCACTTAAATGTAAGTTTCACAATGTTACAATGTAAAGATAATTTGACCGTTGTCACATTATCACTCAGGCTCTCATGAAAACCGATGTGATACCCATGTTTGAATGTTGCTATCTAAAAACAAATAAATAAATAAATAAAGTGCTTCAATAGGGCATTTAAGAACTTCAAAAAATATTTTTAACATAGTTCAAGGGGGTCACAGTTAAAAGATTTAGGAAAATTTCTTAAAATGTAAATTCTTCCTTCTAGAGATATTTTCCAAAATGTTCAGTTTGTTCCAAAGTGCAAGTTATCCCTGATGATGGTTACACTGGAATCTAGCAGATTGTAACTTATGATCGTAAGGTGGCCAAACAGGTGGATAAAGCAATGTAAAAAACTAGAAAGATGCTTGGCTGCATAGGGAAAGGAATAGTCAACAGAAAAAGGAAGGTGATATTGCCCCTGTATAGATCCCTGGTGAGACTTCATTTGGAATACTGGAGACCGCACCTTCAAAAGGATATAAACTGATTGGAGTCAGTCCAAAATGATTAGTGGTCTTCATTCTAAATCATATGCCATACATAAGAACATACTCAATCAAAAAAAGGAAAATTTGATTCCCAAACTCATATATAACCTATTACTTGAAGGAATCATGTATACTACAATAAATCATCAAATTTTATAATGTGTAATACACTATTAACATATACATAAAAACAATTTAATGAAATATATCACAACATTTAGTATAAAAAAAATACATTCAATACATATACAGTCATATAATATAACCACCTACAGATAAATTCTATTCTAAAATTCATTCACACACATGCATTCATACTCACTAATACAGATACAAAGTCCATTTTGGGAATTACATCAAAGTTGTAAACATATACAAAAAGACAGCCCAAATAGAACTCTTATAACGAAACCAACATAAATGTAACAATTTGCATTGTATTGAGTGTCTATGTTATGAAATAGGTCTTAATGGTTAAAAGTATCTTGATGATTTGTTACATTGTCTATGTGTTGATGTCTAGTTATATTAATCTTTAATGACACATTGTTACATTTCATGAAGTGTTACATTTATGTTGGTTCCTTTTATAAGAGTTCTATTTGGGCGCATGTTATAAAATCAGGCGTAGATTTGTGCACGCCAAGTTGCGCGCACAAATCTATGCCCTCGTATAGGTACGAAAATCTGGCCCACAGTCTCTCATTCACAAACACCACATACACTCTTTCAGACTCCCACTTTGTGTTCAAGAGAGGATATGTGTGTGTGAGTGTGTCTCTCTCTTTCTCTGACATAAACACCCTCACACACATGCTCTCACTCTCAGTGAAATATAAATCAGCAATAGTAAAGCCTTACAAAAAATAAAGATAAATATTTCAAAACAGCTGAACATCCAATAATTAAAGTCATATAAAATATTTTAAAAGAGCAGACACATCAGATACACCCAATAATTAAAAACAATAAGAATTTAAAAAATCCCCCGCTTTCTATACTTTCCAGTCACCCTGAGATTGTTCTGGATTAGTGGAGGTGAGGGAGTGCACAAACTTTCTCTTCTCACACACATGCTGACACAAACACATGCTCCCCTTCCACCTGCTGACACATTCATACACCCACCCACACACACAGAAGCTCCCTCGCCTGCAGTGACGCCTACACACACACACTCCCTTGCTCCGACACCTATACACACCTGCATGCTCCCTTGCACACTCCCACACGCTCTCTTCTCTCTTGCTGCCTCTGAATATATTAAATACTTACATTGGTGGTCAGGAGGGATCCAGGCAGGGCTAGAAGCTGATGGCCCTGGGGTGGGAGAGGTAGGCAGGCCCAATGCATAGGGGTGGGATTATTTTTTTGCCACAGCCTCAATAGAAGGGGGTCGTCAGCAGAAATCGGTGAGGAACAAAACCAAAATGTAGGCACACAGAGCCATGGCTGCAGCTGCGGGAAGAAAAAAGCATGAAAGAGAAGCAGAGGCCCCTGGAACCACGGGAAAAGCAAAAAAAAAAAAACCAACAAAAAACCCCTGTTACTACCTTCAGACTTCTGCTCAGTTACACAAGCTTTAATTTTAACAAATTTAGGCTACTGTAATTCACTATACTCGGGACTACCCACATCAACTATCCACCCTCTGCAACTTGTCCCCAATGCTACAGCTCGGATCCTGTTTAACCTACCTCCGAGAGAACACATCAGGCCTATCCTCCAACAGCTCCATTGGCTACCTGTATCCCATCGCATCACCTATAAAAGTCTGTCAGTTATCCACAACTTGCTATATAATTGTAACTCAATTTGGCTCTGCTCCCTACTAAGAATATACAGACCCACTAGACAGCTTCGATCCATGGACAAATGCACACCAGAAGTGCCCATCTGTAAAAACCGCAAGTTTAGCGCTGACTGGAAAGCGGGCCTTCTCCATTGCGGGCCCGATCCTATGCAACTCTCTCCCGGAACAAATTCGCCTAACCGCTAATAATAAAGAATTTAAGAAAGCTCTGAAAACCCACCTTTATACCATTGCCTACAATATTCAATAACTATTTACCGCCTACTAGCAGCAGAAATTGTTTTACTAATGTTTTACTGTAAATGTGATTTAATTTTATGATAGCTTGGTTTGTCTTCTAACTGTGAATGTCTTACTGTAAACCGCTTAGGCAGTCAGATTCCTGTCCTATTTTGCGGTATATAAAAACTTTAAAATAAATAAGTAAATAAATAAAAGATAAAAAATACAGAAATGAGCAGAGATCCTCGGCGGAGGCTCCCGCTCTGACAGAGCAGCCTGCTGTGGGGCCTGTGTTAATCACAGTGGCTCCGCAGGCATGGGTCCGCTGCAAGCAACCCTAGAGTCACGTGACTCCCCTGACCAGCCCACTGGGCCATGCCCGAAGCCCCAATAGGCCAATCCGCTCCTGAATACAGGGGATCTTTAAGGGAGTGATAAGAATTGTAAAGCTAAATGAGTTGAGTTGATGGGCAGACTAGATAGGCCACGTAACCCCAAGGGGCTCACTAGATGGTGCTGTAGCCTCATTATACTGGGGCTAATTATGCTTAATGGGGAGTTCCAAAGGTTATCCTATACTTTAAAATAGGCATGTTCTCATTAAAGGAGGTCATCCAAAGTTTATTAGAGGAGGAAGGATAGTAAGAGGAGATGTGTGGGTAGCTCTTCCTATAAGGGGTGTGTATTGTGTGTTTTTTCTAAAAAGGTTAAAAGTTTATCCTATTTCTTGTACTGGGAAATTTCCAGGCAGGGGTGCAAGGTCAGCCTTGGAGGAGTGTGCATAGTGTGGTGAGTGGAAGTGGGAGTGCTAGCCAATGGTTGTGTGAGTTGCACTTGTATAACAGGAGAATGAGCACATGTGCCTGAGGCAAGCAGGCAGGACAACAGGAGGCCCTGGAGGGTCCGTGCCAAGGGCAGCAGAGGAGAACAACAGTGCTTAGTGCTACCGAGGACCTTCTGAGTGGGTTTGAGCCTGAGCGGAGAGACCAGTGTGGTTTACAAGTGTGAGCAGAGACATCGGGGGTTTCCAACAACCCAGAAGGGAATCAGGAGTGCAAGAGTGTGGATTACAAGGTCTTGCCAAGCGAGAAAGGTTTGGAATTTGGATGCAGAGACTGCTGTGGGGACTGGCTGGGCCTATGGGGAAGGTTGCAGCTGCTTATTTCAGTACAGAGCAGTGCAATCCCTGGCTCCAACGGACCAGGGGTTGCACGGTCTCAGGAGCTGCTTGTGTCTGTAGAGACTGGATTGTGAACTGACTCCAACCAGTGAGTGCAAGAAAGGGAAGGTGGTTGGATTTGGATGCACATAAAGGAACTGTGTTGGGAGAGTTGTCTGGACTTAGGGGGTTTGCAGCTGGTAATTTCAGCACAAGGCAGGGGACTGACATTATGCCCAAAGGACTGGGGGTGTACAGACCTGCAGCTACTCCCAAAGTTTTATTTGGGGGTGAACTGCTTTGGAAGTGAGCACATATTGGTGACTTCTGTAACGGAGGACAAAATACCATCAGTACCCCTTACAGGTCCTTCAAGGAAAAGAGAGTGCTGTCTGAATGAGAGGCTGCCTTGTAGTGCAGAAGTGGATGAGGAGTTGGAGCTACAGAAGTTCTGGATTGCAAGTGAGACCACTGAGAAGGGAATAGTGGTAAATTATTGCTGTGATTTTTCCAAGGTGACAACAAATGAAGTGAAGAAGGAATTGACTGTGATATCAAGAAACAGTTTTTCTACATTTACCTTTTAAATGTCATAATAAATTATATATATATATTTTTGGAGCACAAGTGTAGTGTAGACATTGGAATTGATGGACTGTGTTAGAGATGTCTTCAATCAGTTTGGCCTTGCAAGAGATCCTGTTCCCAACCCATGCCCAGACACTGACTATACCCCATTCTGGGGTAGCCAGCCAAATGCTACCCAGGACTGGGAAGGTGACCCCTTGGTACAGATGCTGCGGGGAAACATGGTCTTTTTCTGCCGTCATGTTTCTGTGATCATCTTTTCTCACCATTGACCTAACATTCATCTTACTTCCTAATGGCCACGTTTTGAGATGAAGGTTTGTTGGTAGCACCCACAGTAAAGTTACATAGCTGGCAGATGCATCCAGTCAAGGATGCCCCCATTTTAGCAACTAATGCCCAGATCTGGTTCAGGGACACATCAAGTGATGGAGTAGGTATTGTAGAAAGAGAAAACAAGTGGTATCAAAGAACCACTCATCTCTGCCACTGCAGAGAGTTCACCCTGGTCCCCCTCCCAGATTCAATGAGGCTGCCATCACCCAATTGTGCTCCTCAACTGTTATACATGGGAAAAGCTGAAGGTTTCTGTTGCTGTCTGCCTTTTCACAAGTCATAAAGGATTCTTCATTGGCCATAGCAAACCTGGTATCAAGTGAAGCTTCTGGTGCCACAGCCATGTCATCTCTTGTTGCTCCGAGGACATCATTGCTGGCCTACATTACCTGTAGTGCTTGGGGGGGAGGGGGGGTTGGAGGGAGTTTCACACTCACAAGCTCAAAGAAGCATCCAAACTCTGATTTGACGACTCTAATATCTCCATTGTCGTGGGAGCTCCAGTCTCTCCCAGATGTTGCAGATGTCATTGAGAGGGCTGACCACGGAAGAAGGTAAGGAGGGGGCGAGATGGTGTTGCAAGTGTAATCCATTGAGCATGACATTGTTATTATCAGTGGAAAATAAATATTGTAATAATTAAATAAATAGTTTCCTCTTCCTTTTGCTACCCATACCAAGATCTTATAAAACCAAACTCACTCGTAGAAGGCTCACAGGTCAACCATCTTGCATAGACTCCTCCCCATAATCTGAGCTTTATTTATTTAAAAATATTTGTTACCCTCCCTTTCAAGGTTCAGGGCTTTCAAAGTAAGAGGTCACAATTGAAACTTCTAGTTCAACATAGTAATGAATAAATATACCAACTGATTCAAAAAGTATTTCTTGTTGTGGAATCCCAGTCTGAAGAGGGTCGCTGCTGACCATCATCACTACCTGCAACAGAAGAATTACTGAAACAAGACCTGGGGAAAGTTGCCAGTCTGAGGCAGTTCTCCATGGTAGGGTCCCACCTGCGGTAAACAGAAACCTCCACATTGTGTTATTTTCTGCCTCACGGGGCAGTACATGTGAAGCAGTGCTGGTAAGTCAGAGGAAAGAAAGAGTGCCACCTCCATAGCCACAGCCTGACACTGTTGCATCTGTGCTCCCTGCCAACGAACACAAGCTCCCCCCCCCCTCTGGGTCGGGCAGAGACAATAGCAGAGGCCGGGCCAGGCCGAGGCCTGTCAACGCAAGCCCAAGAAGCCTGAGCGAAAGGGCTCGTTATGCTACAATGGGGCTGCTCCTGGCTATGGTGCTTATTGGAAAACTCTTGCACGCCTGACTGCAGGGCGTGCAAGAGTTCAAGTGTTTTATTATGCATTTCACACCACAGGGCACCATGATCTCTGAAAGAGTGGCCACTGCGACCTGGAAAGCTCCTGTGCTTCAATATGGTTGGCAAACTCTTACATTGGTCCATTAAAAAGTGTCATAAGCTGCAAAGACTACAGTTTCCTCCAGGACTAACATAGCAGCTAGAACTGCAGAACAGTGCGTTTTTGTGCATATGTTGTGTGTGCATGTCTGTGTGTGTTTGTATGTGGCACTGCATCTGGGACCCTGCTGTATGGCTTAGACCGCTCCCCTCACATAACTGCCTGTGCCTGTCAACCCCTCCTGCTGCTGACGACCCAGATGGCAGCACTGATTAATGGATAGGGATCTTCGTTTTCATTTTATTTTTCCCGCGAATTTCAATGTGCTAACAAAAAAAAGTCAGTGGAAAAAGTGACTTTGTCACACACAGGATTTTTGTCCTGTGTAACACACAGGACAAAAATCAGTGGAAAATTCATTTTTCCACTGATTTGTTTTTTTATCCTCACATTGAAATCCCCAGGTCATATAAGCAATCTTGATGCAAGATCTGGGCACTTTGTGAATTATGGTTATGATCATCTACTCAGGTGGGGGAGAGGAGTGGGATAGGTTAAGGTGGGGGCGGGTGGGACTGGAGAGATAGACCAGTAAGAACAAACATTCACAATAAAGGAACACAAGGTTCAATGGGGAAAATAATTGGAATTTAAACCATTGTATTTATTTGTGACTGTATCTCCGCATTGTGTATTTGTTCTATTGTTCATTTGGAAAAAAGCTAATAAAGATATTGAGGGGGGAGGGGATGAAAACCAAAGGTCCCTATTAATATAGCCTGACCATAGAGTGAACAGACCAGGGCAGAGGATCTGAGCTTATATGAAATTTAGCATTTAGAAAAGCTTCTAGCAAGCCTGGAACATGAAGTCATCTATTTAGATTATACTTACAGTATGTATATACACAGCAATACAGGCACAAGCAGTGTAAGTTTCTCTCTCTCTCACACACACACACACACACACACACACACACACTCTCCCTCCCTCCCTCTCTCACCCACACACACTCTCTCTCTCTCTCTCTCTCTCCTTCTCTCGGGCTGATACAGAAAAACCCACAGGAGAGCTGGCGAGCGCCCGCTCTCCCAGCGCATGCCCAGGCCACTTTCCTGGGCGCGCGATTCAGAAAGAAAAAATATGCAAATGAGGGCCCACGGTAAAAGGAGGCGCTAGGGACACTAGCACGTCCCTAATGCCTCCTTTTTGACAGAAGTGGCAACTGTCAGCGGGTTTGACAGCCGACGCTCAATTTTACCGGCATCGGTTCTCGAACCCGCTGACAGCCACGGGTTCGGAAAACGGACGCCAACAAAATTGAGCATCCGTCTTCCAACCTGCGGGCCACTATGATATCCAGAAACAGAAATCTAGTTCCTTCTGGACTGTGGAAAGTTCAAAGATAGTGGGGGATGCCCATTCCCAAAGTGTACATGTTCCATTTACTAAACTGAAAGTAAAATGTTTTTCTCTACTCTCGTCATCTGTGCGTTTCAAGGAAAACATTCAGCCGCTGGCGACTTGCAAAGATAGACTGATAAAGTTGTCCGGCTAACTTTGGCAGCATACTCAGCGGTACAGCCCTACTACTGAATATACCTAAAGATAGCTGGAATAACGTAGGATTACTCTATGGCACAATCAGTTATACACCTAACTCTGAATATCACGGTTAGCTGCACTTAACTCTCCATGGAATGCCCCTATATTACCTTGGCTACATTTTAGTTGGATAAGCGAGAGAAATCATATTCAAAAGTCAGTATTTAGCCAGATAACTGACTGTCTTAGCTGGATACATTTTAAAAGCACTAAGTAGCCAGATAAGCTAGAACTTACCCAGCTCAGGACTTACCTAACATGGGCAGGTGGAGGAAACAAACCTGTTTTCTAATTTCTCCACCAGTTCGCCCAGTCCAGCTCCAGGTCATCATGAACCTCCTGGTTCTTTGGCCTGAACGCTCCTCACTTCCCCCAGACCTCACAATAAATATGTT
Organism: Rhinatrema bivittatum; assembly: GCF_901001135.1. NCBI lineage: Eukaryota > Metazoa > Chordata > Amphibia > Gymnophiona > Rhinatrematidae > Rhinatrema > Rhinatrema bivittatum. The sequence continues at coordinate 31,424,551 of NC_042629.1, forward strand.
TATTATGTATTACTTATGCCAGATAGCGAGCAGGTATAAATACCTTCGCGTAATTTGGTGAAATCTATGTGTTAGCCTATTATAAAATACGGTAGCAACTCACAGGCGTAAATATTGACCTCACCCTGAAATGCCTGTCAATCTCCCCTTTTACAGACGTATATTTATAGGTGACCCCTTTTTTACATGTTTATATTTGGGGTTCTAAAACAGCACCTCCGTGCAGATATGCTCATTTTTCCCCGTGCAACCTTTTCAACGTTCACCTTTAAGAGTCGCCTTCTAAGCCGCACATGGGCTAAGCTAGCCGCCGCCACCACCACTAACCACTTCTCCTGTTTCCCATATTCCAAAGGAATATTCCTCAAGGCTTCTGGTAGGATCTCTACCGGAGGAGCTGTTATGAATCGGCTCCTGAGGAAAGAGGAGTTAGCAATCTGTTATGAATCGGCTCCTGTGGAGGGAGGAGTTAGTAATCTATTATGGAACTGGCTCCTGCGAAAGGAAGAGTTAGCAATCTGTAATGCTCTGCTCCTCAAGAAGGGAGGAGTTAGCAATCTGAAATGTATCTGTGGCTGAAGGCTCCTGATGGGGAAGGAGTAGCCATCTGTACCAGCGGAGTGCTGGGAACGGGCACTCAGCTGTAGAGGAATGTAGATAGGTGGATCCTTGTGCCAATGGCACATGACAGCGCCCCCAGGAGGATATTCTGAGAGGGACCACCAGCTAGGCTTGGGTATGGAGACAGACACAGATAGTTCTTTTATTAGACAGGTTAGTAGAACCACCAGAGGTGGCAGTAGTGAGCAGATATGCCCGGCAGGGCTGAAGTCCCTCAGGTACTGGAACAGCGATCCCAGGGTTGCTGAGCTGTAGAGAAACTATAGATAGTGAGTAGACAGGGTATGCTGTGTTCATAGCCAGAACTGGATGACAAAACTCACATAAGGTCTTAAGGAAGCTCAGTAGCTGGAAAGGGTTAGGCCCTCGAGAAGCGAGTACCTGGTTCCAGGGAGAGCTCTGAGAGAGCGATGGTAACTCACAAATGTCTGTATATGCGATAGCTTCCAGGCAGTAGAGAATCTTCAGAGTGTTCAGGAACTTGGTCCCTCGAGGAGCGAGTACCAGTTCCTATCTGCAATCTGAAATAGAGTAAAGAGAGTGAGGCCCCCGAGGAGCGGGTACCCCTGGTAAGTCCGAGGAGGCAGAGTAGCTTGGGTGTAAAGCTGAGGCAATCCCCTTGCTAACTCAATTCATTAGCAAATACTGAGACCTTTTATATTGGAAGCGGATGACGTCATCCCAGGGGGACGCCCTTGCTGGTCCATCAATCGGAGTGCGCACGCCCTACGTCATCAGGCAACATGGCGGATCCGCAGCGTCGTGCCGGTCCGGGGACGCTGGAGGGAGATGGCAAAAAGACGCCACGGCAGCTAACCGTCCATCAGACCCAGAGGGAGTCGCCACAGAGGTAAAGAGGGCAGAGTGAGGGCGTCGAGCAGCGACGGACGCAACAGGAGCATGTGAAACGGAGCTCCGCAGGACCTCTTACGAGTCACCAGCTTCGTTAACAACTTGGATCATGGCAGACCCTAAACCTGATCCTTGGGCACTTCTCACGGCTCTGGATTTTAGGTAATCCAAGCATAAAAATCAATCTGTCATACCACACATATGCAAAGATGAAGAACACTTGCAGATGTGGTGCACACCAGACGTGGCTTAGCGCCGAGCAGAGAAAGTATGCAGTCCAGAGGCTTAAATAAAGTTTTTCAAAGTGTCTTCTTCACTTTTATTATTTTATAAGCGGCTACTCCAGGAGCTCAATACCACAGTTGTCAAACAGGTCCCCCGACACGGGCCGTGTTTTGCCCAGAGCTGTGTTGGGAGGGACTAACAAAGTGTATAGTTTCAACCACTTAAGGATAGTCCAATTTTGAGTCTAAATTAAGTGGTTGAAACTATACACTTTGTTAGTCCCTCCCGACACAGGGGGACCTGTTTGACAACTGTGGTACACTGTATTGAGCTCCTGGAGTAGCCGCTTATAAAATAATAAAAGCAAAGAAGACACTTTGCTTGAAAAACTTTATTTAAGCCTCTGGCCTGCATACGTTCTCTGCTCTTCTTCCTAGTGTGTGGATTATTATTGGAGAGCAGCAATGTCTCCTCTTCTTCACTCTATATGTTTTATGGGCATCAGATTACTGCTGCTTGCAGGCAATCACACTTTCTGTCCTGGCACCACCTTTTCTGCTCCCTGGCTTTGGCTCCTGCCTGTGAGGTGTGGCCATGGTTGACTTGTGCAGACAAAGGCAGAACTGAGTGAAGTGCAGTGGCCTCTGCTTCTTTTTAAAGTGTGGGCCATGGTAGTTAGATTTAGATGGATGTCTCAGTCTTTCCCTGGGCCTACAACACAGGGCGTTAAAGTGGTTTTCTCTAAGGGCACAACAGAGTCTGTGACAGAACTGGGATTTGAACTGGGGGGGGGGGGGGGGGAGGGGCCCCCCAGGTCAGCTCGCCTAAGCGTCAGCAGTTAGGAGACTGGAATTTTAGATCTGTGGGCTCGGTGGGCCTGATCTGACTCAGCCTGGCATTTCTTATGTTTGTATGGGATGGGGAAGAGAGAGTTGTCCCTATTCTGGTCCTGCTCCCTTTCTCATCCCACCCCCCGTCTCTAGCCTTCTTTCTCACTCACCCCCAATCCTGCACGCCGTCTTACATACGCAGCCCCCTTTCCCATAACCACCAGCATGCAACCCTGTCCTACTTGCCAGCGCTTCCCAGCAAGCCAGCCTCAAGCGCCCTGCCCCGCAGCTTAGCCTCCAGCCAAACTCATTCACTGTTATATTGCAGTGAGATAAGACTCACAAAGGTTTAGTGAATTAGTAAGATTCGTATTTATCGGTAAAAGAATTTGAACATCATCTGCGTAAATATAATAAGTTCAATTAAGGTCTGAAAGGAGTTTACATAATGGGAGTAAATAAATATTAAAAAGTGTTGAAGATAGAGAGCATCCTTGAGGGACTCCATGAGGAAGAGGTATTTGTTTAGATTCTTTATAATTAGTTTTGACAATGTTATGATCTATTGCACAAATATGATGTGAACCAGTTTATTTATTTATTTAAACATTTTTCTATACCGATAGCCGTTTACACATCGTACCGGTTTACATGAAATAAAATGGAAGGCCACAAAAGGGGCGTATCCTTTGACATAGAACAGTGAAACAGATGAACATCAAATGGTAACTTTGGTTAAACAATTAAACGGGGAAAATTATAAATATATATATTTATATATATATATTTAGTTTATGGTGGTATCACATAGTCCAATTTCTTCTAATCTTTTCAGAAGAGTAAAATGATTTACAGTGTCAAAAGCTGCTGAAATATCAAGGAAAATTAAGATGAATTTTTGGCCAGTGTCTAAGCCTTTTAAAATTAAATCAGAGAGTGATATTAATAGGGTGTCTGTGCTATGTGAACTTCTAAAACCATGTTGAGCTGGGAAAAGTATTCTATGTTTTTCTAGATGTTCCTGAAGTTGTTAACAAATTTTTCAAGTATTTTAGCTATGAAAGGAAGGTTAGAAATAGGTCTATAGTTGGAAATGGTAAATTGGTCTAGGTGAGATTTTTTTAAGTGTAGGTTTGATTACAGCACATTTTATCAGGGAAAATTCCTTCATTTAAAGAAAGACTTATTATATTAGCAATAGGTTTAGCAATAATATTAGGATCTAGTTTAAGTAATTTTATGGGGATAAAATCAATTGGGTGAGTAGCGGGATTCATTTTTTGGATTATATTATGAACTTCTGTGGAAGCTATAGTGTCAAAAGATGACCATGTTGAATTTAATATGAATGAGAGGGAACTGGTGTCTTCATTAATTTTTGGAATATTCTTGATAAGGCTAAGTATTTTGTCTCTAAAGAAGGTGGCAAAGTCATCACATGTGATTAATTGTTGGCTATTGGAAAAAGGGGATATACAATGTTGAGTGAGTTCTTTAATGTATTTAAAACATTCTTTTGGGTTAAATTGGTATTTATGAATTTTATCTGAATAGAAGTCGTTTTTTACTTTATTAATATCAGTTTTGTATCTGTCTTTTAACTGATCTGTTGGGTTTTTTCTCCACTGATCTGAGTAGTAGTTTTGTTTTGTGGAGGGCTTGAGTGTACCATGGTGATTTGTGCTTAGGTGTGTGATTAACTTTTTGAGGATTGGGCATTTGCATTTTGCAATTTCTGAAGTGATATTAAGCCAAGAATTTAAGGCAGTATTGATGTTTGAATTGTTTATAGATTTTAAATATTTGGGCATGATATCAATTAATTCATCACTAGGGCATGGTTTGCTGAATTCTATATATTTAATTTGATTATGATGTTCAAGGTGAGAAGAGTTCAAGCAAAATTTAGTCTCAATGTGTTTATGATCAGACCAAGGGAGATTTGTTGTTGATGGTGGTTTTATGATATCGATCATGTTATTTATGAATATAAGATCTAAGATATGTCCAGATTTTTGAGTGGATGAATTAACTATTTGTTTTAGACCAAATGCCAATAAAGTATCAAGGATGAGTTGACAAGGTTTGGAGGGTGGAACTTTATCAACATGTAAATTGAAAGCTCCTAGAATTATTACTGGCTTATTCATATTAATGTTATTTGAAATAGATTCAACGAGTGGTGAGGGATTATGCTCTAGGAAAGCTGGTGGAGCATATAGGAGTATAATTTGTAAAAGGTTTGATTTAAATAATGTAATTTCTAGAATGGGAATGGACTTGATATTGTGATATGTGAAATTATATTTTTTAGCGCTAGAAAGAGTAGACTGTCTCCTTTTTTTTTTCTAGGTATAGAGAAGATGTCATATAATGTTTTGGGTAATTGGTTGATTAAAACAATATCTGAATTTTTTAGCCAGGATTCGGTGATGCAGCATATTTCTGGATGAAAATCAATGAGTAGATCATGAAGAACTGGAATTTTTAAAAAAATGGATTGAGCATTAAATAATAAAAGTGTAAAGAGTGTGAAATTAGAGAAATTAGTAGTATTAAAAATAGGAATTGAAATAAAATGTGGTTTGTAACTAAATAATAGTTTTTCTTTTCTCTTGTTGTAATTATGTAATAATTGAGTTAAAAATGGCATTGTAGAGAAATATGCTGGAGATAAATATGTAAAAGAAAAAGAAAAAAGGGGTGAAGCTTAAGGGTCTGTGCAAAGGGGCTTGCTCAGCCCCTGAAAGCAGCTCTTTGAATTCAAGGTCCCTAGCTGCCCTCTATGACGTGGAGAAGGGGGCGTGTCCAGGCGACAGGGCTAAGTTGTTAATAGCTGGCCCAGAGATCTTCTAAGATAGTTGTGAGAGCCTCAGCAGGATCCCTGAGGGTGTTTTTCTTGGAGCAGAACGCTGTCAGCTGTGCCAACAGTTCAGAGCGCGGCACCTGAAAGCAGCTCTTTGAATTCAAGGTCCCTAGCTGCCCTCTATGACGTGGAGAAGGGGGCGTGGCCAGGCGACAGGGCTAAGTTGTTAATAGCTGGCCCAGAGATCTTCTAAGATAGTTGTGAGAGCCTCAGCAGGAGATATTAGATCTTCTTGCACGATTTTCTAGATCATCTATTTTTTTCTGACTGTTCATTAAGCATTTTTTCCATAGAGGTTACTTTAGTATTAAGAGCGGTGACTTCGTCTTCCAGGGAAGCCGTTTCTCCCCTCCACCTGGTCTGCGCATAGTCAGCAATATCTTCACACAAAGAAGAAATTTGCCCGCCGCCATCGACCGGACACGAGCATTCTGCGCTTCAAAAAGCGGCTTACCTGCGTATGTCTGTCAATAACGAGTTTCATGCAGAAATTGCCATCGGTAAGTTCACTGTCCAGAGCGCTAATCACCGCTTCCTTAATTTCAGTAGTAGTCGAGTGCAGCTGGGAGGGTAATTTTAAAGTTTCCCTGTTTTGGGCTTCCGTCACCGCCACCACCATTTTGGTTTCTGTCCCTTCGGTTTTTCTTTATCTCTTTTTGCAAGTTTCACGGGCATCACCGATGGCGATTTCTGCATGAAACTCGTTATTGACATAGACATATGCAGGTAAGCTGGTTTTTGAAGCCCCAGAATGCTCGTGTTCGGTCGATGGCGGCAGGTACAGGAGAGCACCGCCCGGAGCTAAATCAGAGACGTCCAATCCAGCTCACCACATCACGTGGTCTCCTATCCCACACCCTTTAAAATTCCATGACCCTTCTCGTCCTTCACGGCCTCTGCCAGGATGGCATTCTATACCCCCAGCACTCTTTCCATGAAGAAATATTTCCTGACATTTGTCCTGAGTCCATCCCCTTGGAGTTTCATGCCATGAGCCAAAGTTCTGCAGCTTTATTTCCATTGGAAAAGGTTTGATGCTTAATATTCTTCAGGTATTTAAAATGTGTATCAAACCTCCTTTGTCCTCCCCTCCAGGGTACATATATTTAAGACCTTCAGTCTTATCTCATAAGTCTTTCGATGCTGACCCTACCTCATTATGGTTGCCACTCCCTGGACTGCTTCCATCCTCTCTCTATACGTTTTGAGATAGTCTGCAGCCCTGAAAACAACACTGCAGGTGAGGCCTCACCAATGCCCTCTACAGCAGCATTAGTGCCTCCTTTTTCCTGCTGGTTGTGCCTCCCTCTGGCCCTGATCACCACCTTGTCACATTGCTTCGCTACCTTCAGATCGTTGGATACCAATCGCTCCGAGGTTTCTCTCCCGGTCTATGCACATCAGTCTTTCGCCTCCCATCGTGTACGGCTCCTTTGGATTACCTACATCCCAAATACATGACTCTGGCCCTTCTTCCTACGAGCCTTCGACTGCTCCTCAGGTTTTATTAGGTCACTTCTCATTCTCTCTACTCCTTCAGGTATGTCCACTCTCTTACACAGTCTGATTCTGAACCCAGGGAGGGCCACAAACCAAGGAACACCTTGTGAGCTCCCAGGATGCCGCAAGCTGGGGGAAGCACAGGGAGGCACACTCCCAAAAAGGCACGATCCACACCAGTGCTGTTCAAAATAAAATCCTTTACTAGCAAACTGGTGCAGGGTAAACCAGGAACAATGTCCAATGCCCTGCAACCCCTGGGCAGGAAAACCCAGCTAGTGGACCCCAGGGCTCACATCTCAATTCAGGAATTAAGAGTTCAGTTCTCCAAAGGTTTCGAGTCACTCTGCTAGTCCAGGGTTCCTTCCAGAGGGGAAGATACATTTCTAGGTCCTTTTGGCATTGCTTTAGTTCTTAACTGCCCCTTTAGTCCAGTGTAAACAGCACAGATAATCTCATAAAAGTAGAGCGCAGCAATAATCCTGCTGGAAGGTAAGTGGTTTCCATCTCAATTGTACTGATGGATGTTATGATGGAATGAAAAGTTCTTTATAGCTCACTGTGCTTTAAAATGCAATTTACAATCAGAGTTCTTAATAAATTGGTCACCGTCTGCTTCCAGCAATAATGTCCTTTAGTAAGTTATCTGCTTTGTCAATCCAAATGAAAGAATTTAGTTATAGTTGATTCTTGCCATTGTGAAATGGTTAGAAATTTGATCTGAATTACTTAACAGAATGAAAGGGCCCAGTTCTCACACCTCTCCCGCCAGTACCATGTCGGCGCTCCTTCCGTCTCTCACCCGAGTCAGAAGTGAAATTCTCTGGAATCCTCCTCCCCTACTCCTTTTCTCTGGCTATGGGTGTGAATCCATTCCCCCGAGATAACACGAGCTGTTCCGTCAGGCTCTCTCTAGGTGAACGGCCCCAGTTCCTCCAGATGGCACAGGATCTGAGTCCCAGGGCCCAAGGATATGGGGTGAAACTCACATAGGGAGGGGGGGAAAAAAAAATCTTTACTCAAAAAGGGAAAACCAAGCAAGAGGCAGGAAGGTTGGAAAGACTTCCTTCTCACTTACCAAAAGTATCCAAAATCTGGACGAAGCTAGGGGGTGAGCCCCAAGTCCTTTCCCTGAAAATTAATCTAAAGTGGGGACGGCACAGACAGGCTGGACCACAACGGGGTAACACAAGGAAAATTCCCCTTAGATGGTGGCGGGGTTTTATAAAGACTAAGAACACATGGGGGAGGGAGGCAAAACCCCAACCTCTCCTCACTGCTAACTCTGTACCTCTCCGGGAGTTTCCATACAAGCCTTCTGCTAAGGAAGCCCATGGTTCCTTACAGCCACCAAATCCAGTCTCTCTTCACCCAAAGCAGGGCAATGGGCCCTGCCAGTGATAGCTGTAGGCTCCTGGAGGTCCATATTAAAAAACGTTTAGCTGGACAATGGAGACGTCATCCAGATAAGTTATCTGGCTAGAATTTAGCCAGATTTCAGGGGCATAATTGGGAAGAGTTAGCCAGATGTCTTATCCAGTCAACTGTGTTTGGCCCATAGACCTGTCCTAAAGTCAGCCAGATAAAGTTATTCCAGCTAACTTTAAGGTAGCCGGGTATATGCAGCGGCGGGCAGCACTGCTGAATGCACACTGGATAGATGTATCTGACTAACCACAGCCTGAATAGGTACCTCCTAGCCCCTCTCTCTCTCTTCTTTGGAGCGTGGGTCCGATTGCAGTTGAATCAGTCTCTGCCTCTGGTGGACTCTCCCAGGCATCGCTCAGTACACTGAGCTCGTCCCCAGCCTGCAGGACCCCCCCCCTCTCTTCTTCAACTTCTGGACTTCCAGGAACTCCTGTCCTGGAATTCCTTCTCCTGTGTGATGGAAAAGGTCCCTGCTGCTGCTCTTTGAAGAGACAGCCCCATGCTCCAACAGAGGCCTTTCCTCAAAAGCCTCCCGCTTCACGTGGGGCGTGGGATTCCTCCCTGAAACCCTGACATCAGAGGCAGGCCAGGCCACCGCTAGTTATTGCCCTGCTTGCAGCTGAGAATTGTTCTGCCCAGTCTATTTCCCGGCACGCTGCCATGGCCTGCAGTTGCTTTCCGGCTTTCCCTTGACCGGTTTCACAACTGGGAATCCCTGTGTGCTTGGCCCATGGTCCTTGAATTCTGTTACTGTGTTTTCCTTCACCACCGCCCCTGGTAGGGTCATGGCCGCCTTTCCATGCATTCACCAGCCTATGAAGAGACGTTTTCTGATGTTACTTCTTAATCTACCCACCTCGGTGCTTCTTATCATGACCACTTTTTCCAGAACTTCCTTTTCTGTTGAAAAAGGTTCGCTTCTTGTGCCTCATTTGAGGTACCCGGAGGTCTTCCACGTCCCCAAAGTCTGTGCTCTCTCCTGTATGGATTTTAGTGACTGCCTCTCATTTGGCCGGACCTTGTGTCTTTCAGTTTAATTTTCTTGGTCTTTTGTCTAAGGTCAAGTAAGGTGGCAAACACAGGAGCTCTGAGGTCCGAGCCGAGAATGGCCTTTTGGCTGAGAATGAATACTGTTCAACATGAGGGTTAGCGAAAGGTTAATGACCTGCCACCTGGCCCCACTGGCATAGACACTGATGTAAGGACAATTGGATTAATCATTCCTACTAAAATAAAGTCCTGCAGTTTACCCTCTATTTCCTAATTAGTAAAACAAAACACATACTGCTGCACAGTACAGTATAGCAGTGTCAGCTCTTAGCTGAAAGCTTAAAATAAATAAATAGAGTAGGCACATTGGACTGATGCAAAGCACTTTATCCAGTATGTATGCCACCCAGAGCAGGTTATTTAAGAACGGGACCTGAGGCAGAGGAAAGGGGACGAACGAAGTGAGGCAGAAGTGCTGCATACGTCCAGTGTACATGAGCGTCCAAGTGAGGTCAAGAATGCATGTTTGTGTGTCACAGTGCGCGCGCCAATAAAGTTTCCTGAATCTGTAAATCAGTGTCAGCTGTCCTGTAACTGAAGTCCTCATACATCCCCCTAGTCCAGAGGTTCCCAAAACTGTCGTGAGGGACCCCCAGCCACTCACGTTTTCAGGATATCCACCATTAATATGCTCGAGATAAAAATCTGCAGGCTGTGGAGGCAGTGAGTGCAAATCTATCTCCTGCCGGGGGTCCTCCAGGACAGGGTTGGGCACCACTGCCTGCATGAGTGGCAAGGGATAGTTTTAGGGAAGACACTTCAGGGTATGACGTGAAGGGTTAGTTTAGCTCCTTATGAGAGAGAAACGAGTCACAGTGGTAGGATGCAGCTTTGTGCTTGAATTCACAGAAAAACTTGGGTTAGGCAGCCCTCCCGTTGTGGCCCCCTCTCTTCTCCTAGTCTGATAAGAAGCAGCCTAAAACAGTTTAGGTCACAGACGGAGAAATACAAAATACAGGACAGAGAAAATAAGATCAACACTCAGCTGTGAAAGCAAATGAGATGACAGTTAAGCAGTTAAAATCTTGTCCTTGGTGCTCAGTGTAGAACCTGCTGAAAAAGCTGGAACACACCTGGCATCTGCCAGATTTAGTTGATATCCGTAAAATATGAAACCCTTAATAATATAACATGTAATCTCAACCTGAATTATATAAGACCTGTTACATAGATGTCTAATTGGAAATATGTGATGCTGAGTGTACCTTCATACGATGCTGATAATTGATCAAGCTATCGTGACTGTGAGCCTAAATGTAAGGCTTCTAATCATTAAGTACCTCAGTGATGCTCTTTAAAAAGTCCACATCCAAATTTTTTATAATGATGGTAGCAACAGAAGTGCCATTGCTGTTACTTATCTTGAATCCAGTCTGTCTCAGCCGACAACTAGGTGTTTCGGAGGCTGGCTCCTTCATCAGGGGCTGGTTATTTGGAGAGAGACTCGTGGAATGTAGATTATTGTACAGTGGCCGCTGTCATTCATCAAACTTGTGGACTGCGCCGCTGAAACCGCGGTTTGTAGAGCTCCGTGCTTTGACAACCGGCTGCTCCTTCGGCTCCTTTGAATGACAGCGGCCACTGTACAATAATCTACATTCCACGAGTCTCTCTCCAAATAACCAGCCCCTGATGAAGGAGCCAGCCTCCGAAACACCTAGTTGTCGGCTGAGACAGACTGGATTCAAGATAAGTAACAGCAATGGCACTTCTGTTGCTACCATCATTATAAAAAATTTGGATGTGGACTTTTTAAAGAGCATCACTGAGGTACTTAATGATTAGAAGCCTTACATTTAGGCTCACAGTCACGATAGCTTGATCAATTATCAGCATCGTATGAAGGTACACTCAGCATCACATATTTCCAATTAGACATCTATGTAACAGGTCTTATAATTCAGATTTGGTTGATAGACAGGGAATATACTTTTACAGACTTTCTGGATACGAATGTGCTTTTAGCTTATGGGGCACTCACACTCTTATTTATCTTGCCATTGGTTTTACAGTAGTGTTTGCTTGCTATAAAACTGCTTTTATTTACATGACATTGATGATACTGATTTTTGTTATTATTCGGGGCATCCAGTAGAATATTTTAGGTTTAGAGACTCTGCAGGCCTAATTGTCTCACCTACGAAAGAAAACGAAGTAGAAAATGGCAATCAGAAGCACAAGAAATCCACCATTTCAGAGTAGTGCCGAGACACGCAGTAGATTTTTCTTATTAGTTAGTTTGGCAATTCTTCAAGGAAAGTTAAATAGTACAGCACATGTGCCAGCTACAGACATAGGACCCTAACCCACAATAGGATGGGCCTGTCAAGAGTTGAGTCTAAACAGATCAGCACATCCATCTCAGCAATGCCAAGGAATTCTCAGTTTTGTTCAGTCTCCAAAACGAGATCCTACTTAGCGAGCCACAGTCTGGAAAATTCTGGAGATGCTTATCCTGGATTAGTCACTGCTTCTTGCTAGGCCATTTGTAAATAATTATCCCTTTTAGCTGGGTGAAATATTTACTTTCTTCGTGCTTGTATAACCTGTTTTGTTTGTTATTGTCACAGACAGTCATTCTTATAAGCATGTTTGTGCATATATCATACAGGAAAATATAGCTTTTAATATTTTCATGTAAGACATAGTCAGGTGTCATTTTCTTAGTGTGTGTATATGTGATCCAGACTACGCAAGGCAAAGACCCCAATCCTTCCACTCACGACATATAGGGAAAAATAACCCTTGCTGTAGTTACACGATGTTAGGTTCCATATTAGGAGTTACCACCCAGGAAAGAGATCTAGGCGTCATAGTGGATAACACATTGAAATCATTGGTACAGTGTGCTGCGGCAGTCAAAAAAGCAAACAGTGTTAGGAATTATTAGGAAGGGAATGGTTAATAAAACAGAAAATGTCATAATGCCTCTGTATTGCTCCATGGTGAGACCGCACCTTGAATACTGTGTACAATTCTGGTCGCCGCATCTCAAAAAAAGATATAATTGCGATGGAGAAGGTACACAGAAGGGCAACCAAAATGATAAAGGGGATGGAACAGCTCCCCTATGAGGAAAGGCTGAAGAGGTTAGGGCTGTTCAACTTGGAGAAGAGACAGCTGAGGGGGGATATGATAGAGGTCTTTAATATCATGAGAGGTCTTGAACGAGTAGATGTGACTCGGTTATTTACACTTTCGAATAATAGAAGGACTAGGGGACATTCCATGAAGTTAGCAAGTAGCACATTTAAGACTAATCGGAGAAAGTTCTTTTTCACTCAACGCACAATAAATCTCTGGAATTTGTTGCCAGAGGATGTGGTTAGTGCAGTTAGTGTAGCTGGGTTCAAAAAAGCTTTGGATAGGTTCTTGGAGGAAAAGTCCATTAACGGCTATTAATCAAGTTTACGCTGGGGTACATTTTAAAAAAGAGCACGCGCGTGTACTTTTGTTCACTCACCAGACGCGAACAAAAGTTCGGAGGGAACTGTCCTTCCACCCACCCTCCCGGCCCTATCTAAACCCTTTCCCTACCTTTATTCCAAAAGTTACTACTGCATCCGGGCAGTAGTAACTTACGCATGCCGCTGTCTTCTGGCGCGGCAGGCCCAGACACAGGCCGCTGTGTCGGGGCACTCGGCCACGCCCCCGGACCACCCACACGCCCCCCCTAGCCACACCCCCGATCGCCCCTTTTTGCAACCCCCGGGACTTATGCGCGTCCCGGGGCTTGCGCGCGCCGCTGAGCCTATGCAAAATAGGCTCGGCGCGCGCAGGTGTTTTTTTTTTTTAAGGGTTACTCGCTTAACTTAAGCGCGTAACCCTTTTAAAATCTGGCCCTTAGGGAATAGCCACTGCTATTAATTGCATCAGTAGCATGGGATCTTCTTAGTGTTTGGGTAATTGCCAGGTTCTTGTGGCCTGGTTTTGGCCTCTGTTGGAGACAGGATGCTGGGAGTGATGGATCCTTGGTCTGACTCAGCATGGCAGTTTCTTATGTTCTTATGTTCTCTCAGATAATAGAAGGACCACTCCTTGAAATTAGCAAAGTAGCTCATTTAAAACAAATCAAAGAAAATTATTTTTCACTCAGAGCATAGTTAAGCTTTAGAATTCATTGCCAGAGGATGTGGTTATGGCAGTTAATGTAAATGGGTTTAAAAAAGGTTTGGATAAGTTCACAGAGGAAAAATCCATAAACTTCTATTAATTAATAAGCAATAGTAGCATGAGATTTGTTTGGGTACTTACCAGGCACTTGTGATTTGGGTTGGCTACTGTTGGAAACCGGATACTGGGCTTGATGGACCCTTGGTCTGACCTAGTATGGCATATCTTATGTTCTTATGAGTGTGAATCAACAGACTGAAAATAAATCATGGTTTTATCAATTTAAAAACATTTGCCTACTTTGGGGCTAGCTTTGACATGCCTTTGGCTATACATTTAGTTGGCACCTAGCAACACTGAAAACCCTTCATCATCAGATTCAAGTATCAAAAAGACTAATCACAGTGATCTTAGTGAAAGGACTGAGATTAGGGGAGAACTACAGTTTATCATATTTAGAGGACTTGTGAAGGGTCACTGGTTTCAGAAAGCAATGAACTGTGCTGTTTAAACGCAGAGTTGAGTTCTAGATTTTTGAGAAACCTGGCCTGGTTGTCAGTTTGACCATTTGGTTTGGTGATGACATTTTAGGTATTTTGGTTTTAGTTGAGTTTTTTCTATTTTTTATATTTATTGTGTCACATATATTTGGTATTTTTTTTGTATTTATATTTTTTTTATTATGATGCATAAATTGGGCTTTTATTGTATAATGTTAACTAAGGCCCCAAGAGGAGCAATTTATTCATTTATATTTAACCACCTATTGAATTAAGTAACATCACGAAAAGGAAGTCTGAGATTATTTTTCACCAGCCCCCATCTGCACACACACGAGGTAGTACAGTGCAGTGGAGGCACCGTGCCATCTTATTATGCCTTTCACATCACACCCAGCAATGAGAAGTGCAATCGTTTCCATTCTGGGCTACACAATCTTCATTTGTCTATTTTGCCAGTTTCTTCTGGCTGTTAAAGGTGTGCATTCATTTAAAAAAAACAACAAAACCCGAAAAAAGATCTCCCTCTCCAATTTCCCCCCCCCCCCCTCCACTGACTTTCTTTTGAGAAAATCTATAGGAAAAATAAACCTGAAATTGGGCTCCCCCTCCTCCATCCCGGTCTACACTTACCCCTTTCTGCGGGGGTCTCTGATGTAGAAAGAGGCAGGAGTGATCCCCCCAGTTGTTCCGCCCTTCCAGCTCCTGGTTCAGAAATGTCGGCAGACGCCATTTTTAAACCGGGAGCCCGGGGGGGCAGGGGGATAACTCCTGCTCCTTTTTACATTGGAGACCCCAGTGGAAAGGGCTAAGACTGGTCCAAGATGGGGACACCATGGCTTTTGGCTTATTTCTTTTTTTTTTTTTTAATTGAATGTTTATTTTGGTTCAAACAAAATAAAACATGTAAACAAACTGATACCAGAATAAAAATATACTGAAACAAACAGACAAAAAAAAAACCAACACAACTTCCCCCCCCCCTGCACAACCTTATTGGCTGGGAACCAGCTTGTCCATAGACCTCTATGCTGTAATTATTAATCTCTCTTCTTTAGGTTTAAGTTCACCTCTCCTTAGCCACTTCTGTATCCGATTTTGAAATCTGCCAAATATTTTCTATATATCGCCCTTCTTTCCTACACCAAGTCTATTTTGAAGTCAAATTTTTTCCAAGTTGTTTGATTTTATTTTGTTTACAGAGTTTTAAGTATTTTAATCATTTTTTATTGTGTATCTATAATTGGGCTAAATTTGAATTGTTGGGTGGTTTATATATATATATATATATATATATATATACATACATATACACATACACACACCTGCTTGGATAACATGATTTACAGGCAGTATATAAAGTTTTATGAAATAAAAAATATAGTTTTGTTTATGACTGTGTCATGTGAGACTAAACCAAAAGCATTTCTGAAGTTTATATATTGCTGCTATAGCTTCCCAAACACTGGAGTGAAACCAAATTTCATCTCCATCCCGGCACTAAGGGGCAGATCCCCCTTGTGCATATCCAGTGCAACTCTGCCGCCTTCCTGTTTGGCAAGAGCTGCAGTCATGACCCCACAGGTCACGAGCTTACACAAAAAGCCAGAGGCAGCAATGCTCCCCTCTCCCCCCCGAAGCAGCCCCAACAAAGAGGCTGCAGGGCAGAGAGACTGGAGGTATAAATGGCACTTTTATTTCTCCTCGTTACAAAATACTTAGTTTAAAAAAAAAAAAAAGTCTTTTTCCAGTAGCTTGGGAATCCCTGTTACAGTACGGTGCGTCCAAAATCGGCATTGGGAAGTAAAAGCTGCACAGGAAGGGGCTCCCGTCAGCGAGCAGAACGTATTGTCTTGCACTTCGTGGGAGAGGCCCTCGCCCCCCATTTCACTTCCAGCGGTGTTGCACTAGGGAGGAGGTATCATTGACCCTTTCCATGCTGTGCTGCTGCTGCCGCCGCTCGGGGAGCAGCAGCAGGAAGACGAGGATGAGGAGGATGAGTCCGCAGATACTCATCAAGGTGTAGGAGATTATCCACAGCATGGGCTCCCGGAGGGGGGTTACGGCGATGCAGTTGCTGGATACATCCTCTGTTGTAAATGGACCCGAAATTGCTGACACAGAGGAACCATCTATTTCTGGAAACAGAAAAAAAAAAAAGTTTTTATTCAAATTTTCTCTTCTCTAGATGGCTGCCTTATCTAACATCTTCTGAGCCCAACATGTAAGCTTTTAGCTGGACTGGGTGCGTATCGTAGGATGGATCCAGTTTTGGGTTTTTTTTCTATTTCAAATGTTTTAGATGCAATGGCGCTTGTCTCTTTCTACTTAAATACCATCGTGTTGGCTGACAAATTAACAAAACACCTGCTAAAACAGATATCATGATATTAAGTAGATCACCATTGCCCTGTCTGCATAGGATTTTGCATTTTGCTAACTGCATTTTAGTTACCGACCAGATCAGAAACCTTGGCATCATTTTTGATGCTGCTTTATCATTTTAGCCTTAAATCAAATCTGTTACAACTGCTGCTTACTTTAATCTACATAAAAACTCAAAGCTAAAAGCTTTTTCTCAGCCCTACAGGACTTTAGGGCAATTCTGCCAGCTCTTTTTCTAACTAAACTGGGTTATTGTCATTCCATCTACCTCAGTCTACTGCAGGGCTTCCCAAACCTGTCCTGGGGACCCCACAGCCAGTCGGGGTTTCCAGGATCTCTACCATGAATATGCATGAGACACATTTGCATATACGGAGTCTCCATGATATGTAAATGTATCTCATGCATATTCATGGTGGAGATCCTGGAAACCCCGACTGGCTGTGGGGTCCCCAGGACAGGTTTGGGAAGCCCCTGGCCTACTGGTTTCTGTACTGAGGGGCTCTGCAAATGCTCCAGAAGTCTCGCACTGAGCAGGTTAGGCCTCTCCTGCAGTCACTCCATCGGCTTCCTGTCCGGTGGAGGATGCTAAAGATCTAGACACTCTATTTAAAATAACATTTTTTTTTTAAAAGCAATCCTCTGTTTTGTTTTACATATTCTGATTGTTTTGTATGATAACAGTGTACGTATAATCGTAATCCACATTCAACAAGTTTACTTGGAAAGCACAGAACAGAACGCAAGACATCCAACGAAATAAACAAGCATTAATATAGAGGACACTTAGCACTGATGAAGCTTTTTGCAGAAGCTTTCTTCTTAAAATATACAGAAAGCTGCCGTCTGTGGGCAGACGCCTGCTTGATGTCCCTCTGTAAGAACAATTTGACTAGCTGAGCTACAAGATAGAATATTTGCTGTAGTGGATGCGGTTATGTAGAATTTATTATCCAAACATCTCTGGCCAAAAATATATGTGATAAACATCTACTAAAGACGTTTTCTTTTCAGTGAGGCATTTGATCTGCGGTAAATGCTACGCCAATTCCCATGCAGATTATTGTGATGGAGCTTTATTCTATTCATGATCCAAGTGGTAGATCATTACGATGGACAAGAGAGGTTTGTTGTGGCATGGTGTTCTTCTGTGATTCTTGTTTAGTTTTATTGTACGTTATATCTACAAGCTGCCTAGGACTATATTTATTTATAACATTTAGGTGGCAAAAGGTGGACCCCTTGGGGAGAGGGAGAGTTGGCGCAACCTGCAGGGAGGAGCCCTGCAGGTCCCCCACTGTCGGCAGGCGGGGCCGGCTGGTGCAGAGGCCCAATAGGGGCTTCACCAATATCAGCCCTTGTTGCCCTTAAGGTTGAGCCCTCGGGTACTGGGGCCGGCCGGACTTAGGTGGGGCCACTGGTGATTAAGATGATTTGATGTGTAGAGCAGGCAACAGACTGGCGGTGTCAGAGAGAGGCTGTAGATCAGGGCCAGCAGCAGACAACATATCCAAGATCAAGCTGAGGTCAGGGCAGGCAGCAGTCAAGCAGGGTCAAGCCAGTGATCCAATCCAAGGTACAGGAAGGGAGCGGGGAGGCAAGACACGACAAGGAATGGTCAAAGCAGAGTGACCACACAGAGAACACAAGAGACAACTGGGAAGACAAATGGCACAGGCAGGAACAAGGTGTCAAGCACTTCTCCAGGGAGATGACCTATTGCCGAGGCACTGGGAGTAGGGGGCATGGGGGGGGGGGGTCTCAGCCCTTTATAAGGCTAGCTTGATGATGTCATCTAGGAGTGCCTCTGGTGGCTTTCTGCCACAGGCCCTTTAAGTTTATGGCAATCAGCACATGCGCGTGCCCTGAAGTTCCGATGGCGGCCAGCTGTGAAGAGGCAGAGCAACTGCGGCGCAGTCCCTCACTACGCCCAGAGGAAGGCCCAACACTGGAAAAGCCACGGGAGGCAGAAGGCATGTGCGGCAGCCCAGACTGGAGGTGAGTGCGATGGTTTGCAGGGGGCTGTGAGCTGCCAAATGCAATAGTACCCCCTCGTGTAAACCTCCCCCCCTGCCGAGAGAGTTTAGGTTTCTTGGGGTGAGGCGTGGAACTCCTTGAGAAGACTTTTGTCCAGTATATTGAAGGCAGGCTCCCACGTATTTCCTTCTTGCCTGTAACCTTTCCGGGTAACCAGATACTTCCATCTCTTATCCCATCGTCAGATGTGTAATACTCCTTCACTTGATATACATTGTCCTCCTCTGTGATGAGTTCCTGGGGCTCAGGTGGTCTCCTGGAGGGCCAGGAGAGAATCAAAGGCTTCAAAAGAGAAATGTTGAACATGTTATGGTCTCCCAACAAGGCAGGTAGCTGTAACTACCTGCCTTGTTGGGAGGTAGTTACATGACCAAGCTGGTGGATGGGAAATGGCCCAATGTAGAAAGGAGCAAGTCACATATAAAGGTGGATGTGGTGTGTGCTCAGCCAGTTCTTGTTTCCAAGTTTAAAACAGGGTGCTGACCCATTTTTTCAATTTTCAATTTTTCAATTTCCAATCTTCCTTTCATTGCCAAGGTGATGGAGAAACTAGCAAATACGCAACTATCGGATTACATAGAAGAACACAAAATTCTATTCCCTACTCAATTCGGTTTCAGAAAAGCCTCAAATACCGAATCACTACTCATATCACTGACGGACTACCTGACTTTGGGCCTTGACAAAGGACAGGCCTTCCTCTTGATTTTATTAGATCTATCTGCAGCTTTTGACACTGTAAACCACGCCATATTACTAAACCAACTGGCTAACATCGGTATTGCAGGATCAGCGCTGACTTGGTTTAAGACTTTTCTAGAAAACAGAGGTTTCAAAGTCAAAATCCTGAACAAAGAATCCCATATATACCCATCATCACAAGGAGTTCCTCAGGGCTCCTCTCTCTCACCTACACTCTTCAATCTATACCTTCTCCCACTTTGCCAACTTCTAAACAAATTGAATCTAAAACACTTTATTTATGCCGACGACGTCCAGATTGTGATCCCCCTCCAAGAATCCATTAATAAAACTCTAAAACTGTGGGAAAACTGTTTCAAAGAAATTAATGACCTCCTATCCAGCTTAAACCTAATTCTAAACCAATCAAAAAGTGAATTCCTGCTAATCTCACCGGATAACTGCAAAATCACTACGAACCCGCCAGCCAACTTACAAATATCAAAAGTAAGAGATCTAGGAGTATCCATAGACAACAGACTAAACCTAAAAGCATTTATTAAGCAAACAACTAAAGACTGCTTCCACAAACTACACACATTAAAAAGAATAAAACCCCTATTTCATTTCCATGATTATAGAACAGTGCTCCAAGCAATAATCTTTGCGAAAATAGATTATTGCAACGCTATACTACTAGGCCTCCCATCATCCCATACCAAACCTCTCCAAATGATTCAAAACACGGCAGCAAGAATCCTAACTAACAAGAAAAGAAGAGATCACATCACGCCGGTCCTTAAAGACCTTCACTGGCTGCCAATCCACTTCAGGATAATCCATAAATCCCTAACCACAATCTTCAAAAATATCCATGGACTAGCTCCACTCCATCTACAAATAGCACTTAAAAAACACTCCTCCAACAGACCCACTAGAGAAGTGTACAGAGAACTTCTACAGGTACCACACGCCAATACCACCCAACACATAACCCTGAGAGACAGGGCCTTCTCTACAGCAGGCCCCTCACTATGGAACTCAATCCCCTTAGAATTACGACAGGAACCATGTCTTCCAACCTTCAGAAAGAGACTTAAGACATGGCTGTTCAAGAAAGCCTTTCCGGACTCTGACTGATGCAACGAAAGCTGTTCAAGAAAGCCTTTCCGGACTCTGACTGATGATCTCACCAAATACAGAAAGACGGTCTATCTCCCACTAAACTGATTCGGACATACCAAACACTACACGTTCTTATTCTTGTTAAATTTCTATCGTCTTATTCTTCTTCTTTTCCCAGTTAGAACCTTCCTTGTTTTATTGTAACTGATTTTTTCTGCGCACTGTTATAACTTGTTATAATTTGTAAATATATAAAATGTATACTCATGTTATATTTATACACGTTTATAATGTATTGATCACCCCTGTTTTATGTAAACCGACATGATACGAATCTCCGTGAATGCCGGTATAGAAAAACTCAAATAAATAAAATAAATAAATAGGTGTCAGCGGTCTTCTTGAATCTCTTAGCTGTTTTGCGAAGGGTCTTCATCATGCAGATCCAGAATTCCTGCAGTTGTTGAACCGTCAGTTGAGCCATCTGCGATTGGACAGACAGTGGAATCAGAGGTGGTGTGGGTTGTCTGCCATATACAACCAGAAATGGAGAAGATCCTGTAGCACAGCTGATGTGCTACTTATGAAAGAATTTGACCCATGGTAAGAGAGATGCCCAATTATCGTGTCTTTCATTAGCATAAGCACGAAGGAAACACTTAAAGGTGCAATTGGTCCGTTCAGCCTGTCCATTGGCCTGCAGGAGGTATGCTGTCATGAAATCCAAGGAAATGTTGAACTTCTTACATAGGCTGTGCCAGTATTTGGCTGTAAATTGAGACCCCCAATCCGAGATTATATGTTTGGGTAGGCCGTGCAGGCGGAAGATATGAAGCTTAAATAAACTGGGCCAATTCCAGCGCTATGGGGAGACCAGGAAGCAGGGTGAAGTGTGCCATTTTTGAGAAGGGGTAGACTACGACCCAAATGATTGTTCAGCCATTTGAGATAGGGAGATCTACCATGACATCGGAGATAAATGGGGCCATGATTGCCTGGGGGCCAGCAATGGCTGTAACAGCCCCTAGGGTCATCCCACTAACTGTTTCTGCTGTACAAAGGTGGCACAGGAATCAAAGTAGGCCAATACGTCATTCCTCATATGTGGCCACCAGTAGTACTGCTGGAATAGCATGAGTGTGCAGGCCTATCCAGGATGTCCTGCAATGAAGTTGTAGGACTATTTTTAAACACTTTTATTCAAGTTTTCAGGGAACAGTCCGCCCTAGTGGAACAGTCATTGATGTTTCCAAAAGAATCTTTGTTGGCTCTATATGTTTAGGCGGATCCAGGTCATCTTCTAACATGAAGGATCGAGATAGAGCATCAGCTCGCAGGGTCTTCGTGGCTGGGCAATCTCTCAGCTCATCATCAAACTGTGCAAAAAACAAGGACCAGCAGGCTTGGCAGGCATTAAGGCATTGAGCCTGGTGGAGGTGCTCCAGGTTATTCTGGTCGGTGAAGATAGTAATATAGTGCAGTGCATCTTCAAGCCACAGATGCCATTACTCAAGTATGAGTTTAATAGCCAGGACCTCCTTGTCACCAATCCCAGAGTTATGCTCCTCTGGGGAGAAGTTCCATGAAAAGAAAGAGCAGAGATGCAAAAGTCCCTTGTCGGAATGCTGGCTCAGGTCTGCTCCTACCCCAGAAGAGGATAAATCCACTTCAAGGATGAAAGGACAAGTGGGGTCCAGCCAGTGCAGACATGGTCTCTGGCGAAATGAGTCCTTTAGCTTCTGAAATGTTTCTGGTGGCCAGACTTTGGAGTTAGCTCCTTTACGGGTAAGGGCAGTAAGAGGAACTGCCAGAGTGGAGTAGTTGGGAATGAAGTGCTGGTAATAGTTGGCAAACCCCAGAAACCTCTGGAGGCCATGTAAACCAGAGGGTTGTGGCCACTCCTGAATAGACTATCTTATCGGGATCCATGTGGAAGCCTTCATTGGAGACTTTATACCCGAAGAAGGGAGACTGTTTTTCAAAAAGGCACTTTTCCAGCTTATTCTCGTGTAATATCTGAAGGACATGATAGACATCCCTTCGATTAGAGTGGAGATCCTTGGAGAAGATGAGTATATCGTAAAGATATACAATATACAGGCATAAAGGAGGTCTCTGAAGACTTCATTCATCATTTTCTGGAACACAGCAGGGGAGCTGCATAATCCAAAGGGCATTACTTGCAGTGACCGTCTTTTGTATTAAATGCCATCTTCCATTCATGGCTCCGCTTGATTTGGATGAGGTTGTAGGCCCCTTGAAGATCCAACTTAGTGAACACCCTGGAGCCTTGCCAACGGTGGAATAGTTCCGAAATGAGCAGTAATGGATACTGGTCTTTCTTCATTATGGCATTCAAGCCCCTGTAGTCGATACAAGAGCATAAGGACTCATATTTCTCCATGACAAAAAAAGAATCCTGCCCCAGCCAGAGGAGAAAGGCCACATGAAACCCTGCTCTAAGGTCTCCTTTATGTATTCCGTCATGGCCTAGGTCTCAGGAACAGATAACAGGTAAACCCTACTTTGTTGGGGTTCGTCACCTGTAAGCAAGTTGATGGCACAGTCAAAGTGTCTGTGTGAGGGCCTCTTTCTTAGAGAACACATCGGCAAATTCTACATACAGGGGAGGCAACCCCACCAAGGTTGTGGCAAGAGGCAAGCTGGGTGCTGCAGGCATGATTGGAGGCACCAGAACTCCACTTGGTCAGATGTAAAGAAGCCCAGTCGAAGCATGGAAAATGGAGTTGTAACCAAGGCAGCCTCAGGACGATGGGGTATACTGCCATACTGATGACATGTAGAGTTATATTCTCCACATGCAAAAGGCCTGTGCATAAGCACAAAGGTGTTGTGGGGTATGAGTTATCTGACCTGGGAACGGGTTCTGGTGGATAGACTAGACAACCAAGAGTGTCTTCCAAATCACAGTGGACAGTTGTAGATGCTCCACCAGGGCTTTCATAATAAAATTCCCTCCAGCGCCGGAGTCCATCAGTGCCTGAGCTGGGAATTCTTGATTGTTCACAGTATTTATTTATTTATTTAACAACTTTTCTATACCGACATTAAAATACACATCATATCGGTTTACATTGTAACAAAAGGTAGAAAATACAAATAACAGGGGGTGGGGTGGGGGGAAAACTAAGAACGTGGGGTCAGAGGGGAGACCCCAAACTAAGATAGGAAAGGGGAGAAGGCGAGAGGAACAGTAACAGGTTAATTAAATGCAAAGGAGCACAAGATATACTATAAATAATATACATAATATACAAATGGAGCCAGGAATCGAAAGGGTGGAGGCAGTTATACGATTAAATGAGAATACCGTTATACACATATGCAATTATACAAAGCAAGAATGAGTCACAGGAAGCTTGGGGAGCAGGGGATGTGAAACCTAGGATCAGCTCCCCGCTAGAGCCTAGGCTTGTTGGTTTCCCGGTTTCATTGGGCAGAGGTAGATACTATATTTTGGACTCACGCAGTAGCAGCAGAGTTGGTGCATGCCATGGCGGCCTCTCTCCTCAGGGGCCATGCAGATCTGGCCCAATTGCATCGGCTCTTCTGGTCCATTTTATGCTGAGGAAGCTGTTCAGACTGGAGATGGGAAGCATTGGGACCATGGGACGGCCACAAGATGAATGGAGTTCTCTGGCTCTCTGCTAAATGCGACAGTCTATTCTTCCCACAAAACTAATCAGGCCATCCAGGGTCTCTGGAATCTCTCGAGCAGCCGGCTCATCTTTGTCCTGTGTGGACAGGCCCTCTAGGAATATACTCCACAGGCTCTCCTTGCCCCAACAATTTATTAATTGCTTTCCAGTTTTTTTTGCAATAAAAGCTTTCAAACCAATGTACAAAATCACTAAAACTTAA
Source organism: Rhinatrema bivittatum (assembly GCF_901001135.1). NCBI lineage: Eukaryota > Metazoa > Chordata > Amphibia > Gymnophiona > Rhinatrematidae > Rhinatrema > Rhinatrema bivittatum. The sequence continues at coordinate 31,448,646 of NC_042629.1, forward strand.
AAACAGCAAATAAAATATTGAACAAAATTTCACACACACATACAAACACAAACCATTGCTATTCTTATTGTCTCTCTACCAGTTCTTTTCTCTAGCTAGACAACATAGTAGTTTGAATCCACATTCGATCAGAATAAAATAAAAAATGTATTCTGAAAAAACAAATCACTTTCCAATTTAATGCGGAAGCTCAGTTACCATCAACCATGTTTTCACTTTACGTTGAAAACACATCAAATCAGGTTCCTCTCCAATGCACGGGGGGAGAGCGCATTCCATAATTTAGGAGCGGTCATGAAAAAAGATCAATGTTGAAATTTCACAGCTCGAAAATCTTTTTACCAGGGAAAGTTGAAAACCATATTGCAAGCGTGTACCTATAGTGGAGGATTTCCAAGAATGTTTCTCTCACACAAATGGTGGACCCAAGCCCCGCGATATTTTGAAAGCAAGAATGAGAACTTTGACCTTACATTGCAGCTTTAAATCGGCAACCAGTGCAATTTCACCAAAAGCGGTGCAGCAGCGATATTAAGTCGGAGGCACCAAAAATAATAATAATAAAAAAAAAAAAAAACCCCAAAAACTTTGAAAAAAAAAATCTGGATTCAAAAACCGCCACCGGTAAAATTAGGCGTCAGTTGTCGGACCGCCGACAGCTGCCACTTCCGCTAATAAGGAGGCAACTAGGGGTGCGCTAGTGTTCCTAGTGCCTCCTTATTAGTGCGGGCCCTAATTTAAATGCAAAATCACGCACGGGAGAGCAGGTGCTGGTCTCGGAGCCCCGGCTCTCCCGCAGGTTTTATTGCGTCGGCCTGCTAGTGTTTTACTGAACCCTAGAAGCTTCCCATTCAGTCACCTTCCTCCAGTCCCTGTGGTTACCGGGATGGGCCGTTTGAATGCCAGCTCTCCTGCACTGGTGGGACTTTCCTTGTTCTTTTAGAATAAAAAGAGGTCACCATGTGAGATTCAAAGTGGGCTGACTCAGTAGTAGCATCAGAAACTCTTTCTTCAAAAATAAAAGGATCAGCCTCCCAGGGAAGATGGAGGCAAAAGCACAATTAAAGAGAGCCTGTGATAAGCACAGAGGATGCCCTAGGAAAAACCAGAGAGCAACTGAGGCCTGTGGCACTACCCCAGGAAACAAAGTGGGTAAATCAGAGCAGCCTTCGGGTCCTTCTCTGCTATCAGATCCTGTGTGAATGCAGGAAGCTGCTCAGTTATGTGGGGTTCCTGGCAATATTTATTTATTTGTTTTTGTATACATCTCACATCGGTTCACACGTAACTGAACGTTAAATAAGGCATGGGCTGCTTATTTTCACAGTGTAACTTACAGGGTAACTTAGGAAGGTTAACATTTTAAAATGCGTGTTGGAACATTTATCTATTTACAGAGACAGTTGGGACATCTGGAACAGTTGGCAGGGAACTGAATATTACAGGTGGGCCAAGGAAAATGTATGACTTAGGGCGGGTAGCATTTTACAATATGATATGGACAATTTAGCTATTTACAGGGTAATTTGCTGCATATGGAGAGGTTAATAGGGAACTGACGGATACATTCGTGCCAAAGGAGAATGGGTGGCTTGCGGTTCGTAAACGAGGATTGGATGGGTGGGTACAATCATGGAGAAATGAGGATTTACTTACATGCAGTGAGTGGGGCCTGGGTGAGGAGGGAAGGCTTTCAGGAATAGCCATGTTTTGAGGTTTTTTATTTTGGTTTTTATTTTAAAGATTTGAGTTGAGGGTACCGTTCTGAGTTGGGGCGGGAGGGAGTTCCATAGCGTGGGGCCGGCTACTGATATGACGCGTTTTCGGGTTGAGGAGATGTGTAGTGCCTTGGAGGTGGGGACAGAGAGGAGCCCAGAGTCGGTGGATCTGAGGTTTCTATGGGGGCAAGCTGACCTTACAAGGGGTTCCATGCAGGAAGCAGCCACCGTCTCCTATAAATGCCGGAGCAGTCAGTCAGTGATGTGGGAACGTCCGCTGTTTCCCAGAGCTGGGTGGGACATGTCGACATCACTGCTCCTCTACGAGGTCATAAAATGGATGCTCTCAGCCGCAGGAGAAAGTTCTAGTTAGATCACAGCCCTTCTCAGTCTAACATGTATGTCCTAGGCAAAGTATTTTTACCTGGGTGGAAAACAGTGCACCCTGAACGCATAGCTTCCCCTTTTCACATTTCATAACACTTGAATTGGTAAATATGGAGCCAAGCAATTAAAAAAAAAAAAAATCCAGGCTAAAAAAGGTTTATCAATTCCCTGATCTACCACCAGAGGTCACCATCGGTCCATGAAAAAAGGTAAATATTTGCTAATTTTAAGAAAATGTGTTTTTTTTTTTATATATAGTCAGAAGAAACCCAAGTAATTTAGTAAAGTGTCCTCCTTATATTAAAATATCACTGTGTAAAATTAAACAGTTCAGTTTCCTGGGTCCAGTAGCTTCCCATTCATGTTCATGGAGTTTAATGTTTAAACTCTTTGTGAAAGCTCCTCACAAGGGGATGTCAGCTGACACTGTTAAATATTGACTGTCCCTGTTGCCCAATGATCACAGTTCCAGAAAGACCAGACAGGCACTGGTATAATCCGGCAGAAGGATCCCTGTGCGCAGGCAGGAGACTTCATCAATTTCTCCAAGTCTATAGGACTTCTCAAACCAGTCCTCAGGGCACACCTAACCAGGCAAATTGTCAGGCTATCCACCATGAGCGAGATCTGCATGCACTGCTTCCATTGTATGCAAATCTCTCTCATACATATTCATGGTGGATAGCCTGAAAACCTGACTGGCTAGATGTGCCACGAGGACCGGATGGAGAAGCAGTGACTTAAGCGGACACGAGGGACACCTCTTACCTGCACATGAGCTCACTGCAAAGCCCACCCTCTTCTCAGCCCTGTCGAAGATCACATAGAAGCCCTCCATGACCGTCGCCCCGATCACCAGAGCACTGTCGGAGGGAGAGATGCCAAAGCGATAACATTCCATGTCCTGGCGCCCGGCCAGCATAGGCTGCAGGTACATCTGAGGGGGGAGAGAGAGAGAGAGACAGAGCCGGCCACTTACAGACATAGCAAAAAGAAACCGAAGGGCAGCGGGTGAGGGGAGAAACACCCGGAACCTGCCGCTAAGCAATGCGCCAAGGAGATCGCAGATGAAGCGAGGGAAGCGTTAATCTGAATATTCAAACACCCACTGAAACCACCCTCCTAAGGTCTCCATAGATGAACATCCTCCATTGTCTTCAGTTAGGCGGGGGTGGGAGGCCCCATCATTATTCAACAGCGACACCTGCTGGCTGGTTTATGGACAAGCTTGTGCCAGGCTCTGGCCCAAGGAGCATCACTGTGATGGGTTTAGGAGGATTAGGAAGAGGCTGGCGGAACAAACGTTCTAGCAGTAAATCTTTTTTTTTTTTTTAATGCCTTTGTTCCCTCCATCCCATCTGGAAAGGATCAGAAAATAAAAACAGCCTTGTTCCCCACTGATAAATACTAATGGACTCTGTCCCCTCTGCAAACCAGGGTGAAAAGCCAGCATTAAAGGCAGGAATATTTTTGTAGAATTTATGAAACTGTATCAGAAATGTAGAAGGAAAAACAAAAATAAATAGGTAAAAATCAAATAATAGATTTTATCAGAACTGGAGAATTCCTAAGTAACAATTCATTAAACCTGAAAGCACAAGAACAGTTTCTTTGCTCTGTGTCAGGGCAGAAGCAGCACAGGGAATCCAGCACTGGGACCTCCTGGCAAACAGTTTAAGAGCCGACGCTGCCTCCTGAACCAGAAGCCGGGAGTGGCAGTGCCGGGACCCTCACCTTGCAGTCTGCGAAGAATAAAGCCAGGAAAGTCACACAATGCACAGACCTGAGGTTGGATTGTGAGGCGGAAGGAGCTGCTGGTGTTCACATCCCGCAGGTAGATAGAGAGGTCCGGAAAGTAAGCCCATGGGGTCTCCAATGTATCCCAGCAGATGAGCTGAGAGCCGGCCCAGAAACCATCAGTGAAGTCCTGGATCTAGGGAGACAGAATATGCTGGAAATAAAAGTACAGCTCTCCTTGGTCCGTCTGATGCATGCCCTCAAGTCTGTCACCATTTCACTACTTATCCTCATGTACAAGGCCTCGACACTTACTTCCCCATCTGGCTCTCCTCAGGGAGCCACCATATGCTCAGATCCTCCCATAGTTAAGCCAAGCACGGTGGCTCCTTCCTCTTTTGGCTGACAGCAAGATGCAGCTCAGTTATGAGCTACTTCTTGGGCTGTTCTTTGGCCGACCATTAGGTGTCACAATAAGCACAGATATGTGGCTCTCCCTCCAGCCCTGCCCAAAGGCATTGATAACAAAAGAGGGCTACTTATGGAGCACTCCCCATCCAAGCTAGCCTAAGGTGCAGAAACCCGAGCCAGGAAAGGAACCCCTGGGTCTCCGCATGGCCTGCTAGTCACTGTGCCACCGCTCTGAAAGGATGTCCTGCAGGCACTACCTTAGGGCCGCATCCTTTGAGACAGCTACAAGCTGTGTAAGTCACCCCAGCGGAGCAGGTGATATGTAGCCAGTACCCACCCTCCCTCAAACAAATGCTCCTGCAGCCCTGCACAGGCGTTCCAGCAGCCAGGCCGTGGGACAACTACAGACGGCAGCGCAGCACCACTACCTGCAACGCCTTCCACTAAAGACCTATTAAATCCCGCTGCTCCTGTTACGCAATCCGTGTCGCGCACTCGGGAGCAGCAGAACGAGCCACCCTCCGTGGCTCCTTCTGGGCCTCCTTCCTCTGGCTATTCTTGCTGGATTCACACTCTGCACATCTCAGGCTGCTGCCCTCTTCATATATATATATATATATATATATAAAAATAATAAAAACGTCAATGGGACACTGTCTAAAAATGTCAGGTAACTGTCTGATATCTGTTACAAGTCAGAACACAGGCTGCGCTTTGTATTCCATGTTCTCCATGCAGTATCCCAGGGTGTAATAACGTGATTTTCATCGGATCAGATCAGAGCTGCTGCAACAGCAGGGGCATGCATGCAGCCCCCAAAAAAGTCTCAAGTGTTTACACCGTGATACTCAGCACAAAAAAAAAGAAAAAGCTTTTAATATTAAAACAGCCCCAGTAATGAAGCAGGGTGCCTTACTGGAGACGAGCGTATAACAGCATTCACCACAGCAGCAAACACTTTTTGGGGCAGGCGGAGGAGAGTGGTGCCGCTGTCCACTATGGCTTTATCCGAATTGTACTGTAAGGCAGAGAGAGAGAGAGAGAGAGTCGCATGAAAGAACCATAGGAATATTGAGCTGCATCCAGGCAGCGGTCTAAGAGACTACAGCTTCCTGAGTCACTGTGGGCTCAAAATTAAATCAGAACACCTACAGAAAAAACAAGAAACAAAACAAAAACGGGGTTGGACTACCTCCCAAACCAGCCTGGGGGAAAACCTCCCTCCCTCTGTTCCCACAGCCGGCCATTACCCTTCCCTGAGCCTTTGACGTTGCATCTGCAGACTTTGGGGGATTACCCCCAGCCGCAGGACCTCCAGTGCTGCCCTGCCTCCCTTCCACCTCGGACCTCACGATTCACGGCAGAGGCTCTCGGCATGGCAGCAGGCCCGGAGGACAGCCTGATCTGGAAAGCAGTACAGGAAGGAAGGGGCAGGCCGAAGCCAGTGGCAGTGCAGGAAGCAGAATGTCTGTGGTCTCAGGGGCCTTCAGGGTGAGGGAGATGGCAAGTCTTAGGCCCCCATGAGCTGCCCCCAACGATTTGCAACCCCAAGCACAGGCCTGGGGTGCCTATATAGAAATCCAGACCTCCTTCCATCTCCATCTCCGTCCAATTGTCTCTTCCAGCTTATCATCTGCCTTTCTTTCTCACTCTCATCTCCTTCCCAGTCCCTGGTCCCACACTTATTCTGGCCCTAGAGGCAAAAACTCACAGTAAAAACTTTTTAAAATATATCCGAAGCAGAAAGCCTGTGAGGGAGTCACTTGATCGAGGGGTTAAAGGGGCACTTAGAGAAGATAAGGCCATCGTGGAAAGATTAAATGATTTCTTTGCTTCGGTGTTTACTGAAGAGGATGTTGGGGAGGTACCCGTAATGGAGAAGGTTTTCATGGGTAATGATTCAGATGGACTGAATCAAATCATGGTGAACCTAGAAGATGTGGTAGACCTGATTGACAAACTGAAGAGTAGTAAATCACCTGGACCGGATGGTATACACCCCAGAGTTCTGAAGGAACTAAAAAATGAAATTTCAGACCTATTAGTAAAAATTTGTAACCTATCATTAAAATCATCCATTGTACCTGAAGACTGGAGGATAGCAAATGTAACCCCAATATTTAAAAAGGGCTCCAGGGGCGATCCGGGAAACTACAGACCGGTTAGCCTGACTTCAGTGCCAGGAAAAATAGTGGAAAGTGTTCTAAACATCAAAATCACAGAACATATAGAAAGACATGGTTTAATGGAACAAAGTCAGCATGGCTTTACCCAGGGCAAGTCTTGCCTCACAAATCTGCTTCACTTTTTTGAAGGAGTTAATAAACATGTGGATAAAGGTGAACCGGTAGATATAGTATACTTGGATTTTCAGAAGGCGTTTGACAAAGTTCCTCATGAGAGGCTTCTAGGAAAAGTAAAAAGTCATGGGATAGGTGGCGATGTCCTTTCATGGATTGCAAACTGGCTAAAAGACAGGAAACAGAGAGTAGGATTAAATGGGCAATTTTCTCAGTGGAAGGGAGTGGTCAGTGGAGTGCCTTAGGGATCTGTATTGGGACCCTTACTTTTCAATATATTTATAAATGATCTGGAAAGAAATACGACGAGTGAGGTAATCAAATTTGCAGATGATACAAAATTGTTCAGAGTAGTTAAATCACAAGCAGATTGTGAAATTGCAGGAAGACCTTGTGAGACTGGAAAATTGGGCATTGAAATGGCAGATGAAATTTAATGTGGATAAGTGCAAGGTGATGCATATAGGGAAAAATAACCCATGCTATAGTTACACAATGTTAAGTTCCATATTAGGTGCTACTACCCAAGAAAGAGATCTAGGCGTCATAGTGGATAACACATTGAAATCGTCGGTTCAGTGTGCTGCGGCAGTCAAAAAAGCAAACAGAATGTTGGGAATTATTAGAAAGGGAATGGTGAATAAAACGGAAAATGTCATAATGCCTCTGTATCGCTCCATGGTGAGACCGCACCTTGAATACTGTGTACAATTCTGGTCGCCAAATCTCAAAAAAGGATATAGTTGCGATGGAGAAGGTACAGAGAAGGGCTACCAAAATGATAAGGGGAATGGAACAGCTCCCCTATGAGGAAAGACTAAAGAGGTTAGGACTTTTCAGCTTGGAGAAGAGACGGCTGAGGGGGGATATGATAGAGGTGTTTAAAATCATGAGAGGTCTAGAACGGGTAGATGTGAATCGGTTATTTACTCTTTCAGATAATAGAAAGACTAGGGGGCACTCCATGAAGTTAGCATGGGGCACATTTAAAACTAATCTGAGAAAGTTCTTTTTCACTCAACGCACAATTAAACTCTGGAATTTGTTGCCAGAGGATGTGGTTAGTGCAGTTATTATAGCTGTGGGATTGGATAAGTTCTTGGAGGAGAAGTCCATTACCTGCTATTAATTAAGTTGACTTAGAGAATAGCCACTGCTATTACTAGCAACGGTAACATGGAATAGACTTAGTTTTTGGGTACTTGCCAGGTTCTTATGGCCTGGATTGGCCACTGTTGGAAACAGGATGCTGGGCTTGATGGACCCTTGGTCTGACCCAGCATGGCATGGTCTTATGCTCTTTCATCTGCTCCCGGCTCCCCCTCGCTACCACCCTTGCCCCCCACCTCCCGCCCCACAGCCACCATATTTCTCTTGTCTTCTTCATCTGATCCAGCCCGCTCTACTCCATCCAATTTCCCCCGTTTGTGCAAGATGAGCTAACAGAGCAGGAGCTTTGCAGGGGCCCTGGGCAAACCCCTGGGGCTGACACCCTCCCCCCTGCCTTCCTTTCCATATAGAGATTTGGATTTTAAATTTAAATTACTTGCCTTTCCAAATACAAGCTGGAGGTGAGTTAGTCTGTTACAGTCAGTGCCCTACACTTCCCACAATGTGGGAGAAACTGCGCATTTGACAACAGAATCAACATTTCACTCCTTTGAATTCAAATCTTTTGAAGAAAGCTGTGGAGTGCCTGCCCGCCTTCAGTCTGCTCCTGCCCCAGCCCCTCCCCTTGCAAACAGCCTGGGGGGGGGAGGGGAGAGAACCTTCTCCTTCTGGGGTTGTTTTGATGTAAATAAGAGGGTGGGGCTCAGTTTGGAGTGTAGAGAGAGAGCAGTCCAAGTGTTCGATCCCTCAAAGATCTCTTAAAATCCTTATCAAACCAAAGATGACTTTGATAGAATCCCTGCAAGCAGGGATGTGTCCACAGAGGAATTTCACCTTCATACAAAGCTTCTTGCCCCTGCATATGTTGCCAGTCATGCACCAATTACAGAAGACCTGGATGTGTTTTGGAAGTCTGTAAGTGCTGGGGTCTTGCAGCTGGCCGAGGCCCATTCGTTTCAGTTCCTAGAAGCCTTGCTGACAAGTTTCAAATTTGTGTTCCTTCAATTCCTTTTGATATCAGTTAGCATGCATCCAATATATGTGTACATATTTTTCTGAGTAATTAACAGCAGGACAAACTGCAGCTACTCAGGGCATGTTTAGCATACAGAAGCTCCGGGACTCTCTCAAGAAAACTTAAAAAGGATGGATGCACTATTTCAATTCAAGCCAAACGGTGACACTGCACAGTTCAAGTTTGTAATTTGTGCCTTCATTTGACAAACTGTTGGTTTTTGTGCTTGGTACTTTATTTGTATAGAGTGTAAATATTGTTTAAAAACAAAATGTGAATTTTTTTTCAATGAAATACTGACTTTTCCGAGGTATGAATCTTTATGCAAAGCTTGCCACAGAATTTAGAAAACTGTGTGTGTAGCTTGGGCTCTGCTTCCCATGCGGGGAGGGTGGGAATAAATGAAGGATTTTCCTTTTCGGCAGCGTCACTCTGCTGCCTTTCATAACTGGGAATTCTCCAATTCCTCCAGGTCTCTAACTCACCGGGTATCCTCCTGCTCTCCCTCCCCAGGTGATGTTTCTTGGGTGTGAAGGGGGGGGGGAGGGGGGGCCTGGTAGGAGCACCCAGTGAGGATTTCTTCCCTGATCAGGGCAAACCTTCCCACCCACCCTCATGCAGCCCCCGCCACTCTCACGCCGTCCAGCCCCAGCGCAGCCTCCTCGCTCTCCTCCCTTATATGCCCCATACCTCTTCTCTCCTCCTCCAGTAACCCCCCCATGCATCCCCCCCTCCCCCCACCAGACACTTCACTCTCCTTACAAGCCTGGATGGGGACAAAGATGCTTCCTACCTTCTCTACCCCCAGGTACAGACTGCTCTCTGCCACTCCCCACCCCCCACAGCTGTTTTGCTCTCTTTTTAAGCTCAAATATGGACCTACAGTGCTTCCTGTCCCCTTTTCATTAGGGGCCAGACCCCAGTTGGAGTGCAGACCCCACCACCTGCTCCTCCCTCCCCTTCCAGTCAGGATTTAGAAGGCGCAGATGCAGGCTCCTCTCTCTGGGGCTGATGGAATAAGGTGCGGAGCGCACCGTTTAACCTTCGCTCGTGCGCAAACTTCACTGTCGATGCAGCAAGGGGCCGATGCACTAAAAGAGCGGCGAAAGCGGGCACTCGGCGTTGAGCGCCCGGGTTTCCTGACGTGCGCCCAGGCCCCTCTCCTGGGTGCGCGAGGCAATATTTAAATTAGATGCTGTGTTGCCAAGGAGGCGCTAGGGTGGACCGCACACCCCCTAGTGCCTCCTCGGCAGCAGGCGCCCAGGAGAGGTCAGCTGTCCGCGGGTTCAGAGAAACGGACGCCGGTTAACCGAGCGTCCGCTTCCCGAAGCAGACTGCAGGCATTCTTTTTCTTTTAAAACATCTTTTAAAACTTTTCGTCCCTCCCACTTAATATCGCAACGATAGTCCTGGGTTGAGTAAAACGTACTCGCTTATCTCCGACCACAGTTTGTATTTCCAAACCAGCAAAATTAGAATTTGGAAACTGCACGCGCAGGAATTTGTTTCATGCGCATCCCGACCAATCACCACTTCTCCCACCTCGCTGTGTCCCTGCCTGCACTTCTCGGATCCCACCAGGTGCAGACGCCTCCTCCTCCTGCCAGAATCAGACCGGGCCCTTCAGGGGGTCATTTCAAAATGATCTGCTGAATGCGGGATCTAACTCGGGTCTGTGCACATTTGTAGGTTCACGTTTTTCTTTATGTTAAACACCCGTTGCATTATCATGCCATTTGCTTACTGAATCTGGCGTTAAGAGAGCGTGTCCTGAATTTTGTGCACGGCTTATTACACCGGCCCCTCTAGTGGATCGTAGACTCGCTTTCAGGCCAACCCCTGATCGTTATCTGTAAAAGCAGAAAGGGAGCCCGGCGGATATTGTTTCGCTCTACGCACCACAGTGCAGTCCAAGTTCAGGTTCCGACCTCCGACCTCCAGCTTGAGCACCTCCACCTGGTAATACCATTCCTCTTTCACGGGGGTGTACCAGATCTCACCCCTGTACAAACTTGGTTCGATCCCACCCAAGACCTGGAGAAACGTAAAAAAAAAAAAAGACAGAGACTCAGTTCAGCAGCCCCTGCCTGCAGCGCAGCAAAAAAAGGATGAACCAACAGAACTCTCTCTCTCTCTCGGGAAAACTCGCCATTGATTCGTGCGCAGATTTAAGGCTCAACAGCAAAGCTGCACGCGAGACCTTTTCCCCTGGGACTAAATTCGTTTGCAACGAGCCTTCAAGAGCTGCGCTCCCCTTCATCAGATGAAAGCACACGGACGCGCCGATTTTATAACATGCGTGCGCATCTTATAATATCCGATGGTCGCGTGCAGGTGTGCCGGATTTCTAAATCCACTACAATTAAGCAACGGACTGGGAGAGAAGTTTTCTATCCCTAACCCTACCTCCTCCCCGACCTCTAACCTGACCCTATGTATCTCTAATTTTTTATTTTAATACTCACTGCTCCCCCAGGAGCAAAAGTCATCTCTAGGGTGCACTTTCCTGGGACAATGGCTAATGGCGCTGTCCCGGCCCACCCACCCGCCTCCCCCCAGCTCGCCCCTTCGGTGCATAACAGGGCCCGTTCTAAAATGCACGCAGCGCGCACAAGGCCCAGCCATGCACTTAACCCCTGGTTTTTTGTTACGCGTGTGGCCCTTTTAAAATCGGGCAGAGTACGAGCAGGTGAAAGCGAGGGGTGATCAGTGATCCTGCTGCCTTTAAGTGGGGCTTCTGATTTTAGGCATTGATAAATTGTAAACGTAGGTGCTTATTTTCCAGCTAATCAGGGGTTCTTTGCGGGGGTTTTCACAGTGCAAGTCCTATTGCTGGCTGCCTTTTCCGGCTGAATGAAATACCTGCCTTTGTGCAGCTTGAGGAGTCGCTAGCAGGGAAGAGGCACAAGAAGAAAGCAGAGGATCCAGGGTAAGCACAGGAGCAGCGCGCTCTAACAAACATCTATTATAGAGAGAGATTTTTTTGCATTGGGGGGGGGGGGTTATCAGGGTTTATTAATTAAAATCTGAAATCAGAAGCCCTACCTATAAAATCACAGGTGGGGGGCTGATGTGTTAGCCCAGGGACAGAGAGAGCAGGACCATGGCTGGTAAACAAGGCCCTGAGTTTCCTCCTGAAACGCTCCTGTGTTTGGGGTAAGTTCGGAAGTCCCCTGGCCTTCTCCTGGATGTAAGTTGACTGAAGCAGCGATCTGCAACCTTCCTCTTCTTCATGACCCTTGTGTGCAGTGCTCAGGCTGTGAAACCTTTTCCCTCTCCAGGCCTCCTCCTGTGCAGGAAGATGGCCAGGGGCTCCATTTTTACTGCCCTTGTCTTTGAGGGCATTTTTTCACTTTATCTATGGCTCCTCTTGTTGCCACCGCCCTGCTCCTCTCTTTTCCCCATCCCTTTCCCTATGCCTCTGGCTTCTCCTCTCTCCCCCTCTGTCCCTCTCTGCTCTTCTCTATCCCTTCCCATCTCTCTCTGGTCTTCTTTCCCCTGCCTCCCAGAGCATTTCTGCTCCTCCATCCACCCCCTTCCCCTCACAATTTTCACTTTTTTTCCTGCTCTTGCAAGCTTTTTCAGGTGACTATGGGGCCTCCAAGGTCATAAACTCGAAATCTCTCCTAACATACAGAATGGGATAATATTCAGCAAACTAAGGGGGGGAACGTAGCAAAATGTGTAAAGAATTTCCAATAAATCCCAGATAGTCGCCACTGAATCAAGTTTAGCAGTTTTAGATGTACAATATGAACACATGGCCTAACTCTGAATCACAATATTCATGGTACTGACCTGGAAATATTTAGGCCAAAGAAAAACCAACTGTGACATGACATAACAGGAAGGCACGATCAGATAATCCTGTACAGATTCGACTCTCTTCAACATTAGTGCACCTACAGCGACCCAAAATCCTCCGGCATTGAATTTTTGGTATACAAGAAAAGGAAATTTTGTGGCTTCAAAATCGATTAATCTTTTAGCAGCTACTTACCAGGCTGCCTCTGCTGATCTCACTGCCAGCTGCAGGCTGCCCCACACCGCACATCTGTAGGGAGAAGACATCGGGGATGTTCTCCTGTCGCACAAGAGAGTCAAAGAACGTTTCCACCGAGGAAGAAGGCTAATAGAAGGGGAGGAAAGGCATCTGTTAGATCAGATCCGGGAGGGTCTCAATGCAGTCCCGTCATGTATATAACACACAACGGCATGAGCAGCTGTTTGGCACCGATCAGCAGGCAACGTGTGCACCCACATCTGTTAACTTCTCTCCCAGCTGTCGACGCTGAATCCCTGCGGGCTGAGCAGCGTCTGCTCCTGCCACGGCTCGGGATATAATTCCAGGGCTGCCTCCGTTAGTGCTTTAATTGTACCCCATCCTGGCAGAGTTACCCAAATAGGGGCTAACCATGGGTTTCACTCCCCATCTCTCCAGCTAGCTTAAAAGGTCCCTCGGCTTTCTTCAACGAGGTCTGGCCTGAAAGGCCCACCTGTTCAATCCTATAGCACAGGCAAAGTTATTACAGAAAAGCGAAGCAATGTATGAGGCCTGGTTTTCAAAGGAGCTTTTAATCGCAGGTACAGACTGGGGAAAGCTGCTTTTGAAAACCCTGGGTCCAATCAATCCTGCCCAACAGTTCTCTCTAGGTGGTAATCCAGTGAAAGGCAACAAAACACTTGGCATCGGTTCTGCAACGGAGGAAGAAAAAATTCCTTCCAAGCCTCAAGCATGGTGAAAGCAACTGAAGTTCTGGGCTAACACCTTTCTTTTAGAGTTTACCATTCTTCATTCCACGAGCCTTTCACCCTTCAAAACCCTTTGCTCCGTTCTCTTCTGAATGCTCTTTGTGCTGCCAAAGATAAGAATTGAGCTTGTGGTAAGGGAACAAGCAGGGCTGGAAGTTCAGCCACAGCTGTCTAGAGCAGACCTCTGGTAAATATTTCCAAACCTTGACCTGGAGCCTCCTGAGATAGAGGACAGCCATAAATTAATTTACATCCTACTGCAAGAAGGAGAAGACGGCCACTAGGTGGCGCTGCTCGGTTTTAGGGATTGAAGCATTGTGCGCGCGTTAGTTTCTGTTCAGTTGCTGGTCTTACTGATGCTTCCTGGAGGAGCGGCTACTCACTCCCTGTCTTAAACTCTAAGAGGATGAAGTCCTAGTGTAGAGGACCCTATGGCTCCTGCTGTGAGGACTGTCTTACTGCAGCAGAGGACACAGAAGTAAATTTAGTGTGGGTTGCAGTTCCCCTGCAGGCCCCAGCCTATATACACCCATGCCACCATTTTAGGGTGTAGACTTTTTAGTTATCCCTTGTAAGAGCAATATGTTACTCTGCTGGCTCCCGTTTTGTTTCTTTTCTTAGGAAATGACCCTTGTGTCTCTAAGGATGAGACCTGGGTTTAGAAAAGTAGAAAGGGAGCCTTTGCTTAACTTTGTCAAGTCTTATTGGGAACCTTTGGGTTTTAGCGAAGAAGTTGTTCTGCCTTTCCTCTTTTGTTAAGATTTTCTTTTTTCTACTATGCCTGAGTAATCTGGGGCCCATTGGCTTATCTAGAAGGAGCGGTGTCTCTCAACCAGAGAGCTCAGATGGATTACTGGAAGTCCTAGTGGAGGACTGGACCTGGGTTCATTCTTGGGGGAGAAGGTGAAGGAGAGATGATGAAGAAAGAAGTAAGGAGGAGCCATCTTGCTTCCAACAAGGCAAGTAAGGAGTTTAACTGAATAATGGAGGAATGGGACTGACTTAGAACCTTCAAATTGGAAAATCTCATCCTATCCACCAAATTCTGGGAGGAACCTCAAAAAGCTACACCATTCATTGCACAGGATTAGAATTCAAAGAATTGACTGACTTCATCATCATCATAAATTTGAAGCTAAAAGCCACAGATTTATTTAACAAAACTAAAGCTGTAAATGGACTGTTAAAGAATAAGAACATGTAACTGCATATTTTCATCAATTTCCATCTTTAATCAGTAAAAGTTAAGCTGGAAACCAAATCAGCTTCCCGCGTGATTATTACTGCTGTGTTCAAGAGACTGTGCTACTGAACTGACTCTTCAACCACACTCAGGGCCCTAAGATATAACTCCGCCCCCTCACCGGGAATCTTGGACATCAAGAGAAGACTTTAATAACTTTAACCCTTATTTGAGGTGTAGTCTTTGGGGGGTCCTGAGAAGGGGCACTAGCCCGGAATTACATTGTGTACTACATAAAGCCCTGTTTCAGATACCTGCGACATCTTGTTCTCGAGTATGTTGGCACGAGGCCCCCCTTCCACTACAGGGTGGGCTTCCATTTCAGAGAGGAAGAGAAGCTGCTGCAGAGAACCAAGACTGCCATGGCCAAGGATCTCCAGAATCCTTTTTAATAGAGCCTGTCCGGAACCAGCACTCTCAGGGTACCCACCTCCTATCACTCTCTCAATCTTGTTTTACCTTCTCCCCCTCCCAAATTCTATACCCATTAATGGCTGGCAGACGGGTGAGCAGAGCAGCCTCCATTCTGTCTTCTTATAAAGAAAATGACTCTAGTACCATGTCATCATAATAAAACATTTAAATTGCAAAATTGTCACCAAGAAATATGCATCTTTCAAAACAAACAGCAGCTTTCATCAGTTGTTTCTTGGTGAAGTCACTAAACTATTCTTGGGATTTTCTGTAGCAACAAATTCTTAAGAGTTTCTTAGGCAGGATTAGCAAAAATGTAAACACAGTATTCAGGCAGACTAATAATGATCACCTTAGCAAGGTACAAAAAATTCCTGTCTCTTCCCAGAAAGAACTATGGAGACTGAGAATATTACAACATTTATGCTTGCAAAAAAAATATAGATAAAGGGGAAGATAATTTAAAATGAAGATTTGTTTAGTATGGAATAGGCTTCCAATGGAGACGAAAATGGTATTGGTATTCAAGAATATATTGGAATAATACGGATGATGATATTTCGTGGTGGATATAGCCAGAGACTACTGTAGATAGGGAAAATGGCAGAGTAGATGGTCAATTTCTATTTCCTGGATTTCAAGAAAAATATGTCCGTTCAAAAAATGGAGTTCATTTCATTGCATAAGTTATTCAAACCTCTTCTTTCACCTCCCTGCTAATGAAAAACCGCCATACCTTAGAAAGAGTATTATACGCCATCCCCAAGATTCCCTGCCAGTCAATCCCTGGCAGGAAGAAATCCTTCGACTCCAGAATGGTGGCGATGTTGACAGTGAAATTGCCAGCAAGACCTTGCCGTACGGTGATCACGTCCGTGCCGAGGACCCCCTCCCAATTTCCCTGGCTATACCGAACGCTCACATCGATGCCCAGAGAGTGGTATGTGCTTGACCTGAAGAGAAAAAACAGTGAACATTAGGGGACGAAGCTGGCTTCATCCATCTGTCACGGAGTATTCCATCCAATCACATGCATGCACTGGACAAAATTACAGTTACTATTCAAAAGCAAGCCTTAAATTTTAGAATGGTCTCCAGGACTGCTACCCATCTTGTTTGTCTACAGGTCAGTACCTGCAGTGAACAAGTCCCCTGATCTTAGGGCTTAGGTGCTGCCTGGTGTTAGCAGTCTCTTACTCTGCTGCATTTCAGAGGGTCTGGGTAGTGGCTAAAAAAAAAAAAAAAAGAACCAAGTTCCTTTTTGTTCAAACTCAATTTAAAGAAGAGATTTTTTCCTCAATATTTATAGTTTTGTATATGTATTTTTCATGGCTGTATATCCCCTTGGCACTTTAGATTCCTACTTACCTAGCCACACCACTGCAGTGAGAGGGAACAAACACTATGGCTCTCTCTGGAACCTGCTACATACACCTGAAGTCTGGCCAGTGGATGCCACCATGGTACAATGGCGAGGCCTCCCCTCTCTGCAGTAACCCTAGGCCTGGCTTTCCTGAAGACCACAAGACGGCCTTGGACATCAACGCTACATTGCCATTGAGTCATTAGGACAGCCCTTCTCCCCTTAAATTTAATTAACAAATTTTGCCACGTTGGGTCAGACCAAAGATCCAGCAAGCCCAGTATCCTGTTTCCAACAATGGCCAATCCAGGTCACAAGTACCTGCCAGGATCCCAAAAGGTTGACACATTCCATGCTGCTTATCCTAACAACAAGCAGTGTATTTCCTCAAGTCGTCCACCGTAATGGTTTATGGCCTTTCCTTCCAGGAAATTGTCCAAACCCATCCTTCGGAAATGAATTCCAGAGTTTATGTGCTGAATAAAAAAAAATATTTTTTCATATTTATCTTTAACGTATCACCTAGTAACTTCATTGCATGTGCCCTAGTCTTTGTACTTTTTAGCGTAAACAACAATTCACGTTTAACCACTACGATCCACTCATTTTATAGACCTCTATCGTATCTCCCCTCAGCCGTCTCTTCTCCAAGCTGAAGAGAGTCCTAACCTCTTTAGCCTTTCCTCATAGGGGAATTGTTCCATCCCATTTTTCATCTTGCTTGCCCTTCTCTGTACCTTTCCTAATTCTACTATATATCTTTCTTGAGATGTGCTGACCAGAACTGCACGCAGTACTCAAGATGAGGTCGCACCATGGAGCGACACAGAGGCATTGTGATATTCTCTGCTTTATTCTCCATTCCTTTCCTTAGCATTCTATTTGCTTTCTTGGCCACCACTGCCACACACTGGGCTGTGGATTTCATTGTATTATCCTCGAGGATACCTAGACCTTTCTTTAAATACTGAGACTAAAGTTAAGGAGCTCGAGCCTTCAAGAGTCCCCCTCACTACACAGTGCTAGTTAGGAAAAATGGACACCATTCCCCCCCCCCCCCATTCTTTTTTCAGATCCTCTGGCTTAATAATTGCCACGATATTAAGTCGGAGGAACTACAGAAAAGCAGTATTTTCCACTTCTCTGTTAACTTTTGCGACTCCTCAAGAATTAATGCTTGCTCCAGGGCAGGCGTTAATTTTTGCGAGTAAAAATGTGCACATTGGGTGCACATTTTTGTTCATCCGGGGGAGAAGGGGTGGTGGTGGAATAGCTAATAGCCTCATTAACATGAATTTACATGTGATGAGGGCTATTAGCTATGCACTGGTTTGGACTTGCTAATCCCCTTGCTGCACGAGGGGTTTTGGACGCGTGTAAAGCTTCACGCTCAGTCGAGGGTAGTGCATCGCATTAGCCTGACAGCGAGTGAGCAAGTAGCATTTTCAGACACTTCTCTCTGGGACAGGATTAGAGAGAGGGAATAGATTTCTATAAAGCAGAGGAGCCAGGAAGGTTTCTCAGTTTCCTTCTCCAGCAGGGAAGGTGATGGCCTCAAGGGGGATTTCTCAGGCCTTCAGGAGAAGAGGGAAGTTTGGAGTCCGGGAGGATTCTGATTGAACCTTAGTGAGAGAGTGAATTACCAAACCTGTGCTGGAGAAGTGAATTCCTAGTCTGGAGCCCAAGAAAGTTGCCAGGCATGTAAATCTGCATAAGGATTTTCTGTAACAAAGAACAGCGGAAGATCTACCCATGAAAAAAAACCAAAACAAAACATTTTTACTTGTTAACCTCTATTTCCATGGCAGGGCATCTTTGAGATCAGATGGACCTTGCCACTCCTTTAAACCAGGAACATAGCACAGAACACGGAGGAGGAAATCCGGGCTGCAAACTCTAATCTGAACTATTCTTTGTGTTTTAAGAGATTCCTGAATCAGATTTCCTGGCCGCAGATTCCATGAGTCACAGACTGGAAGGGGCTGTACAGTCCTGCAGCCGTTACTAGTCTGACAACAAGTGTACACTCATTGCCCTTAGCTCCTCTGGCTCCTGCTAATGAGATCTTTGTTTGCACCGGATAATGTCACCATCTTAACCCCAGGCTTCCCAGATAACTTCAGTAATAATGCACATTCGTACTAACAAGAACATGAATTCAAATAAATCCCAAAGAAGGGACCTTACTAATTCCTAAAAACTTACACAAATCAAACATTTGTTATCTTAACACGAACGTGGGATGGAAATATATTTAAAAAAACAAACAAAAAAACTTGGGCACCAGTCAAAACCTTTTAGGAGCTAGTGTCATTTTTTCTCTCATCCTTTTTCTCTCTGGCTTTTTTTGATTTGTTTTATCTATTTTTTGTTTTTTTTCTTGTTTTCCCTTATTTCTTGTTTACTTTTCTGAATTTTAGATGCCAGATGTCAAGTTTTAGGTGCTCAGCTACTTTGCACACTCGGAGCTTTCAGACCGCAAAGAGTTAAAAGTGGTTCCAAACTGGCCTTAACCCCGCCTCCTCCATACAGAGTTGCCATTGTTCTCAATTCTGCATTTCTTCCTCTTGTTTACAATTTCAAGGGCATTCATTTGCATACAAGCATTTTATGCATTTCTTTACAAATTCTTGTAGTCTGCCCAATCTGACACAACCATTCTACATGGATCCCAATAGTAGCATAAAACAGTTTGGGGTTCTACATATACAAGACAACATTTAAAATCTTTAAGACAATAACCCCCAAAACCAGGCCATCAATGCCATGAAGCTCAAGTGGCAACATCTACAGCTTAGGGTCGACCGCTGAGCATGCCCATTGTCGCATCTCTTCCGGATGGACTTCTCCTACGGAGGGCAACTTTACCAGATACTCATCTGCGGCTAACATACAAGCCGATACAGAAAGAAACGCGGGAGAGCGCCCAGTGTCCTGTGCGCACGATACAGTAAATAAAAATATGCTAATTAGGGCCAGCGTCAGATCTTTGAGCAAGCTTAGACTTTTTGTCCACTTCGTTTGTGTCGCTTCTCCATGAAGGAATCAATGCCTTCCTTCATTATTAAATCTATTTTAAACTATTTGAAGCTGGTATTCATTGAGTTAATTAATCAGAAGTTACCACTTTTAACAGCGCCCAGTGTCCTGTGCGCACGATACAGTAAATAAAAATATGCTAATTAGGGCCAGCGGTAAAAGGAGGCACTAGGGACACTAGCGCGTCCCTAGCGCCTCCTTTTTGACAGGAGCAGTGGCTGTCAGCAGATTTAACAGCCAATACTCAATTTTGCCGGCGTCTGTTCTCGGACCCGCTGACAGCCACAGGTTCGGAAACCGGACGCTGGCAAAATTGAGCATCCGGTTTTCAACCCGCGGGCTGATTTTAAATTTTTTTTATTTTTAATTATTTTTTTACTTTTGGGACCTCCGACTTAATATTGCCATGATATTAAGTTGGAGGGTGTACTGAAAAGCAGTAAAAACTGCTTTTCTGTGCACTTTCCCGGTGCTGGCAGAAATTAACACCTACCTTTGGGTAGGCGCTAATTTCTGAAAGTAAAATGTGCGGCTTGGCTGCACATTTTACTTACTGTATCATGTGGGAATAACTAATAGGGCCATCAACATGCATTTGCATGTTGCAGGCGCTATTAGTTTCGGGGGGAGTTGGACGCGCGTTTTCGACGCGCTATTACCCCTTACCGAATAAGGGGTAAAGCTAGCGCGTCAAAAACGCGCGTCCAACCGCAGGTTAACAGTACGCTCTGCCGGAGCGCACTGTACTGTATCGGCTTGATAGACTGGGCAAGGATATATGCTGAAGCCAGCTGCAGATTTTATAGTTTGAAATAGAAAAATTAAAAAAATAAACACAGTCAGACCTCTTTCTCCCTTCATCCAATAGATCTTTCCTACTCTATAACATGTTCCCTCCCTGCCCCAATAGGTTGCCAACTCTGTCCCTGAAACAAAAAATGGCTACCGCATGAAGCAGTATTGCTATTCATAAAAATAAAAAAAAAAGAAAATTATAAAAAGCCTGCTGGGCAGACTATTTGACCCCTTGGTTCTCTTTCTACCATCATGCATTTTACCCCCAGCTGGACTTGCCCCCAACCTCAGCTTCCTTGGACCTCGGCTGCCTCCAAGTCTAGGAGACGGCGGCAGTGGCAGGATGACGGCGGGCATGGCAGGAGGAATACCTGCATTTACATTGCCACTGGTCTCCCTTTAGCAAAACCGGCCAAGCTGGCTGAACACTGGCCATTTGGCATGACTACTCTCTGAAAACATAGCTCTGTCAATGCATGGTTGAAAGAGTGTAGATTACCCAGCACAGCCGCTGGGGACATGTCCAGGTGTTTTGTGGAGGAGACATCGAGGGGACCAGCCTAGCAGTGGGATGACCGTGATCTGAGCAGGTCACAGCCTCTCCCCCCTTTCAGTGGTTTCTGCTGCTCTTAGAAACCTGCAGGGTCAGAAATAGTCTGGTGACCGCCAATATGAAGGACGGAAGATTCCCCAGGTTTTCCACGATTAAGAGCCACCAGTGGTTAGAGCACTGGCTTGGGATTCATGGGAAGACTTGGGCGAGATAGTCAAGACTCCCATCTGCCAGCTACTTTGTCTGACCTTGGGCAGGTCACTTCCTTTCCCTGTCCACAAGGCTGGCCACGCACTCTCTGTGGAACCCTTGTGTCTTTAGGCCCAAATGAGGTCTGACAGAGTCATGAAGTGGGGCCGCTCTTTATAGGCAGCCCTCACTGACAGCTTGCTGCCCCCAAGCTCTCTTGGTAGGGGGGGGGACGACGACAAAGGATGGCTTCCCCTGCTGGTGTAAGGAAGCCCAGGTCCCCAACCCCTCCTCCTGCCACCAGCCCTATAATGCAGGGCCTTCCTTAGGTCTGTGCAGTGGGAGCACTGCTGGGGCCCTCCAGCCACAAGGCCTGCTGACCTTACACGTCCCTATCTGTGCATCAGGCCTAATTTCAGCTCTGCCGCTGACTCTGTGCAAGCTTGGGATAAGCTCATCTCCCCGTGCTTCTAGGACCACATCGAATACAAAAAAAAGTGTTGAATTTGATTCTGGCTTTCCTGATCAACAGAAGTGAAAAGAAAAAATAGATTTCATTTCTTGGAGAAGGAGGTATTGTTATTCCAGCACTGCTGGGTGCTGTTACAGGGATGGCCTTAGCAGCGCGCAAGCTGTGCCCTGCCACAGGCTGCCAAAATTAGGCAGTGAAAGTGAAGCCACGTGGATGTTAAGGCAGCACCCATAGCAGGACATAAAAATAAACCAGCGTGGGGCCTGTAAGCTGCTGCACACTCACAGGCCCTGCAGCAACTCCGCCCCTTGCAGGGTTTCCTTGGTAACTGGAAGTCCGTGCAGCAGGAGGCAGGGCCTGCGAGTCAGGCGACTCCGCACTCATTTTTTTTACTCCTTTTGCTGCTGCCGCCCAAAGATCTCCACCGTGCTGGGAAGACCACACGAGCAATGCTCTTTTGGGTCCCCCTCCTCCCACAGAGCAACGTCGGGCTAAGGCCAGCCCTGTACTGTGCAGTATTTAAAAACCAAAAGTTAACCGTACCTAGCAGGCAACATGGCAAATTGTGACTGCCAAGTCCCGATTTTTGCAACTATTTATGCCACCTCTATGCAAGCCCCTGGAGCCCCTTGGGAAGCCAAACAGCGTCACAAGCAGGGTTAACAGCTGGCACCATTCGCTCCAGATGGGCCGAGCCAGTCCTCGTCTTATCGCTGTTGCGTTACCTACCGGGGCATTTGGTTCTGCTTCTCTCATGGAAAGCAGAGCTACAAAGTCCTTGCACGCAGTGGGGTAAGACCAGGACTGGATCAACTGGTGCGGGAAAACAAAGACCGCCCTGGGCAGATGGACTGGGGTCTGCCTGGGTTCTTTTGTGCTAAGAGGGCTCTGCTGTCTTGCTGGGTAAAGATTTCACCATCTACAGCATTCGAGTGATAGTGGGACTTTAGATTCTGAAGAATATTCCACAAATAAGTAAATTGCACAAAAAAATGTTTAAAAAATGGGGGTAAACGATACACATAAGCAGCTCTAGCTTGCTTTAGAGCAGCAGCAGCATCTGGTCCAGGCATCCGATACTCTCGCGTTCCAAATCATCTCTTCTAAATGCGAGGCAGCATTATTGGGATGAATTGTTCTGGACTGTTGAAAGGTTAATAAGTAACCTGGTTACACAATCCTTTTCAGATGATGTCCTGCGACCAAGCGTGACATCGCATCCAACACAGACCAGTCAAATCCAGACAGAGAGGTTTCCCATGTACCCTGGTACAAGACTGTTCTGCTTATAAAGGACTTCTTGTCACAGTCCCAGCGAGCGAGTTGCTTTCATGGGGTAATTCCTACCAGGAAGTGAACGCACCGTGCAAATCACGTTCACCTCTGCTTACCTAGTGCTAGCAGTAACTAAGTGAGCAGAGTCCACGTTAAAGTCTGTTCTAGGGCTTATTAATACTTATAGTGCTCCTGGGCATGCTCTGTGCTGCAGAAATAAATACTCAGGTATGATATATCCCTTTCCCCAGAGAGCGTACAATCTTGATGGATACCGGATGCAATGAGAGTGCGCAAGCTGCCCAAGGTCACGAGGACTGTCAGCGGGAGAAGTGGCATTTCAGTTCTGGTTTCTCTGGTTCCCAGCCCATTGCTCTATCCACCGGGCCCTGCCTCCCAGACCCGAAATGGGCAAACAAAGTTCCTTGGTCAATAATCTTCAGACCAGCCAAAGGTAAACAAACGCTCCCCTGACAGGCCAACTTCCCTGGCTGATGAGGGCGAGGCTACCTTCATGCTGAACTTCGTCAAAAGCAGCAACACTCTCGTGTCCCTTTCTGTCACACATTTTCGGCTAACACAGACCAGAATCCGCCACTCAGCGAGAGGCCTGCTGGAAGAGGATCGGCCCATGCATCCTATCGGTGGCCAAATTAGAAAGCTGCCTGTGCCACAGCTGCTCGCTCTCTCATTCTTCCCTTGCCCCCGGCTCCCAAAGTAGCTGAGATCAGGAGAAGAAATACATGTTAAGTTAATTTTTTTTTAAATGCTCCTCTGTACACTGGTCAGTTTAAGATACTAACGGGCAGGGGTGGCCAACTCCGGGCCTTGTTGAGAGCCACAAACAGACCAGGTTTTCGGGATATCCACCACGAATATGCATGCGATACATTGGCATACAGTAGAAGCAGTGCATGCAAATCTATCTCATGCATATTCATTGTGGATATCCCGAAAACTAGGCCCGATTATGGCTCTCAAGACACAGAGTTGGCTGCCCCTGCTATAGGGTATCTGGGAAAAAAAAAAATTTGGTTCAGCCTCCTCCCAGGTGCAAGTATACACAGGGATCAATAACGCGTGTACCTTTACCTGCGCAAAATGTACGTGGGATCAGGGGAAGGGGGGAGGGAAATAATGTGCATAGTTTTAGCATTTTCAGAACTACTCATGGTTTTCCATAGGAAAAGTACTGACCAAAGGGTAGGAAATGAATCTGAGTGTATTCTACTGCCCACCAAGGCGATTTAAAAAAAACAAACCAAAAACAAAAAAACACACAAAACAAAAAAAGCCTGTTTGTACGCTCTCTTTGAGAAGAGTGCAAAGTTTACGGGCAAGCTCGGGTCCAGCCCCGTGTAGGTAACGTCAGGCAGACGACCTATTGCTGGCGCACATCTTCCATTTGCCGTTTCTGCAGCCATCTCCCCCCTCCTCCCTGGACCCGAGCACAGCACCGCTGTGCAGTACCCGGGCCCAACTGGGCCACAATGCACAGCGAGATCCAAGCCTGGATCCCTCATCAAGCCACGGCGTCAGGCCATGACTTCTGCTTCTGTCAAAATTAAAAACCTTCACAGTACTTTTCCCCCAAAGGTCTGTCAAGGCCTGAAACAGCAGAATGCCAAGGACACCGAAGGCAATTCATCAGCAGAAGAGATAAAAGGGCCATGGGCAACTGCAAGCCTGCGTCCTTGGTTTGAAACAATCCCCTCACACATCCAATGTTTCCAGACAGCGTTGGGCCTTACTGCAGACTCCTTATGGGAAAGGGCTGGTTAAATGATAAGAGTCGGGGGCTGGCCCGATACATTCAGTGCACCAGAATGTTTAACATGTCCAGAGAGAGGAGAAGGATTTAAGACGCTCGCTGTGGAGAAAAGGATATTAAATGCACAAAATAATAAGACTATTACGAGGGCCACGTTTAGCTTCATGTGAAGGGCTGTTCAAGATACTTGGAGCTGGCGGAAGCAGGGGGCTGGCGCTTTCCTTTAATCAGAGATACATTTATTTTACAGCAAAGGGACAAGATTGAGTGCAATCCTCGTGCTAAGGCTCTGGGATAAATACCATCGGATCAAATCAAGGAGCTTCCTCGGAGGAAGAGTTAGACACATTCTGAACTGACAGTATCACTGGCGAATGCAGGGAAACAAAGATCAAAGTCAATACCCGTTATTCTAGGACACACGGGAGGCGACTGAAGGGAAGGGTAAATGTCTTTATTTGGTCTGACCCTCTCCTGGTCATTCTGAGGGACACTGGCTGTTTACGCTCCCCTGCGGGTAAAAGTCCGCACACTGGCCCCCGCTGGGGGTACCATTAGCCACACGGAGCAGAGGCAGTCCCCGGCACGGGCTCGCAACAGGGAAGGCCGCAACGATGCACGCAGCGTCGCATTTTCAAAACAATGCGTGTTGTCTGGAAGGGATTAAGAGGCCACGGCCAGCCTGGGGCTCATAAGCAGGCGGTCACGTTCGGCCCTCGCTCCACTTCCCAACTTTTAACCGTTGGGGCCCTGGGGGAGCCAAGAATATGAGGGTGGGGAAAGGACTGAGGAAAGTAGGTACAAGGGAGGGGGGCAATTAGCATGCGAGGTATTCGTTGGTCAGGACGGGTATAGGGGCAGATCGGTCAGCCGCCCCTTCTCTTTTTGGACAGGAGGACAGGACAGCAGTTGGGAAGGACCCTCTCGCCTCACCCTTGGCTGAGTAAGGAGGAGGAGCAGGGGAGGATTAGGGTTTTGTCGTCACAGCAGGAAGGGCGGCAACTCACCAGCCAAAAGGAAGCAAAGAATGGGGGGCAGCTGGGCTGGGAATGGGCGTTCGGTTTAGTTCGGTTATAATACAGGCATCAAATCGGTTCGCTTGCGATTTTGGGGTCTTGTATCCCATTCAAAGCCTCTGCACGAAATCTTGGCGCATTATTTGAGAGTAGGTTGAGCTTCAAAGATCACATTGCCCAAATACTAACATCTGGATATTTCAAACTCCGCCTTCTAAGACATTTCAAATACATCCTACAAGTAAATGAATTTCGGTCTCTTGTGCAGGTTATTTGGTTTTACATACTGTTGTCTACTGTAATTCTGTATTTTTAGGGTTACCATCACCTTCTTTACGGGCAATTCAAGGTTTGCAGATCTCCGCTGTGCGATTGATAATGACTACTCAGATACCAGAACATATTTCAGGCCTACACTGGTTACCTGTTGAATACAGGATTACATTTAAAATAGCAGTTTTAATTTTTAAAGCATTGCAGATGAATGGCCCGAGTTATTTGAGGAGCCTGTTGCAATGTTATGCTCCCAGTCCATTGTTGCGTTCCTCGGATCAGAACTTATTGTTAGTTCCTTCCATTGAGGCTGCCCGTTTAAAGGCGAGAGGCCAAAAGCGGGGCCCGGCCTTCAAAAACGCATT
The DNA here is from genome assembly GCF_901001135.1 of Rhinatrema bivittatum. NCBI lineage: Eukaryota > Metazoa > Chordata > Amphibia > Gymnophiona > Rhinatrematidae > Rhinatrema > Rhinatrema bivittatum. The sequence continues at coordinate 31,474,844 of NC_042629.1, forward strand.
ACTGGTGGCCCCACGTGTTACCAAAGAGATCGGTGTTTTTAGGAAACAAGAGAAAGTGAGCTTTCAGGCAGGGCTTTCAACTGGAATGAGATTTAATACTTAATGTTTTATGCTGCTCAATAAGTTTGTTTTTTTTCCCATTTTAACTTTTTATTATTTCAATTTCTTTTAATTGCCCTGTATGTATTGTTTTATTTTGAATGTTATCAGTATGCACATTTATTTTCTTTTTTTTCAGTCACTGTAATCCGCTTAGCACATCATTTTGATATGTGGAATATAAACACTTAATAAATAAACAAAATAGATAAATACCCAGACCACAAATAGTAGGTGGCTGGGGAAGTGTAAATAAATAAGACGACCCAGGCCAGGAACACGGTAATTAAATGGCGGGGACAGTACAACACGGCTGGCCAGCGTCCCAGGTATCTTGCCTGCCGCGCCTCGATACCGGGAGGTTACAAGAGTAACAACTATACGGCTATACAGTAAAAGGTCTCCTCGGCGGAGAGGGCTGCTTTATAGCAAAGCTGTTTACTAGTTTGGATGCTGTTGGTTATCTGCAAATTAATCAAGTTTGAATATGAAGCAACCAGAGGTGAGGAGCGTAAAAGGTGGGAGGGAGGGCATCAAATGCTGTGGCGTGCTAAGGTTAAGCGCCCGCCGAAAAAGCAGCAGCAAATGTCTGCAGGAGCCTTGTTCTCTCAGCAGTTCTCCAAATGAGAAAGCACATAGAGGGGTTCCCTCTGAGGAGCCGTCTGCCAGTTACAGCACACGTGCCCGCTCCAAGGTCCCGCCTTCATCCCCCTCCCCAAAACATCAAAGAACTGCCCTACTAGGTCAGACCAACCGTGCATGGAGCCCAACATCTCCGACAGGCCTTGCGGGAGCATCCGGCAGATCCATTCCCTGTGCAATCTGCAAGCCTCCCTTGGGGTCAAGAACCCAATAATGAGCCTCCAGAAACGTCTCCCAACCTCAGCTCTACCACTAGTAGGGCTGCTTTAACCGTTTATGGGGCCCTGGGCAAACGTTTGGGCAGGGGCCCCTTGCATGTTCTTCCCACCCCTACGTAACGGGCAGAGAAACATTATCCTGTTACACACATTATTTTATGTATTAATAGATAAATTGTGGCATTTTGTGATGTTTTCTGCTGTCGATACTGAGCACTTCCAGTCTATGCAAGGACATGGATTAATTCCCTCCACCCTCATAGCCCCCTCTGCCCTCTACGCAATGCTAAGCAAACAATATTTGTGCATAGAAAACGGGCGCTCAGTGTCGAGTGCCCGCTTTCCTAACACGCGCCCAGCCACCTCTCCTGGGCATGCGATGCAGTATTTAAATGAGGGGTCACGCAAAAAAGGAGGCGGTAGGGGAAATGTGCGCGTCCCTAGCACCTCCGCGGCATAGGGTGCACAGGAGAGGCGGCTGTCAAGTGGGTTGGGAAGACGGACGCTCAATCTAGGAGCATCCGTTACCTCCCACGACCGGCGAAAACACGCAGAAGATGCACGGCCCGGACCCTGTATCTAGGGTGGGTCTATTGGGCGACCAGAAGTTTTTTTTTTTTTGAAAGTTTTTTTTTTTTTTTATAAACTAAATCTGCTTTATTTGGTTCCTCCTACTTAGGATCGCTACGATACTATTAGGAGGAATCACAGAAAGCAGGACTTTTCTTTTTTTTTTCAATGCACCCTTGAGTGTGGCAGATACACCAGACCCAGACTGGCATAAAAGGAAATGTTTTGCATCGCGGGGATTAGCTAATAACCTCATCTACATGGAATTTACATGAGATGAGTGCTAATAGCTACGCGGTGATTTGAATGCGTTAATCCCCATATTGCACTGGGGATATGGACGCGCGTACAATCACGTGTTACACCGTGCGTTAGCCGCTGCGCATGGTATTGCATCAGTCCCAATGGGTACAAAGCAGGACTAAGATATTTCCCCTTCACCATACAAAATATGTATCCAAATTATGCTGTCATCTCCGTAACAGCACTACAACATCCCTCCAGTGCCAGGCACGGGGAAGTGTAAAAAAAAAACCAAAAAAACTCTGCACAAGAGACACTTAGAAGCCATACAGCGAACCTCCCGTCCCTTCATAGCACTAAGTCCCAGGACCCAAACAGCAGCCCTACCTATGAAAAGGCAGCACTGCAAACATTACACTGGGTTCTAACACTTATTGGAAAAGTTGTTATGAGTTTTATGGTTTTGTCCAGTGTGTCTTTGATTATGAATGTTTAAATTGTAACTGGTCTACAGCCTTGGCAATTAGGCAATTAATAAAAACAAAATGAATTAAAGCAGAACAATTCACCCTACTATAGAGCTCTCTCCTGATATAGAATAAGGGACCACAACTTAGAAACAGGCAGACCCTGAGAAGCGGGACTCGTGCAGCGCAACACTAGAGAAAGAAAACCAGAAATACATGTCCTCCCATACTGATCAAAATACAAAGTTTATGTATTTATTAGAAGTATTTCTATTCCTCATATAACAGATTTTCTGTGCTAAGTGGATTATAGCATATCATTCAAAAATACACTTCATACAAATACAAGACCTGCACATTCCCAAAGTTGACATATGCCAATCACTAAAAACCTGATCTCAGTCACACATGCAGACTCTCACCAAATACAGAATAAAGAGCCCATAAAATATGAATAGAAACATGCAGACAAAAACGGAGCTGGAAATTGCTAGGAGCCAGACTGTATGCAGCACAAACATCAAATACAACCAAGAAATATAAATATCAACCATACCAAGAAAAAGAATGTCAAATCAGCTGAATACAGAAACATCCAATAATTTAAACAACACACAAAAATGTCTAAAAAAAAATTACTAACCACCAATAAAATATTTAAAAAACTACAGATACAGCACATCCAAGTAAAACTAATAAGGATTTTAAAAAATCCCTCGTCACCCTGCAAGTTGTGTAGATTGGAGGATGGCAGATAAGCTTTAACCTCTCTTACGCATGCAAGCAGGCAGGCTCACACATACACACACAGGCAGTCACTTTCTCTCATACAAACACGCACAGGAAGGCACAGTCTCAAACATGCACACATACACAAGCAATCTCACACACTCTTACATACAGACCAGCACCCTCTTTCAAACACACACAGACACTAGATCATTCTCACACAATCTCTCACACACATAGGCAGTCTCTAATTCACACACACTTTGGACATCTCCCTCTACTTTGGCCACCGGCTAAGGGGAAAAGCCGGTGAACCGGTAGGACCTCCTCTTCTGCTGTGAATCCTCCTATTGCTGGTGGTGAGTGGGAACCCCGCTCGCATGACATCACTCTGTGCCTTTGCTGCAGGGCCTTGCTATTGCTGGTGGTGAGTGGGAACCCCGCCCGCATGACATCACTCTGTGCCTTTGCTGCAGGGCCTTGCTATTGCTTGTGGTGAGTGGGAACCCCGCCCGCATGACATCACTCTGTGCCTTTGCTGCAGGGCCTTGCTATTGCTGGTGGTGAGTGGGAACCCCGCCAGCATGACATCACTCTGTGCCTTTGCTGCAGGGCCTTGCTATTGCTGGTGGTGAGTGGGAACCCCGCTCGCATGACATCACTCTGTGCCTTTGCTGCAGGGCCTTGCTATTGCTGGTGGGGAATGGGAACCCCGCCAGCATGACATCACTCTGTGCCTTTGCTGCAGGGCCTTGCTATTGCTGGTGGTGAGTGGGAACCCCGCTCGCATGACATCACTCTGTGCCTTTGCTGCAGGGCCTTGCTATTGCTGGTGGTGAGTGGGAACCCCGCCAGCATGACATCACTCTGTGCCTTTGCTGCAGGGCCTTGCTATTGCTGGTGGTGAGTGGGAACCCCGCCAGCATGACATCACTCTGTGCCTTTGCTGCAGGGCCTTGCTATTGCTGGTGGTGAGTGGGAACCCCGCCAGCATGACATCACTCTGTGCCTTTGCTGCAGGGCCTTGCTATTGCTGGTGGGGAATGGGAACCCCGCCAGCATGACATCACTCTGTGCCTTTGCTGCAGGGCCTTGCTATTGCTGGTGGTGAGTGGGAACCCCGCCAGCATGACATCACTCTGTGCCTTTGCTGCAGGGCCTTGCTATTGCTGGTGGTGAGTGGGAACCCCGCTCGCATGACATCACTCTGTGCCTTTGCTGCAGGGCCTTGCTATTGCTGGTGGTGAGTGGGAACCCCGCTCGCATGACATCACTCTGTGCCTTTGCTGCAGGGCCTTGCTATTGCTGGTGGTGAGTGGGAACCCCGCTCGCATGACATCACTCTGTGCCTTTGCTGCAGGGCCTTGCTATTGCTGGTGGTGAGTGGGAACCCCGCTCGCATGACATCACTCTGTGCCTTTGCTGCAGGGCCTTGCTATTGCTGGTGGTGAGTGGGAACCCCGCCAGCATGACATCACTCTGTGCCTTTGCTGCAGGGCCTTGCTATTGCTGGTGGGGAATGGGAACCCCGCCAGCATGACATCACTCTGTGCCTTTGCTGCAGGGCCTTGCTATTGCTGGTGGGGAATGGGAACCCCGCCAGCATGACATCACTCTGTGCCTTTGCTGCAGGGCCTTGCTATTGCTGGTGGTGAGTGGGAACCCCGCCCGCATGACATCACTCTGTGCCTTTGCTGCAGGGCCTTGCTATTGCTGGTGGTGAGTGGGAACCCCGCTCGCATGACATCACTCTGTGCCTTTGCTGCAGGGCCTTGCTATTGCTGGTGGTGAGTGGGAACCCCGCTCGCATGACATCACTCTGTGCCTTTGCTGCAGGGCCTTGCTATTGCTGGTGGTGAGTGGGAACCCCGCTCGCATGACATCACTCTGTGCCTTTGCTGCAGGGCCTTGCTATTGCTGGTGGTGAGTGGGAACCCCGCCAGCATGACATCACTCTGTGCCTTTGCTGCAGGGCCTTGCTATTGCTGGTGGGGAATGGGAACCCCGCCAGCATGACATCACTCTGTGCCTTTGCTGCAGGGCCTTGCTATTGCTGGTGGGGAATGGGAACCCCGCCAGCATGACATCACTCTGTGCCTTTGCTGCAGGGCCTTGCTATTGCTGGTGGGGAATGGGAACCCCGCCCGCATGACATCACTCTGTGCCTTTGCTGCAGGGCCTTGCTATTGCTGGTGGTGAGTGGGAACCCCGCCAGCATGACATCACTCTGTGCCTTTGCTGCAGGGCCTTGCTATTGCTGGTGGGGAATGGGAACCCTGCCAACACATCATCTCATGGCATTTTGGGTTGTCCTGCTGGAGGCCTATGAGCCCCTTGTTATACTGGGCCCAGGGCAACTGCCCCTTTTGCCCCTAGGTAAAAGTGGCCGTGACTACTAAGCCTTAACTACGTCTTCCGGCAACAAATTCCACAGATGTTGAATGAAAAATTATTCTCAAATTTATTTGAAATCTGTACCTGTTAATTTCATGGAGGTCCCCTAGTCCATGGATCCCCAAATCCAGTCCTCCAGGGCTGCAAGCCAGCCTGGTTTTTGGGATTTCCACAATTAATAGACATAAGATCTATTTGGATTTAATGATCACTCACCTTTCCAAACAGAGCTCCAGGCACATTAGAAATCAGGGGCAGCGGGTAGGACCCTGCCCCAGAGCAATGCACCTGACGCAATGGAGGGAGAATCACAAGGAGCATCAGTGGGATTTGAACCCTGGCTTCTCTGGCTCTCAGTCTGCTGCTCTAATTACTAGAAAGTCCACATTAAAAAGATGTCTGCGGCTAAGGGCAGCTTTTACCTGCAGAAATCTGGCATTTTAAGAATACCCCCCCTTTGTCCAAGTCATTTTATCTGCACATTTTGTGTGGACAAAGTTAACTGGACACAAGGGGGCAGGGCTGGAGGCATGGTGAGAGAGGCCTACCATATTTAACCAAACAGCGCCACATTGAGCTCTGTCTAGCTACATTTGTGTGGATAAGACAGATCTTTGAAACAGCTGGCCTAAAGGTATCCAGATATTCAGTGAACACTTATCCAGATAAAGTTATACTGAATATCTAGATAACTTTATCTAGATCAGTGATTCTCAATTGGTGTGTCGGGACCCACTAGTGTGTCGCCGGGTCACAGAAGAGTCGCACATCCAGCAGAAGGCTGCTCTTTCCTCATCAGTCTGGAAAGGAGTTGGCAGATTTCTCCTTTATTGGGTATGAGAGAGAGCTGCTCTTGCTTCCTTCTCCTCTTCCTGACCCAGTGGGAGGTTATTCCCTTCTCTTTCACCCAGATCAGAGCGAGATATCACCAACTCCTGTTCATATGGGCCCAACCAGACCAACTTCATCTTCCTCTGTCTGGCCTAGCAGGGAGGCTGCTGATGCTCTCGTCACCCCATGGGGCCTGGAAGAGAGGTGCATGCTCTACAGATCCACTGCTGCCGCCTCATCTTCTTCCTCTCCTCAATGCTTCTTGCCCTCATCTGCTGCTGGTAAAGTGGGAGGGAGACTCTGGATTGGATTGAAGGCTTTTATGCTGGAGGAGGGGGAAAATGTGCTGGGCAGGAAGGCCTTGGGAGATAGGGAGTCAGGAGTCTGCTGGGTAGGTCAGGGGATGCTAAGCAGGAAGGGGTGGTCAGAACAAGTATTCTGGGAAGGGGAGAGGGAAGAGCAGGGAGAGAGGCGGCACAGGGAAATGTTGGACAGGGATATGAGCATGTGAGGGGACGATTGAGTAGCTGGGAGCATGGGGGGAAGTGACGGGGTGCAAGAGCCATAACCTGTCAGTTTGGAGAATTTGCATTTGTTCTCTCTTTGCTTAGTGTAGGAGGAAATGTATTTCTGTTTCTAGTTCTCACTGCATGCAGAAGGTCTTGGGGTTTCCATTCCCGTTTTTGTTTCCGCATTTGTAGTTTGTGGTATTTTATTCTATATTAAGTGAAGGTAGTTCTGTCTGTATTCTGTGGGTGTGTAACTGAGATACAAACCCCTACTTGCTAGTAAAGTATCAGCCTTGTGTGTTGTATTTTCTCCATATGATACTGCACTGCTGCCTTTTCATGGGTAGGGCTATTGCTGTTTCATTTCTTGGAGTTAGAGTTTGCTTCAGTATGGAAAGTTTGATAAACATGTACAGAGTGGGGTTGGTTTGTATTATTTTACAGTGCACCTGGTAGTACAGGGGGTTTGTGATGCTGTTATTGGAATGACACCAGAATCAGAATATCTGTTTTGTATGGTGAGTTGATCAGGGAAATGTTCTGCTCTGCACTCATTGTTGGGAAGCGGGAGATTCCTGTGGATGCAGAGTATGTGTTTATATTTAGTCCCATGATGGTCATGTGTTCAATGCGTCACGCATGTGAGCGTCATCTCTAAGATGTGTCCTGATAGAAAAAAGGGTGAGAACCACTGATCTAGATAACTTGCCTACTTGGCAAGTATTTTTAAGTATGGGGGTTCTAGGTTACTCCCACATATATTCATTGTGCAAATCCTAAAAATCAGACTGGATTGGAGTACCTTTGCCCTAGTCCTATCCGAAAAGGCAAATAACCTTTGTTTATTAATTATGAATTGCATTTCTTACATGTGTATATCAAAAGCGATGCATATATATATATATATAAAAGTTTAAAAAAATTACATAGCATATTAAATAAAAGTACTTAAAAAAAAAATCAAATGACAAGTAAAAGAAACTAAAAAAATATTTAACTTAACATGCATAAAATCGATGATAAATTTCAATGAATGTTCTTAGTTAAGTCGATAAAACAGCAATTAAAACTTAAATACATTTATGGTCAGACAGGAAGACCTGTGTAAAAAGAAAGGTTTTAAGACTGCCTAAATTTAAAATAGTCGTTCTCGAGGCGCAAGCTCAAAGGAAAAGAATTCCAAAGACTTGGAGCCAGAAAAGAGAAACCTAGTTCTCAGGTGTGCAAGTCTGATCATCTCTGGTGGAGGGAGAACTAAAAACTGTTGTTGCGTAGTACACAAGGTGCCTGCAGGCTGGTATGGAACATGAAGATTAGATAAATATGGTGGAGGACCCCAGCGGAAAACTTTGAAAGTTCAACAGCCGACCTTGTATTGAATCCCGAAGGAAACTGGAAGCCAACGAAGGACAATGGGTTAGGGGGGTAACAGGATCACACTTTTTTCTTACATAGATTTAGTTTAGCTTCTGTTTTCTGTACTATCCGAAGCCTGCGAACAAGATTAAAAGAAAGGCCGCGCAGTATGGCACTGCGGCAGTCTAACCTGCTAAAGTACGAGAGAGGAAGGGGCCGATGCAATACAACGCGCTCAGCCAAGCGCACTGGTTAACCCATGGGTGGACGCGCATTTTGCATGCGTATTCGCAACCCTTTATATGCAATACGGGGATAGGCGCGTCCAAAACGCGCAACCAAACACCCCCACAAAGTTAATAGCGCTCATCACATGTAAATTCATGTTATTAAAGCTATTAGCTATTTCTTCCCCCAATGCAAACAAAAAAAAAATAAAGCGAGCCCAAAAAGTGTACAGAAAAGCAGAAAATCCTTAATATTGTGGAGATATTAAGTTAGAGGAACATAAAAAGGAAAATGGTTAATAAAAAAAAAAAAAAAAGCGCGGTGGGCAGGTTAGGAAGAGGGACGCTCAATTAACCAGCGTCCGTTTTCCTCACCCGCTGACAGCTGACCTCTCCTGGGTGCCCGCTGCCGAGGAGGCACTGGGGGGGGGGGGGGGACAGTTTCCCCTCGCGCCTCCTTTTTACCGTGGCAGCCCCATTTGCGCATTGCTTCGAGTGCCCGCAGAGGTGGATTAGTGAGCACTGGGAGAGCAGGCACTCGGTCGTGAGGGCTCATTTTCCGCTCGCCGATATTGCATCAACCTCCCCCCACCCCCAAGCGTCCTCAAGTCGTTAATGCCTGAAAGCAGTCTAAGCCTTCAGATGAAGTGCAAGGAAAAGTAAGAACGCGGAACATGAGAAGAACATTTCAGAGATGAATCAAGTTGAACCCCTAAAGAAGAAGCGACTTTTCTAAGTGCAAGGAGAGAACATTTCTGATGAACCTCACGGCCTCAGATCTCCCCGTTTTAACTTTGAAAGACCAGGTTTAGCTCTCGTGATCTTATAAACCTTTATACATATTCCCTCTTGGTTACCTCTTCGCCAAGGCGAAGAACCCTAACCCGTCAAACCTTTCCTCCCATAAGGGAGCCATTCCATTTCCTTTACCATTTTTTTCCCTTCCTCTGCATCTTTTCTAGGTCAGATATTTTTTTTTTTTTGAGATGGGGCAAGCAGAACTTCACGCAATAGTCAAGGTGCGGTCACACCACGGATAGACCCAGAAGCCATGCGGTATTCCCAGTTTTATACTGTATTCTTTTTCAAACATCCTTTTCCTGGGTGGTCACTCCCAACAGGGAGCCCAGCACCGTCCACCTGTAGCTGGGATTCATTTATCCCCATCCACATCACTTTGCAGTTATCCACATTTCAATTTCATTTTCCTTTCAAATGCCCAAAAGTCCCTCTGTCCTGTAATTCTTTGGAGTCTGCTTATGTTAGAACTATTTTGAATCCCACCCTCCCCCAAAATACAAACAAGACAATACTCTATACCCTACTTTCTCCATACAGGAATATCTGTCCATAAACTGGAATATCCACGTCTCATCCTCTCAAAACACAACCCATACTTCTCCCCGCCCCATATCTTTAAACTCAGTACCCCCCACCCCTGCACTCAAACGGAAGGACGTATACCAAGAAGCATCATTCCTGCCCCCATTAATTACTCTTAACCATCTCCACCCTCGCATCAAATTCTCAGATCCATTACCTGATCTCCAGCTCCGCAGACCTATTCAGGCCGCAGACTCTGCGTGATGGTGGTTGAGTTGCCTTAACTCCCTGTGCCTTGGGTTAATCTAGCTGGACAAGAGTGACCGCTCTTTCCATCCTCACCTGGTCTGCATGTAGACATCCGTGCTTTTACAGTCATTAGGGAATGAAAGGTACCACACAAACTCTAGATTCCTAGTCTTATTCTTACCCCTTCTAGGACGCTCTCCCCCGTTATCAGCTCTGGGATGTATACAAAGGACAGTGGTAGGACCAGGGTTGAGAGGTTGGGTAAAAGATATGGTGGGGGTGGGTGGGTGGGGTCTTGGTTTGCACATGGGAACTTGACTGCTTATCTGCCCATAGAGGGAGACAGCAACATGGACTTGGATTAGGAGCAATATCCTGCAGCTGGTCAAACTTGTACAGCTGACGGCTGGGAGATAGCCTTAGCTAGGACAGTGTAGACAGGAAAATCTTATCTGCCATCATTTACTATGCTTACCTTGCATCTTCCAGCTGCCGCTGGCACATCTGGTTTCTACGGCAGCAACAGCAGAGTGGTCAGGTCAGCCTATGCTGCACCATGAGAAGCTGGGGATGAGCTGCTGCTGGGGTAAGAGGCGTCTCCCCAGCCAGGGGTCTACAATTTACTACGCAACAGGTGGGGGCTTTCAACTGTTTGGACAACAGGAAGTCAAACTTTGAGCTCAAGGACCAACTACCCTTTTTAAGTTGCTTCCTGGCCACCTTCAATCCTGCATTTGAACTAAGTTTTGGGTGGACTTACAAACTCTCTGGAAAATGTCACGAGCTTTGTGAGGCTAATACTGTACTTACTTTTCTGTATCAAAGTAACTTGTCACATCGGGGTCTGGTGTACCAGCAACTGCAAAATTACTGCTCCCCGTGTCAACCAGAATGTTCAGCTGCAAAAAAGAAACACACAAGCCATTTATTAAAATTAAAAAGCGCATTTCTCAGACCGAGTCCACCTGGCAGGAAGGCCTTGTTTGCTGTGGGCATTCCCGAGGGCTGATTTTGACTGCAATGGCGCCTCCCCAGCTCCTAGAACTGTTCCTTCTTCCTCACACTCAGCAGGAATGTGCCATTGAAGTACTGAAATCTCAGCCTTTTGGGGTTTGGACCTCGGCAGGTTAGATGTTCTGGTACTGGTCCATATGGTGGCCAACCATCCTCTATTTAGGATAAATCCTCTATTTGGCTACAAAATTATTACTTTTAATCTTTGTTGTATCCTGCCACAAAAAACCCCCCAAAAACCCTTTGCATTCAGTACAAGCCAAAAAGGATTTGGCACTTCCCTCACAGTAACACGGTAAATAAGGGCAGAAAAAGACAATCCAACCCACCCAGCCTGCCTAGTTTCTCTCTCTATTATTTTATTATTTCATGCAGAGTATGACCATCTGCAAGGCTTCTCCTTATCCACATCCATCTATCAGGACAGACCAGTCTTTCAAAGTTTACTTTCCAGAGGATATAGCTGGTAAATTTATTCAGCGTCTTCATTACAGTATGCAGACTCCTGATAATGTTTCATTTGCTAAAAACCATCAGGTGAGAGATTGGACTGCGAGCTTGGACACGTCACTGTCTTTGCGACCCCCACATACAATCTAATTCGGAGTTTCTATTTTAAATTTTGGTTAATAAGTCCTTTGAAAAAACGTATTTACGTTTTTCTGGCCTTCGCCCGGTGACCCAGTTCTTGGTGTTGCCTTCCTAAGGCTACTGCAACGCTGCATTTTTGGGAATCCCCAAGTCAACAATTAGATCCTTGCAAAACCTCTCACCAGCGCTGGCAAAGCTTCACTGGCTCCCAGTACAACTTCGCATTCGATTTAAAAGATATTAGTGCTGCTATTTAAATGTGTACATGGCTGGGTTCCTCGGGGTTTTCCAGTTAACTTGCATCCTTATCAACCTACTCGAGTGTTATGTTCAACGTTTAAATCTTTGCTGGAGGTACTTTTATGAAAAAAGGTTCGCTTGGAGTCACGGAAAGGATTTTTGGAGTGGCTGGGCTCACTCTTTGGAAAGTGCTCCCAGAATCCTTAAAAGCTTTAGGAAACTGCCGAAAACTGTTCTTTTTCCAGAAGCTTATGGAAGTGCTTCGTATCGGATTTGATGTTATTGGAGAGGATGGGGAGGAATTTACAGCTTTAACATTAGGTATGGGTGGGCTGAAAGTTATTATTTTGTTGTATAATTTATGGCAATCTGTTTATGTTATTGTTTTATGTTTTATCATGCATGTAAGTTGTACCTCACTAACATTTTTGGATTAGCGGGTGATACAATTTTATAAATAAATAAATAGAGCTGACAGCTCCCAGCAAGTTAGTACTAAATTTATTCCCTTCACTCCAGGTGACGAGACAGCTGCCAGTGAAGGGACCAATCCCCATGCAGAACAGAGTCAGAGTCCATTTAACAGACTAAAGTTAGCCGGTTCTAAAAGGGGATTGGTCACTTCACCGAGTGTCATCAGTAAAGGGACCACTCATTGGTTCTCTTCACCCGGAGTGAAGGAAATGAATTAGCACTGCTGTGCTGGGAGCTGTCAGCTCTATTAGCAGGGTTTAAATTTCTGGGGGAGTGAGCAGCAGAGCATCAGAGGTGTTCTGCTCCTCGTCCTCCCCTTCAGGCAGCCTGCAGGGAAGTGGGTTACCCTGGAGCAGGCAAAGCAGCCACGCAGGGAACAGGAAGGCACGATACCAAAAGACACTGCAGAGTAAAGAATAAAGCACAAAAAGAAAAAAAGGGGGTTGATTTAGCCCAAGGGTAGAACAGGAGCAGCCGTGCCGGTCAGCAAGGCTTCAAGCCCTGGCCTTGGATGATTAGCACGACAGCTCACAAGTTGCAATCTCTTAGTTTCTGGCAGAACCACCCAAAGTGGCACTCTGCCGGCGTTTTTCCAGGCCCTAAGGAGGCAGAGCCGGCGGTGGAAAAATCAGTCCTGGCTTCCCCTGCAGACAAGAGCAGAGCTGGTGGTGGCTCTCCAGGCCCCCAGAGGGGGCAGCCACATGGCCTTGAGCTTTGTGTAATTTGCTGTCACAGTTGAGGGGGTCATGAAGAAGAATGGCCCAGGTCAAAGAGACAGGAAGCGAATACCTGTCAGCCCCAGCGCTTCCGCTGCTACTGGGTGTGTAAGTGAGAGAGGGGTAACACCTGGCCTTGGCCCCTCTTCCCTCAAACAGGTCACATCCAGTCCTAGCCTCCCTCCTCCACTCTACCTCCCCTCCCCCTCTATACCCTGCCCCATGGTTTCATTTTCTTTTTATCTACAAACGAAATCCTGCCTATTAACACCTCCTATTTTGTCCAGCAGGATACTTTTGGAGATTCAGTGGTGGGGATTCGGCCAAGCCCTCTTTTCTTGTCAACGTAGGGGGATGGGGGATCAGCACCTGCTAGTTTTGTTTTTTAAATATTCAGAAGCCTGCTGAGTGGACTCTTCAGCTGGGTAATTATAAACAGACTACATTCAGCGGAAGACTTAGCCGGTTAAATCCCACAGAATACGTTGACCAAAGTTAGCCGGTTAACTTCAGCTAACCTCCCACTTCCTGCACCTCAGAGATCAGATACTAGGAAGCAGAAGTCAGCCTGATGCCCCACTAGAAGTGCTGTCGTGCAGGACACGGTCGGGGTTCAGGAGGGACCCCAAGTGGCCAGATTCTGATTGTGCATTTGCAGGAGAAGGCTGCTCTCTGTAATGTTTGGCACCCCCACTACCAGCCCGCCTCAAGATGCTGATCCTTTGCCAGGCCTCTTCGCGGCAGACGTGCCACTGGTCCGTCACGGGGCGCCTCTCCTTAGGCCCATGCACTTGTGGCACTTTTCAAGGCCCTGCAGCAGGAAACATCATAGCACCAAGTATTTAAGCTCGAGTCCTCTTCTCACTCTGTTATCAGCAACAGGTCCTCTTGCATTGCATGTTGCTGTGATTCCTTTCCAGCTGTGTTCCTGTGACTTGCCTTGGCCAGCCTTGTCCTGCCTCTTCAAGTCTGCCTTGCCTCATGTCCAGCTTGCCCTGTCCACCCCACCTTGCCTCAGCCTGACTACTCAGATTTGACCCTTGCTTCACACCAGGACTTCCACTGACCTTTGCTGACCTGGACTACCACTAACCTTTGCTGACCTTCGCTATAGACCTGGACTACGCTTTGCCCACTGCCTGCCCATACCCAGTGATTGCCTGACTGCTGTTTGTCCTGACCTCAGCTTGGCCTTAGACTCTCTCATCTTCATTGCCTTGTAAGACTATCACCTAAGTCCTGCAGGCCAAAGGAACCCAATAGCTAAACCTACAGGGAAAAGGGTTGGTATAAGTGAAGTTCCAGCTCCATCCCAGCCCTGAGCACGTTTGCCAGCTGTTGGTGTGAGCCTAGTGGATCCCCCTACTAGGCTGCGCCAACCACACCACAGCACAAGGGTCCACTCCCCTTACACTGTCAAGGCCGGGCTCTGCACTAGCTGGGCAGGGGAATGTAATAACAGGAAACCCCCAAGCAGGCCTTGAATAAAGTCTCATGGCACCATAGCATCTTGCAGGGGTTGGTTCACATTGATTTAGAACCCCAAACGAACAGGAGGAAATACAAAAAGGAGTACGACTTTGTACAGTGCTTTGATGAATGCTGCCCAGTAAGCACAAAGAAGCAGAGCTCAAAAAAGGACTGGGACCACATTAACACCGAACTGACCCCCAAACTAATCAGCATCAGGTACATTCATCAAGGAGGATATGAAACCTTGACGGTCACTTCTCCAGAAGTAGTGCCAGGGCGTTATCGCAACTCCGTGACATCTGCGCCTAGTAGTGATGAAGATGCTTCAATCGGTCGTGGTTATCGGCTCCCTGTGGATGTGTCAGTGGGGACACAGTGACGTGCCGTGTTGTCTCTTCCCCCTCTCCTCAGTCTTGCCCAGACAAGTACAGTATTTAAAAAAAACTTTCTTTCTAGGGAGTCTCTGAGCGCTCGGCAACCATCCCCTCCACCCCAGGAATGTGCGGCAGAGGCATTAACGGGAAGAACCAGACACTCATTCACACATGCGATGTTAGATCTTGTGCAAATCATTTATCCCAGTTCCTGCTTTTAAAGTCAATTTACATAACGAATGATTTTTCTTGGCTATTATTACCCCTTTGTTTCCATCAGATCATCAGTGAGACAAGTGTACAGGGCAGCTCACTGCTGTCTGTCTTTCTTGGGATTGACTCTCCCCATGGCTCCCTCCCAATAAGTCTAGTCTTACTATCCACATCTGCGGCATGCAGTCCAACGGCGAGCACATGGGCCGATCAGGTTTAGCGTGGCTGGCTGAGAAACTGCCACGTTCCCCAGATGGACGCACTGCCCACTCTCAACCAGACCACCAATGGGACCATTCAGTGGCCAGACGACTATATTCCATCTCTTTGCTTAACCAGACTCAGCCCCTGCAGGCAGACACTGGCTCATTGTCCCATTTCACAATAACACTTGTGACTAGGGTAATTATTTAGGTATTTTGATCCTTGTAAACGAGTCAGTCCCACATCTGCCTCTTGGTTTCTTTAAGTCCTGGCCAGCGTGAGAGAACAAAAGAATATTTCATCGTTTCTGGCAGTACCCTGACACCTACTATATAGCATTATACAAAACAAAAGGGAACTTCTTAAACAATTTTTTTTTTTTTAGGTATGCAGGGAAAATCCTGACTAGCATCAGCTACCCTTAGAGGGAAACTCATTCCTTCTACAACATAATGGAGAACTCATGATACAGGAACACTCTATCCTACAAAGTCACTGAATTCAGACCAATATTCAACACTTCTACAGAGCCCAGAAAATGTCCTAATGTAGCAAGCTATTATAAACCAGATTCCTGCCCCATGAGCTTATCACGTGCTGGAGCCTTACAACGTGGAAAGAGATGCGTCTGAATCTGAGTAATGTGTTCTGGACCTGCCAAAAAGGAGTTTTCAACCCTGTAGGAGACTACAAACTGCCGCAGCCAAGGTAAAGGAACATAAAAATACATCAAAAACCTGTGTGCTCTCCCGTGAATGACAAATGTTCTGCAAGAATCAGCTTTCAGCACTCACAGGGTTAACAAGTTGGGAAAAGGGCTGTTTAGCCTGCCCGGAGAACAGCACTACATCCCTAGCAGAGGAGCAAGCCAAAGGCATGCTGGGAGACCATTTAAGGGAGAAAAGGCACAATTTGGCTGGCTCTGTCTGTGTGGATGAGGCAGGGCTGCCAGGAGCTGGAGCCCTGGCAGCCCTGCAATCAGGTCTTCTCTTGAAGAGCTAATTATCAAGAGGAAGAGACAAAAGTCTGCGACTGAGGAATTAGCTATAAAGCAAGAACAGCTGTCTGTCTCTCTGAGTTACATATAAAATCCCAACAAAGGACAGCGGAGCCAATAGAGGGACAGACTTCCTTTCCAGAGATATCCAGGCCCAGGAGCACATGGCTGGACCACCCCCCTAAGAGACAGAGTTAAATAATCTAAACTTTCTGCAGAGAGATTATTAGCCGAGGAGGGAGGTTTATTTCCTTGCCTTTTGTTCCCTAATTCAGTATCTCATCTTAATTGCTTCAGCTTTTCAGTCAACGTCAAGCATAAACCCTTGCTGGCACGTACTGGGAAAGAAAAACAGGAGGACTGTGGTCTTTCTGCAGGAGACTGAAACCAGGCCCGTTTTCTGTTTAGTACCAAGTAAACCATTTGGAGAAGCTCCCCAGGAGAGAGACAGACCTTTTTGCACACCGCAGTGCTCATCTATTTGGTTTGTCATCTAGCCAGCTCCACCATCTTCATTTTCTTGATTATTTCCACACAATTTTGGAGTCTGAGACAGGGTGCACCCTTTACAAACTGGTGACGTTGGGGTGGATCTGTTTCCCATCCCCTTTTTTTTTTTTTTTTTTTTGAAGTACTCAGGGGTGAAGACCGTTTTTGAAAGCTGTGTACTTCACTGCTTCCCCCCACAATCTCTCTCTATTAGCGTTCCTTATTTTTTTCTGTCCATGTTGGCTGCCCTGGCTAACAGGCCATACCATGTGTTATTTTTATATTAAGCAATGCAAGCTTGCAGCTTTCTTATTTTCTTCACTCCTGTCCTTGTCTCATTTAATATTCTGGTTGGATGTGTCTCCTTACATAATAAAAGGGTTAATTACTGTTCTATTCTGGTG
Organism: Rhinatrema bivittatum; assembly: GCF_901001135.1. NCBI lineage: Eukaryota > Metazoa > Chordata > Amphibia > Gymnophiona > Rhinatrematidae > Rhinatrema > Rhinatrema bivittatum. The sequence continues at coordinate 31,491,890 of NC_042629.1, forward strand.
TGATGATTTTATCTGATCTTTGGTGCCACAACTGAGAGGTTGTGTGGGAAGGGCACAGAATTGTGGTATCGGGGTGACCGGGACCCTGTCTCATCCCCTACTCAGGACACAAACCCAAAGATAAATCATATTAGTAAATGTGTCTCACGTGGTACTTCCCACCCCAAACATGGGGGTAATTGATACTTCAGACTGGGGGGGGGGCACTAATGCATAATCCATGTGGGGCTCTTCTGATTTGTGCCCACAAGAAGCCTGCAGCTTCATGACCAACACTGGAAGGGGGGAGAATCTCTGGCTTGTGGCACAGCGCAGCTAATCCCGGAATCGTTTTCCACACCAGGAACATCAGGACAGGGCAGATCCCATGGACCCTGCCAGGTTTAATTCCCAGCTGGGGATTGCCGCAGAGGCCATCCAAGGGGAGGGAGTCCCTGCTTTAACTGCATCGCCAAACAGCCAGGCTCGGGGTGCACGGTACGGAGCTCCCGAGGGCGGGCCAAGGTCCGCGGCCTTTGCTCAAGGCAGGAGAGGCGAGGGGGGTGTGGGGGAAATCCTTAGGGAGCTCCCAGCATTGCACCCTCAGGAGAGACTGGTTCCGATTGCGCTGGAAGAGAAAACTGCAGAGCAAAACAATAAAAAAATAAAAATAATAATTGCATTCCATGAGTACAACGTGATGCCACACTCTGCAGATTTGCACAACGGGGCCTCACATTCTGGGACGCTTGTGTCTGGTTTTTTTTTTGCTTGTGCTGCATTTGCAATTAAAAGCCAAACAGTCACCGGGCAAGACAGAGGGTCACATAAGCAGGAGAGAAGCAATAAAACAGAAAAGAAAAAAGTTCAATCTGAACCATGCTGGTGGGTCCTAACCCAAAACAGAACAAGGAGGCATCACTTGGGGGAAAAAAAAAAGTTTGGATTATTACTGAGAGCCAGGGATCATTTACAAGCAAGAAAATAATTGCAGAGGAATTCCTAAGGGATGCTTTTTTTTTTTTCTAAAAAATTATTTTGCACAAGATTCATAAGGTTAATGGAAAAAATGTCAATTTTTTTCTATTTTGGGCTGGCTCCATAAATATTCTGGGAAAATGTTGTTACAGTTTTTAGCTATTCTATAGATACGTTTTAAGGTGCGTATGGGGGTCAAACTTTTAAATGAAGGTGTTTGGATGACTTGTGTTTATTGATCCTTTTGTGAAATGTGCTGTGTTTTGATCTGTATGTTTTATATTGATTATGATTTTTTTTTTTTTACCTCGGAGAAATGGTCAATAACACATTTTAAATAAATAACAATCAATCCTGAACATTTGGTTGCTGTAGATTGAATGGTTCTGGAGATAAAGGGCCGGATTTTAAAAAGATTAAACATGTAACCGGTCCTACGCGCGCCAGGCCTATTTTAAAAAGGCCCGGTGATGTGCGTAAAGCCCCGGGGACGCGTGTAAGTCCCGGAGCTTTACTCTGGCCCCACCCACGCCCGGTCCGGGTGCGGGGCATGGGCGGGGCCAGAGGCCTGCAACACAGCAGCCATTGCCGCTATGTCGAAGGATCGCGTGCCAGCGTGCGCGCAGCTTGCACCTGCCCAGAGGCAGGCGCAAAAGGTAAAATAAAAATGTTGGGGGTGGGGTGGGGGTGGGTAGGAAGGTCAGGTTAGGGGGGAGGGAATGGGGGAAGGCAGCGTGGCTCGGCGCGCGCAAGTTATAAAATCGGGTGTACGTGTGTACGCCGGGTAGCGCGTGCACACGTACACCCACATGCACCTTTTTTAAAATCTACCCCAAAATGTCTCCACATTCATACAGCCGAAGTGACATGCGCAATTTTTTAAATCTTTATTCTTAATTTATTTTAATAGAAAAAAAAGCTTTTGCTCAGCTCGGATACTGCTGGTTGTGAAAATGTAATCCGGGGCCAGAGACCGCACGCTCCTGAGCTGCCAAAAAGGGCGCCACTTGCCCTTCGAAGGTTTAAAGAAGGCCCGTTCCCGCGGCAGCGTTTGGAGCTGGCACCCACCTGCCAGCAGCAAGAAGACTTTCCCAACAGCAATTTGCTAAAATGTTTACATCCAAGGAGATAAAATGCAAACAGCTTCTCTCTCTCCTAGTTAGTGATTAACAGCCAGAAATCACTTGGCCGAGCCTGGCTTTTTATTTAGCAGGTTAATAGATGGGAAAATTAGCAGCCGATTTGAATAATGCCTCATTTAGCTCAAAGGCTCCTAATTACATTAGCAGCCCATCTGCTGAGCAGGGCTGGCAGCCAGAGAGGAGGTTTCCCGGGCTGCGCCAGCGCACTGTTTTCATACAGTTATTGCATGTTATTACTGGCACCTTGTGGCGGTATGGGGGGGGGGGGGGGGGGATTCTCCCTTCCCGGGCGCACGGCTGTCAAGGAGACAAGGTTGGGAAGGTCCATTCTGGTAGCTCTGCCGCTTCCTTTTCTTGGCGGATTTCCCCTGTGATCGTGGAAACCATTGGACGGCTCCTGGGCGGCCCTGATGCAATAAGGTGCCTGCGGTGGAATGGGCACACAGCTTTACTCCTGCCTTGAGAAGGGAGTTCAGTGCACAGGACACGGGTGGGTACAAATGTGAGGAAGACGTGTGCTCAGGTTAGCGCGCCTCCGTGCAAATCCCGTGTTACTCGAGGCAGGAGCTGTTACGCCCCGCTGCAGAAAGGTGCGGATAGACCTGAACTTGCATTTTCTTACCACTGGAAATGTAACTCCTGGTCAGAGCTGTAGCACTGGGGCTAACGTCAGCCCGTGGGCTGATCCTGACGTTTGTGGTGCGTGGGCCCTGTCTTGGGCGTTTAGGCACATAAGTCAGGTTCTGTGTCTACATCAGTGGGCATAAACCATCTTTTGCGTGCACTAAGAATATTCTTTTGCAAAGATTTTTGGTTTAGTATGCTTGCTCTCATCTCCTACTGCACAGGGACTTATTGCACAAGTCAAAAAAATATTTATATTTATATATATCTGAGTTTCCAACAAGGCCTGTGTTGGAAGCTCAGATAGCAATGGGGATCCAAACCTGACCTTCCCCATTCCCAGCACCACCAAGAGAGTCTAGTTTTCATGATATCTTTAACAAATATGCATGATATTTGCATACAATGAAAACTACATGTAAATATCTGATATGCATATTCATTATGGATATCCTGAAAATCAGATAAAGTGAAATGGGAGTCCAAGGACAGGTTTGGGAGCCACTGGACTAGATGAATACACCCCTGCGTTGAAAACAATGGAGATGTCAGAAAAATGCAAAACATGGGAGCTGAAAGTATCAGAAAATAAGATCTTGTTGTTGCAGGCATTAGGATAGTTATTAAAAAAAAAAAAGATGTTAGTTAAAAGGACAGAGGGGAACTGACCACCCATACTAGAAAAGATACTTTCATGTCTATAGCACTGACACAGGAGTGGAGCTCATGGTCCTCGCCGGCCCTGTGTTCCTATACCAGAGCTTGTGTCACACTAACACGTGTGTGTGTATAGGACTAGTCTGTGTCACGCTTTCTTCATGTGAAAGAACCATGAAGCTTCCAGACAACAGAACACTAGGGAAGACAGCAACTAGAGATCCGTCCCCCCCACATGGGGGATGAGTTGCCCCTGCATGGCAGAGGGCTTCCAGTGAGCCTCAGGGCTGCAGGTTAGCAGCTGAGTTTTGAACCAGTTGAATGGAATTACTGGCAGAGCCGGGAAGGTTGATATGAGATAAGAGGTATTTGACCTTTTATCCTCCTGCTCATTAATCCCCGTGTACCGTACAGTACACCTCGTATTTTATATATCATCCCTTGTTATCCTGTACATCTTATCTCGTGTACATTTACTCACCTGTACTCCATATATTATCCCCCATCACCCTGTATAATGTACGCCTCGTGTTTTACATTTTATCTGTTATCCTGTACTTTTTTTTCGTGTATATTAGTTACTCTCCTAAATACTTTAATTTACCTCTTGTTACCTTATATAAGGTTCCCTTGTACATTTTCCCCCTTTTAATTTTGTTCTTCCCGTTTCTCCCTCCCTGTTCCATGTATCTCATTAAGTTCTTTGTAAACTGATATGAAGTACCCACGAATACCGGTACAGAAAAGCTTCTAAATAAATAAATGCATACATCAGGCAGACTGAGCTCCTTTCATCAATACTTCCAAAACACACTCTGGTGACTCTTCATGGCAGCATCTGCATAGGCCTGGTCTAGAAGCCAGGCTAATTTGCATACTTATGTTAGCCTGAAAAGCAAACCTGGCTGAAGGCCTCGATCAGAGGTGCAGCCAATTTTTAGAAACCCAGACAACGGTCATAACATAATTCAAAGCTGGCAGGGTCACCAACCCTCCAGTCACACAAGTTTCTGATATTGTCTCACCTCTCCCTCCCTCATCACAGAGGAACGCAGCCTGAACTTCGCAGACTGCTCTCTCTCTGCAGCGATCAAGTGTGTACACCAAGGAGGGATGCGGCCGCTGAAGAGGGGGGAAGATCTGAGCCAGAAGGAAGATCCTGAAGTGCCCCTCCCCCCCCCCATCTCAGCAAAGCTTTTAAACTGGAATGTGCGGGATACAATGTTCCCTCCGAGATGCACGGGAGACCGCTCCAGGTGTTCTACGCAGGACCCCATGAAGATCAGACCGCAGAACATGCAGCACCCCTGGCGGGGAGAGGGTCAGAGGTCCCCTGCACGCCATAGAGGAAACATTGCAAAAAAAAAAAAAAAAAAAAAGACATCCTTGAGATCCATGGCCTCTGGGCTTAAATGTACTGTACACCCTAGGGAAGTCGTACACTGCTGAAATCCAGGTAGCACAGAGCTTAGAAGAACCCACTGCTCTCCCACACCATCATGGCTGGGTCGGACTGGCAGGCTGCAGGCTCGGTAATTAACCAGGACCTGGCGGAAATGAGGAGCTCACGTGGCTGGGTCTGTCTAGCGGGTTACACAGAAGACCTAAGGGGTTGGATGTTTGGGCAACGGCCACCCCAGCACTGCTGGTTATTTAGATTATTGCAAAGCTTTGCAGGTAGGTGGGGGATCTTCTATGCTGTGCTACCCCAGATGATGACCAGAAAGTCGGACTGTCCTGGATAAGGGGAAATCCAGCCACTGGGTCACACCCTGTGGCTGGAAGCCAGGATGTAGCTTAGCGGTGTACACAGAGAAAAGGCAGCCTGGATGTGCCGGACGGTCTGCTTCTGCCGTCATTTCATTCCTTCACGGTGGCTCCCAGAACTCCGCAGTCTCTCTTTTTCATCAGCCACACATCACTGGGTCCTGCTGGGAGGGATGGAGAGGAAGGCCGTGCGCCTGACAGCGCTTCCAGAGACTCAAGGCTGCCTTCTGTATTAAGCCCCATCAGCTGACACCTTCTCTCCCTCCTGGGAGAAGTCCGGCGGTTTATCACGCGGTGCCCTGTGACACACACGAGGGGCCTTCAGAGAAGAATCGGTGCAAAGGGTTTTCCTCTTTCACAGACCTTCACTTGTCTAAAGTTACATTTGCATCATCTGCTCCCCCTCTCTCCAGGAAGTTACGTTACAGCAGCAGCAGCACTGAGCCTGTTTCTTGGCTCTGTTGCAGTCTCACTAGGTTTTGCTTCAAGGTCTTCTTCTTTTTCCTTCTTGCATGTTTACGCTGACAATTAAAAGGCTAGTGCTTTATATTCTACAACAGCCACACCCTTTGTTTAAAAATCTGCTTCTCCGAATCTGCTCTTAAGCTGTCCGTGCTGCGCTGTGCTTGGCCAATGGCTCTAATAAGCATCAGCACAGCAGAGCCCCTGGTTTCTATTTTGTTTCATAATGGTGGAAGCTGCTATGTAGGACAAGCCCACAAATCCTTTAAACAAATGCCTCCCTGAAGACGCAGGGCTGGGGCCAGCCCGATGGTGCAGTTGGTAAATGCTACACACTGCCATTCCCCAGTTTGATCACTGGGTTGGGTCTTCTCGGGTTGGCTAGGGCAATGTTCACCTCCCTGGGTGGGAGAAGGGAGTCCTAGCCATTGCGCAAGGGCAACCCCCAGTGGCCAAATTCAGGCTCCATCCTTGCCGAGTTCCGCAAGGAGCCCTGGTGCATGAGCTGGAGGTATCGAGCAGCAGGGGGAAACTGCCAGATCAAAAAAGCAAGCCATGGTGAGGCGGGGGAATCTTAATGACCGCGTTCACTGGCACTGAAGGAACCATCGGCTGTCACTCAACAGTAACACCTAGTGGCCAGACTTAGGGCCCACATCAGCTGCTTCTGGAACATAAAAACAGGGTAAACCCAGGATACCCTTAGTCTGCTCTTTGTTGATGGCAGCCGTCCTCTCACACTGTCATGCACTGTTCCATAAACAGAACTTGACAGGTTTTTGCATTAAATCTATGTATTTATCAAAACAAAAACATTTCACAAAAAAATACAAAGATGCAAAGAAGTTAAAAATAGTGACACACAGCAAAGTAAATGGAAAATAATACAAAAGTTTCGTACAATATAATATGGCAAAGGATATTGCTAAAAACGCTATAGAAATACTGTAGGGATTATCAGTGAAAACAAAGCATATTATAAAGAATACTATTGCAAATGAACCACAAAAAGTCCGAAAACTAAAAATAATAGCAAAGATTACCAAGACGGAGCATCCCTGAGCCTTCCTGCCACTGTCAAAAACTGCGGGAACCAAAAGAGAAGCTGGATCGCGCAGAGAGTAAAGGACCTTTAAATACAAAGCTTGTCGGGTCCCGCTTCCTACATGATCACTACCAGGATAAGTTCAGATAAAATTAGCATGATAAAAAAAAAAAAGGGAGTTTAACTGATAGTAACAGGAGGAATAAAAACCAAAAAACAGAGATTATAAAAAGGGACTTCCATTGTATCGCAGTGCTCAGGCCGTGAGCTGTCAAAGTGTTCCGCTCATAAATAAACCTTTGTTCCTGGCATCTCAAAGAGAGGGAAAAAGTGATCTCCTCGTCCACGATGTAAACTCTGTAGCACAAAAACCTCCAAGTCTTCCAGAGAACGGTCAAATTCCAGCCAATGCTGCACAACAGGTGCATCGGTTTCCTTAGCTCTGATACAGCGTTTGGGCTGCATTATGCGTGTCCTAACAAAGTTTAGTATGGCCAATATAGGGACGTATAACAGCATATGTAACCTGTGCAGCTGTACAGTCATCAGGGCCCTGAGAGCGGACATCAAACTTCAGCTGAGGATGCGGACATGTTTGAATACAGAGGACATTATAGTGCACACAACACAACCCTGACATGGGAACTGACCAACTGCACCTGTGGCTGAGGGGATAGGGGGCCTCGCACATTGGATTCATCTGAGGAAGAGATGTCCAACAATAGAAAGATATCTGGTCACAGGTCGGTGTTACCTTCTGGCTCTTCGCAACCCTTGCTCCTACAGGGGACGTTTCACCCGGAGCCACACCTTTGGATCCAGCATGACACCGGGTGTTTCCTCCAGTTCACGAAAAACGCATGACCCGGTCTCAGTGATTACATACATTAGATGATTCTATTTGTCTGACCGTACACTTTCCCACGATGACATTTCCCTGCTGTCCAAAAGGTCTCTCTTTTGTTCCCACTGTTCGATATGATCCGTTTACTATCGGGGTGCAATTGTTTGAATTCACCTGCCAATTGCAGATCAAACAATTTTTTGCATCTCACTCCATTAACCCTTGCTGGGCGAAATATAGGGTCCAGGTTTCTAACTTCAGGGCTTTAACATTCTATGAGTGTCTTCAGCTTCTATCAACATTTGAGTTTTTTTGTGGTTATAAACGAGTCTGTTGGATTATAAAGGACATTTCTACAGTATTTCTATAGCGTTTTTAGAAATATCCATTGCCATATTATATTGTATGATACTTCTGTATGGAAAATACAAAAGTATCATAGAATATAATATGGCAAAGGAAACAAAATAGTGTTTCAAAAAGGGTATATAAAAATATATATATATTTATTTATTTATTTAACGCTTTTCTATACAGACCTTCATGGCTGGAAGACCATATCAGATCGGTTTACATCGAACAGGGTAATAGTAACAAAAAACAGTAAAAATAGTAAAAAATAGTAAAAACCGGAAGAATAAAGATACATTTAACAAGGTTGGTAAACCTGGAGCTGTGATAATACTTATTGAAAGAAGCTTTATTTATATTAAAAACAAAGTTTATTTATTTAAAATCTTTTCTATACCGTCGTTAAGATAGATACAGTCACAACGGTTTACTGTAAGGCACAAAATGTTGCTAAATGTCTTAAATTAATTCAATTAAACAGGTGCCATAATGGTTCAGTAACAGTTTTATAAGAAATATTTGGTAAATGTGATAAATCATGTCCAATTCTATCTGTATCAGTTTTGAATACAAGAATAGCTTTATAACTGAAACTTATACACATATTGACCTCGGTGATGTGTGTGGATGTTCTACTGTCCGCACCTTACACTTCCCTGTGTTCTGTTCTCCATTCTCTTTGTGATAAGCTTGTTTAAAAAGCCATGTTTTTAAACTTCTTCTAAAGGTTTTGATGTCTCTTTGTAATCTGATCTCTACAGGCATGGTGTTCCATAGTATAGGTCCTGCTAAGGATAGTGCCCTCTCTATTACTTGGGTTAGACTTGCTGTTTTGACTGAAGGAATAGTTAGGAGTGCTTTGTTGGCTGATCTCAGGTTTCTGTGAGGGACGTGTACATGAAGGGCTGTGTTCAACATAAACCTTAAATATTTCACAAAAAAAAAATATTTTTTTTTTTACACGATGTTAGGTTCCATATTAGGAGCTACAACCCATGAAAAAGATCTAGGCATCATAGTGGATAATACTTTAAAATCGTCAGCTCAGTGTGCTGCAGCAGTCAAAAAAGCAAACAGAATGTTGGGAATTATTAGGAAGGAAATGGTTAATAAAATGGAAAATGTCATAATGCCTCTGTATCGCTCCATGGTGAGACCGCACCTTGAATACTGTATACAATTCTGGTCGCCGCATCTCAAAAAAGATATAATTGCGATAGAGAAGGTACAGAGAAGGGCTACCAAAATGATAAGGGGAATGGAACAGCTCCCCTATGAGGAAAGGCTGAAGAGATTAGGGCTGTTCAGCTTGGAGAAGAGATGGCTGAGGGGGGATATGATAGAGGTCTTTAAGATCATGAGAGGTCTTGAACGAGTAGATGTGAATTGGTTATTTACACTTTCGAATAATAGAAGGACTAGGGGGCATTCCATGAAGTTAGCAAGTAGAACATTTAAAACTAATCGGAGAAAATTCTTTCACTCAATGCACAATAAAGCTCTGGAATTTGTTGCCAGAGGATGTGGTTAGTGCAGTTAGTGTAGCTGGGTTCAAAAAAGGTTTGGATAGGTTCTTGGAGGAGAAGTCCATTAATGGCTATTAATCAAGTTTACTTAGGGAATAACCACTGCTATTGCTTATGCCTATGTGCTGATCCGAGGTGAATAGAAAAATGCTGGTCACCTGTAACCAATTCAGCAGCAAGGAAACCTATCCATTCCAGATAGGGCCAGCTTTTGGGGTGTGCAACCTGGGTGGCTGCACAGGGGGCCATGCTCAAGGGGAGCAGCACTGCCCCCTTCCCTCCCGTGCCCTTCCATATGATGTCTGCAAGCATGGGACTCGGGCATGCTGGGCCGGAGGAAAGATCAGCCGGCAGGGAGGAGGAGGTGGATGCTGCTGCTGGGCAGGAAAGTGGAGAGAGAGAAGAAGATGGCTAGGGGACATACTGGTGCTAGGCAGAGGATAAGGGAAGGGGAAAGATGGGGACAGTGGGCTGGAGTCACTGCGGAAGGAGGGAGTGCTGTGCCAGAGCTGCCTAGTTCAGTTTCCCCCACAGGGTGCCAGTTAACCTAAAGCTGCTCATGCCTCCATACTCCAGATACGCCACGTTAAGGTCATAGGTAAGGACTTTTCCCTGCAGTCTCTCATCACTGTCACTCCTCAAACATACCAAGTGACCGAGATTTAGACAAGTCCGGGCTCTAACCTTACATCTTGTGCATGGGGGTATTTATAGCCCCTGCTTCTTGCATGTAAATCAGCACCGCGGGTACCAGAATGCAACTGAGAGCGAGGGGGACAGGGGTGTCAATAACAGGACGGGTCTAGTGTCTCCCTCTGGAAAAACGGAGGCACTTCTGGCATTCACTAATCTCTTCTCCCTCCTAGACATCAGAGGGCAGAAAGAATAGAGAGACAAGCACGGGCCAGGCTGGAAAAATGTCTGCTCAGGCAGCAAAAGGCAAAACGAAAAAAAGAGAGAGTGACCACCGGCACCAGTCTCCCACTGGCTGACCACGACGCCAGGTTTCTCTTCCTGTCTCTCGTTTTCAAACGGGCCGATTCAGTAAAGTCCGCGGGTGAGCGGGCGAACGTCCGCTCTCCCGGCATGCGCACAGGCCACTCTTCTGTGCACGTGATTCTGTATTTAAATGAGGCCCGGCGTTAAAACAGGCAAAAGGAAGCACTAGAGACACTAGCGCGTCCCTAGTGCCTCCTTTTGGACCGGAGCGGCAGCTGTCAGCGGGTTTGACAGCCGACGCTCAATTTTGCTGGTGTCTGTTCTCGAGCCCGCTGACAGCCACGGGCTCGGAAACCGGACGCCGGCAAAATTGAGCGTCCGGTTTTCGACCTGACAGCCGCGGGCCGACTTCAAAATTTTTTTTTCTTTTTACTTTTGGAAAGTTTCGGGACTTCCGACTTAATATCGCCATGATATTAAGTCGGAGGGTGCACTTTCCTGGTGCCGGCAGAAACTAGCGCCTACCTTTGGGTAGGCGCTAATTTCTGAAAGTAAAATGTGTGGCTTGGCTGCACATTTTGCTTTCTGAATCGTGTGGGAATACCTAATAGAGCCATCAACATGCATTTGCATGTTGCGGGCGCTATTAGGTTTTGCGGATTGGACGCATGTTAATAATGCGCTCCCGTTGGAGCACACTGTACTGTATGGGTCTGAAAGTGATAAACTCTCAAAAAAGTTTTCAAAACAGGCAACTCCTGTAACTAATACTATAAACAAACAATCTTGCTGCTAAATTATCTTCCTGATTTAAAGACACTTGTGATCCTCTGTTGTTACATAGAACTCAGTCAGTACTGAAGCTTTCCACTGCCAAGTGAATTACTATTTTTGCTGCTAATTTTAAAATTTACACCTTCTATTGTGAAGCTAAAGAGGATCTCACTCCTGCACAGCCATTCCAGCGCACTGTAAACAACTGAGTACGGTTTGCATTAAAACAAGCAGATAATAAAGCCAAATACAATAAAACTGGTTTGTTGACCTCCCTCGCTTCCTTTCCAGGTGGACCAGCATGGCAACCCCACACGTTTAAAAAAGAAGCACCCGGCCTAGCTGGATTGTTCCTTAGGATACAGGCTCAAGTAGGACATTGAGAAACCCTCTAAATGTTCTTATTCACTCTCCTCCCGCCCTGAACACAAGTCATATTTCTATTGCTGAATCCTATGGCAAACCCTCAACATACAAGGACTTAACTTCTTTTTATGACAACGTAGGACTGAGAGAGAGTTGTACTGTTTACTTATGTGGTACGCACATAATGTGCTCCTGGACAGCTGTGTACACACATACACGTCATCAGCCACTCCCAAACCACGCGCACCCCGTGAGCAGCCTGGCGTGGGTTTTTGTACATTACTGGGAAGCTGGGGCTACAGGTTACCACTGCATGTGCAGGGCCTAGAGGGCAGGACCGGTGTGAAAGTATTTGGTGCCCTAGAGCAAATCTTCAGTTATCCCACACCCCCCAAACTTACCTCCAACAGAGCACTCCTTCCAGGCAGCGGCCCCGGCACAGGGCTCCCTCCCTTCTTTGCTGGTATTGGCTCTGGCACCGCGCTTGCCTGGGCCTCATGCGGATGGGATTTTCTTGCCCCCCTAAAGTCTGGTGCTCTAGGCGAACGTCTAGTTTGCCTAATGGAAGCCCCGGCCCCGTCTTCAACTCAACTCCTATCCCCAAGGACCTGAAAAAGAGATCAACTTCTACTAAAAGGGGAGGTGAGGAGAAAGCTTCCTCTCTCCCTAAGTAGCCTGGGTGTAGCCTGTCTTGTAGCTGCCAGGAGTCTGAAAACGCTGCAGGAGGGAAGTGGGAGAGATGAGGGAGACATCTTAGTCCCTCAGGAACCAGTGGCATACTGACTGGAAAAATGGGGGGAATCATCAGTTTCTTGGCCAAGAAGGGAGCCATTTGCATCTTAAATACAGAACAGGAAGAAAGACCGGCAGAAAAGGATCAGTCCATCCAGACTGCCCGGCATTAGCAAGCTTATGGTAGAAACTACTGCACCATACAAGGCACCTTTATAATTATCAGTTTTCCAGACCTTCAAAGTCAGGGCTCTTGTTGGTTGCTGTCTGAGATCAATTCCCCATTACCTCTTGCCGTTGAAGCAGAGAGCAAGGATGGAGTTGCATCAACAGCATAAAGGCTTATTGGTTAAGGGTAGTAACTGCCACACCAACAAGTTACCCCCTATACACTTTTTTTTTCTTCATTTTCATCCTCTAGCCTTAAGGGATCCACAGTGTTTATCCCATGCCCCTTTGAAATCTCACCATTTTTGTCTTCACCACCTCCTCCGGAAAGGCATCCACCACCCTCTCTGTGAAGAAATATTTCCTGAGTCGTCCTCCCTGGAATTTCATTTTGTGACCCCTAGTTCTACCGATTTCTCTCCATTACATTGTGATGCTAACAAGCATTGTTTGCATAGGATTCATATGGCACATGCAGGGTGTCCTGCTGCCGGGGGGGGGGGGGAATGAACAAATTGCAGGCCGGATCTGAACCCAGAGACCACGCACACCACAGTCTGCCATGTCCCTGCCTGGGTCACCCACACCTCCTCTGAGGCTTTCCCTGGCAGTGCACAGTTTACCAGGCATGTGAAAAATAATAATAATAAAAAGTTCTGGGGAGGAAGAGCAGCAAAATATTCCTAAATTATTACATTACACAGTGACCTTCAGGTCAGAAGAAAGCTCTTGAATTCTCTTTAGCTACTCATTTTAAAGATTCCCCCCCCCCCAAAAAAAAAAAACCAAACACAAAACTTTTGGCATCTTTACCAAGAACAAAACCACGGTCCCAACCCCTCCTTTAAAGGAAGCCACCCCACCTGTGCTAAAGCAAGCCAAGAGGAAATGGGCGAGATCCAAAGTCCTGCACGAGAGATCGCCAAAAAGTATTTTAAAAGGAGACTGACGCCTAATTTGCTTTCATTAAAACGAGGGCCCCCGACTCTCCTTTATCATGAGGCAGGGTGCCCCCCTCTCCCTGACCTACCTTCTGGGGTGGCGTTCCTATCAGCATCTCCAGGTAATACCCTCGCCCCGAGTCGCCCTGCAGATTGTCCACCATGGCCAGAAAGTTGATTTTGGCCGCCGGCTGCAGGGCCAGGGCCAAGCCCCCGACCTCGGGCTGCTGGGAGGCGCTCACGGGCACCAGCCTCCAGGGCTCCTTCGCCCTCGCCGGGGCCTTCTTCAAGGGGAAGACGAGGCGGGCGCCGGAGCCCACCCGCAGGCAGCCCAGCAAGAAGCCCAGGGTCCAGGGAAGCTTCATACTGGCGGCAAACTCCCCCGCTCAAAAGGCACCCGAAGCACGGGGGCGATGCATTGCAAGGGAGGAAAGTCAGCGGCGCCGAGCTCGGACATCCGCCGCCTCCGGCGAAGCAAGAAATAATAATAATAATAAAAAAAAAAAGCAAGCGCAAAGTTTCCGAGCCGGGCAGAAGCAGATGCAGCTGTTCCGCGCGCGCGAGGCAACAGCTGGGCGGCGAAAGAGCCAACCTGCCCTTCCTGCTCCCGGCCGCCAGGGGGAGGTCCCGGCGAAGGCTTCGGAGCCATCTTAAAGGGGCAAGCGCCCAACTTTCAAAGCGTCGCCACGGGGCTCGCAGACAACAGGAAAAAGGAAGTCCCCCCCCCTCCGTTCATAGAAAGAAAAGTTTTGTTTCATGGAGGGCAAGAGAAAGCAAAGCTCCAACAAGGTCAACCCGGCCTTTCCAGCTGCCTGGGTCACAGGCGGGGCACCAAGATGCGGACAAATCGTGAGATTTCGGTTTTCAGACGGTTATTATAATACCTGCCTAAAGAAAAGCTGATTTGGAAATTCTGTTTCCTTTTTTTTTTCTTCTTTAAACATCGTGCCCATACGATTGATCGAGACTTTTGAAAAACACAAGAATTATTGCGTGGGAGAATTTTTTTTTTTATTTTTACTTGCAAAATCTTAAGTGCGACAGAGTCTTTTCGGGGGATGCAGATCCTGGAGGGACACTCTAGGGCCCTTCTGATCCGCGGCCCGGTTCTCAGGCCGTTCTGGGATGGCTGATCCCGTCACTTCAGTTTCGAAAGTGGCAGGCCTTGGCTCCGAGCAAGATCTGCTCCTCAGCTGTCCCTGCTGTATTCATGCTCTTTACAAACAGCAACGAGGATCAGCAGTGCCCAGATTATTTGGCTTCATAATGATGGAAAAGGGTTAAACAGGAGCAGCGTTCAAACCCTCCAAGAAGGAACAAAAACCCCTAATGGAAGATGTGGTTTGTTTGGCTTTAACTGCCAATTGAATAATTTAAAAGGATTTACTAGTTCTGCCTCTTCGGTTTCATTAAGCGCGCCAGTAAGGAGTTGTATGAGGATAACACTTCTGCGGTAAACACATTAATAATGCTGGGCTCGTAATATAAAGGGAAAGCCCACTGGTGAGGCTGCACCCTGACCTCTTGTGGTGAACCAGTGGAAATGCATCCAGACGCCAGACCTTGTTTCTGCACAGAGTAGCGTGCACATGGAATCCGGCAAAATGCAACAGGTATATGGAGAACGGCCCACTAACCCAAGGCTATTACCGGGCACAGCTGAGCCACTCGAGGTTTATAAACTCCCATCGCACAGCATTAATAAGTCTTGTATTCCTACGCATGCAATGCAATGGAAAAGCCAGGCAGAAATGAGGCAAACTCACTTCAAATTTTGCTTCTACTCCTGCAGGGGGGTGACAATGCAGTGCTGCTGTCCACATATGGACAGCAGCTCCATTCCGCCTTCTATACGCATTTGCTGCTGGGTGAGGCAGGTCTAATTTGTGTATCATTACTTGTTTGTACTATGTTTAGACAATGTTTATACACTGTAAGAGCTGACACTGTTCATGGTATTACCCCAATGGTATAACCCCAATATTTAAAAAAGGCTCCAGGGGTGATCCGGGTAACTATAGACCAGTGAGCCTAACTTCAGTGCCGGGAAAAATAGTGGAAACTATCCTCAAGATCAAAATTGTAGAGCATATAGAAAGACATGATTTAATGGGACACAGTCAACATGGATTTACCCAAGGGAAGTCTTGCCTAACAAACCTGCTTCATTTTTTTGAAGGGGTTAATAAACATGTGGATAAAGGTGAACCGGTAGATGTAGTGTATTTGGATTTTCAGAAGGCGTTTGACAAAGTCCCTCATGAGAGGCTTCTACGAAAACTAAAAAGTCATGGGATAGGAGGTGATGTCCTTTCATGGATTACAAGCTGGTTAAGAGAGAGGAAACAGAGAGTAGGATTAAATGGTCAATTTTCTGAATGGAAAAGGGTAAACAGTGGAGTGCCTCAGGGATATGTACTTGGACCGGTGCTTTTCAATATATATATCAATGATCTGGAAAGGAATACGATGAGTGACGTTATCAAATTTGCAGATGATACAAAATTATTCAGAGTAGTTAAATCACAAGCAGACTGTGATACATTACAGGAGGACCTTGCAAGACTGGAAGATTGGGCATCCAAATGGCAGATGAAATTTAATGTGGACAAGTGCAAGGTGTTGCATATAGGGAAAAATAACCCTAGCTGTAGTTACACGATGTTAGGTTCCATATTAGGAGCTACCACCCAAGAAAGAGATCTAGGCGTCATAGTAGATAATACATTGAAATCGTCAGCTCAGTGTGCTGCAGCAGTCAAAAAAGCAAATAAAATGTTAGGAATTATTAGGAAGGGAATGGTTAATAAAACGGAAAATGTCATAATGCCTCTATATCGCTCCATGGTGAGACCACACCTTGAATACTGTGTACAATTCTGGTCGCCGTATCTCAAAAAAGATATAGTTGCAATGGAGAAGGTACAGAGAAGGGCAACCAAAATGATAAAGGGGATGGAACAGCTCCCCTATGAGGAAAGGCTGAAGAGGTTAGGGCTGTTCAGCTTGGAGAAGAGACGGCTGAGGGGGGATATCATAGAGGTCTTTAAGATTTATTTATTTATTTATTTATTTTAAGTTTTTCTATACCGGCATTCGCGATAAATATCGCATCATGTCGGTTCACAATTAACAAGTGGATAGGAACAAAATCAAAAAATAACATTTAGTAATAAATAATAATAATAATAATGGTAGTAAAAAACATAGATCAAGAGAAGGCTAAGGAATGCAGTTACAATAAAACAAGGGAATAAAATAACTTGGATCTGAGAAAAGAATGCAGGGGTTTAAATTAAAAGAATATATATGCCAGTCAATGTGCTTATAGCATTGATGAATTGCCCTTATGAGGTAGGGATGTTAATTACCATGATTAAGGCAAAGTCTGGGCGACTGGTTGATAATGTAATAAGTTCAGTTTAGTTCAGGAAAAGCTTTCATGAATAGCCACGTTTTAAGTCTTTTCCTAAAAGTAGGAAGGCATGGTTCCTGTCGCAAATCTGGTGGGATAGAGTTCCACAGAGTTGGTCCTGCAGTGGAGAATGCCCTGTCTCTGGCGGTTATGTGCTTCATGGTTTTGGAGTGTGGTATTTGTAGGGTTTCTCTATAGGACTCTCTGATTGGTCTTTTGGACGTGAATTTTTTGAGAGGAATTTGAAGGTTGAGCTGAGATTGTTGATGTATAGCTTTGAAAATAGTGGTTATGGACTTATATATGATTCTGTAGTGAATTGGCAGCCAGTGCAGGTCTTTGAGGATTGGTGATATGTGGTCTCTTCTCCGTGTGTTTGTTAATATTCTCGCAGCCGTGTTTTGGACCATCTGAAGGGGTTTAGTGTGAGATGCTGGAAGACCTAAAAGCAAAGAATTGCAGTAATCTAGTTTAGAAAATATTATAGATTGTAGAATAGTTCTGTAGTCATGAAAATGGAAGAGTGGTCTTATTCTTTTTAGGACTTGGAGTTTATAGAAACAGTCCTTAGTAGTTTGATTTATGAATGCTTTTAGGTTTAACCTGTTATCCACGATGGCTCCTAAGTTTCTTACTTGTGGCGTTTGTAAATTGGGTGGAGGATTTGTGTCAAAGTTACTGTTTTCAGAAGAGATTAGGAGGAGTTCACTTTTTGAAGAGTTTAGTATTAGATTGAGGTTTGAGAGGAGACCATCAATTTTTTGAAGACAAGTTTCCCAGAATTCTAGAGTTTTGGTGTAGGATTCTTTAACGGGTATGACTATCTGGACGTCGTCTGCATACACAAAGTGTTTAAGGTTTAAGTTAGTTAGCAGTTGGCAAAGAGGGAGCAGGTATACATTAAATAGCGTTGGTGAAAGGGAGGAGCCCTGTGGAACTCCCGTGGATGAAGAGTAGTGTTGGGATTCTTTGTTGTGGATTTTGACTTTGTATTTTCTGTTCCCTAAGAACGATTTGAACCATGATAGTGCTGTTCCGGTTATTCCGATGTTTGCTAATTGAATTAGTAGGGTGGAGTGGTTAACCGTATCAAAGGCAGCTGATAGGTCCAGTAGGATCAGTAAATAAGTGTGACCTTTATCCAGGCCCATGATGAGGTAGTCGGTCAAGGAAATTAGCAGTGATTCAGTACTTAGAGCTTTTCTGAAGCCATATTGAGATGGGAACAGAATGTTGTGTTCTTCGAGGTAGTCTGAGAGTCTGGAGTTAACTAATTTTTCCATTACCTTAGCTATGAAAGGGAGATTGGATATAGGACGGAAATTGTTAGGATCATTAGGATTTAAGTTGGGTTTTTTTAGGAGCGGTTTGATGGATGCAATTTTCAGGTCGTCCGGGTAGATTCCTTGTGCTAGGGAACAGTTAATAATGACTGTCAGAGCATTGGAGATTGTTTCTGGTATTAGCAGGAGAAGTTTGGATGGGATGTGGTCTAAAGGGTGAGATGAAGGTTTCATTTTCTTCAATAAAGAGAGAATCTCAGAAGTAGTGATGGGTTCAAATGATTGTAGAGAAATGTCTTCGTTGTAGTGGAGGTATGTGTTGGATGGCGTTGAAGTGTTGGTTCTCAGCTGAGTTATTAGGTTGGAGATTTTGTTGCTAAAGAAGAGGGCCAACTCCTCTGCTTTTTCTTGAGCTAGGTTGGCAGGGATGTCAGGAGTCATAGTTTGGGTTAAATTAGATACATAGGCAAAGAGGGCTTTGGAGTCAAAGATAATATGGTGGATCTTCTTTGCAAAGAAGTCCCTTTTTGTTTTTAATGTAGCGCTTTTGTATTGGTGGAGTGCGAGTTTGTAAGCAGAGAGGGATGTCTGTGTTGGTGTTTTCCGCCATTTGCTTTCCTTCTGTCGGAGGGAGTGTTTCAGTTTTTGAAGTTCTTCTTTAAACCAAGGTTGTCTTTTGGAGGAGTTGTGTTCAAGTTTTTTTGTTGATAGAGGACAGAGATTGTTGGCTGCTGTTTCTGTTATCATAGACCAAGATTGGAGGGCTGAATTGGGTGAAGAGATGTCTATGAGTGTGAGTTCTGGGCCAAGATGATTGTGTAATTCCTCGGATGTGCAAGATTTCCTGTATATGAATTCAGGTTGTGGGACAGGTTTTTTGCTTATTTGTTCCAGCAAAAAGGCGGAAGATATTAAAGTATGGTCAGACCAGGGAACGGGTTGGCATTTGGGTGGAGTTGGGTGAGAGATGCTAGAGTTTACAAATATTAGGTCCAGGGTGTGACCTGCTCTGTGGGTAGGTTTGTTTATAATCTGCTTGAACCCTATGGCCGACATGGCAGTTAAGAAGGATTCACAATTGGTTGAGAGAATGGGGTCGTCGACATGTAAGTTAAAATCTCCCAATATTATAGCGGGGTGTTCCAGATTTAAGTATGTTGTTGTTAATTCTAGAATGGGTGATGCATCGGATTCCAGAAGGCCTGGAGGAGCGTAGATTAGAAGGATTTGCAGACTGTCAGATTTGAATAGGCCTGATTCTATTTTTGACGGGGAGTTAATTGTGAATTGAGTGATTTTTAGCTCTTTTTTGGCTGCTAGAAGGATACCTCCACCCCTTTTCTTCTTTCTAGGGATAGAGAAGATATCGTAGCTTTGAGTTGGAAGTTGGTTAAGTAGTGCGGTGTCCGTGTGTTTAAGCCACGTTTCAGTTATGGCGCAGAAGTCAGGATTTTGTCCAAGAGAATGTCATTGAGAATTAGGGTTTTCTTGGAGAGAGATTGTGCATTGAATAGTATCAAAGAAAAAAGAGCTAGGCCTAAAGTTTGGGTAAACGGTGAAATCATGATGGGGATAAGAGATTTGTAGGTGGGTGGGCGTGAAATCAAGGAGTGTTTTGCTGTGAGAAAGGTTCTGTGTTGGAGGATTGGAATTGGGAGGCCCGTGTGCATTTTGGTCTGTTTGATGAAGAATGGAAGAGTGGCTGCTGGATGACGATTGGATGAGAGGTTGCTGGATGACGATTGGATGAGAGGTTGCTGGATGACGATTGGATGAGAGGTTGCTGGATGACGATTGGATGAGAGGTTGCTGGATGACGATTGGATGAGAGGTTGCTGGATGACGATTGGATGGGAGGTTGCTGGATGACGATTGGATGGGAGGTTGCTGGATGACGATAGGATCAGAGGCTGATGGGCGGGGATAGGATGAATGGATTGCTGGGTGACGGTAGGAGAGTGTCTGCTGGAAGGCGAATTAGAAGCGTGCTGGAGATTGCAGTGAAGAGTGCGAAATTAGGGTAAAGGTGATTGCTTGGGCTTTGTAAAAGATGTACTTAGCATTCTAATGACAAGACTGTGGGGAGTCCGATTGTATCTGGGGGCGGCGTCCTGACCTAGAAGGATTTTGACAGAGCTCTGGAAGGTACTGGTGTGAATTTTCTTGTGGCCCAATGATGTAATCAAAGAAATGGTTCCTGCTCCTTTAGCTGATCTGCTCCTCTTACAGCACAGCCGTGCTGGAGGCAAAGTGAAAGTAAAAGCAAAACTGTTGTAGCACAGCCGTGCTGAGGTCAGCCTGTTGCTCTCGCTTCCAGGCTGCAAATCATGAGAGATCATGAGAGGTCTTGAACGAGTAGATGTGACTCGGTTATTTACACTTTCGAATAATAGAAGGACTAGGGGGCATTCCATGAAGTTAGCAAGTAGCACATTTAAGACTAATCGGAGAAAATTCTTTTTCACTCAACGCACAATAAATCTCTGGAATTTGTTGCCAGAGGATGTGGTTAGTGCAGTTAGTGTAGCTGGGTTCAAAAAAGGTTTGGATAAGTTCTTGGAAGAGAAGTCCATTAACTGCTATTAATCAAGTTTACTTAGGGAATAGTCACTGCTATTAATTGCATCAGTAGCATGGGATCTTCTAGGTGTTTGGGTAATTGCCAGGTTCTTGTGGCCTGGTTTGGCCTCTGTTGGAAACAGGATGCTGGGCTTGATGGACCCTTGGTCTGACCCAGCATGGCAATTTCTTATGTTCTTATGTTCTTACCTGTCCGTACGCCATTTGTACACTGTAATACCTTTTCTATTCGCCTGTATATTGAATGGTTTAATGCATTCAGTTAATAAGATTCTCTGTTATATTGTTCATTATCTGTAACAAGTTGTTAAACTGTAAACCGGAGTGAAGGCAGCTCGCTATACCTCGGTATATTAAAAAAAAAAAAATTCCAAGTAAATTATTCAGGGAGGTGAAAATAGGCTCAGCACTGTAGTGACTGCTCCTCTGGCTTCTCCTCCTGCTGCTGGGGTGGGGCAGCTCCTCGGTACTGCTAGGGCACAATGGCTGCATTCCCAGTCATCAAACTGGGGCCACAGCTGTTGCTTAATACGAGAACTGAGCTGCCACATTCCTTAGGTCCCAGCCTCAGGTGCAACGAGTGTGCAAGGCAATGAGCTCCCTCATCGTGAACTGCCTTTTTCATGTTGGCAGAACTGGCTGTACAAAAAATAAAGATACACCAGTCCATCCTGCCTGACAGATACCAACCCTTCATCTTGCTCCTGATTGCAGCTAAAAGATAGACCAAGGTTTGGCTCTCGTCCCTCCGTCACCTTTGCTGGAGCTGCTGCTTGCCCCATCGCATCAGTGTAGTGTGAGGAAGAGTAAGGCGTGCGGAGTATTTGGGCTGGACCAGCAGTCACTGGTGAAATGGCTGCTAGTCCTCTCCAGCTGGGGCTGCCCTGCCTCAGAGTGTGGCACCCACTGTGCAGAGTGGATAGAATCTGCCTACTGAATATGGTTCTGGAGTGCCCTTTGTAATTGGGGGATAAAAGGTGCAGCAACCACTTCAAATTCCTCATCATCCAGGCAAGTAGGTGCTGTCTCCCTCGCAGAAGCTGGTGATAGAGAAAAACAAGCTCCCTTTGGAGGGGTTTGGCGCTGCGTTGAGCTCCCTCTGGCAGACAGTGTAAACTGGTGCTGCAGGTTAAGAGGAAGACGATCGGATCAGATTCCCAGTCTAGGGTAGGCTGAGTGTTGGGGAAACTCGTGACAGTGTTCTTCCTTTTGGGACCAGTTCTCCTTTCCCCCAGGACCTGAGTTGGGTCACACCAGTGACTTTGTTCCCTTGGGGAGTCCGATTGGATATGGAACCCGTTGTTTATGGGTTTGCTGCTTCCCCTAGGGCCATAAAAGTACGGTATTTTTTTTAACCAGGGCTACCTCCTCCATCCTATCCCTCTGTCTGCAGATGCCAGGAGGCGAGTTCATGCGGTGGGGGGAAAGGAAATCCTTCTTGGCCTGGGTGGTGGTGTTTATCTCACTGGAATTGTACTTGCCTGAGGCACAGGCAGGCTGGACACAAACTGGGTGTTCAAATAAAATGTACTGATTAATTCCAAAACATCAATCCTAGTTCAATATCCTTTCCACCTCTGGAGCTGTGCAGTGGGATTAGTTACAGTCTCCTTGCTGCTGGATTCATCTCCTTCTCTCTAATTCCTGGGGGGGGGGGGGCTTGGCACTTCTTTCCCTTTCATGCCCAAACAGCCCTGGGTGTTGGGGAACCCCAAAAGCTAAACAAAAAAACCTCCCTGAGTCCACTACGCTTGTCTTTTGCTCACAGACTGCATGTCCTGGTTCCTTTGGGTAGAGATCCAGTTGGGAGGCTCCAGATCTTGCAGTTTTGTCCCTTTCACATCTGTGTGACTTCGCTGAAGGGAAAAGTCTGATGCTTCCAGTCTTCACCCAAATTCTCAATCTTCTGCCTCCAATTGGTGGGGAGGGGTGGGAAAAACTTCTCCACTAACAAAAAGGGGAAAAAACCCCCAAGTACCTCCAACGCCCAAGCTTTGGTAATGCGGTCGCTGGTCTTGTTTCCTGCTCTCTGGATGGGGCTTGTCCCCTCTCCAAAGAGGTACAGGGTTTTCCCCAGAAAACTAATTAAAAAAAAAAAAACCCCCGCTCAAAATTCCCCAAAATCTCCTGCACTTTTCCACAAATAAAGCAGACCCTCTCAGAAAGGGATTGTACTGAAAAGGGATCTCCTTGAATGCCCAAAATAACCTACCAGGTTGGTTGAGTGGGCCCAACAGACCAGGGGAAAAGGCAAAACAGCTCTTGCTTCTAGAAGTGCGAACTCAAAACGAGCACACGCTCTATGCCACTGCTCCCTGCCCTGCCCTAGGGATAGAGGCAATCACAGTCCACCGTATGGGAGAGACTTTATTTATCCCATGTCTGTTTATTGTAATCCGTAGTGGAGTTTACGGATTGCGGACTATAAATTGTGGTAATGAATAAATAAATAAAAATGGAAAAGCCCAGAGCTATAGCCAGGCAACCTAAGGCCATGTGAGAAAGGGCACCTTCACCCCCATGACACCATGTATGGGGAGACTTAATTCTCTTAAATTTAAAGTATAACAGGTAGACAAGTGTCACCTTGGTCCTTAAAATGTGATCCTTTAATCTGTATGGATATGACCCTTAACCTCTACCCAGCTATTAGTAATCTCTACCTTGTTAAGCAGCAGGGGTTAAGAAAGGAGGGTGTACCTGTACCATGATATCCACAGTCAGACCCTGAACAAATACAGAATAAGTGATCGCAAAGGAAAACTGTGCTGGAAAGCCCACGAAGTCAGAATCTGCATATAGTGCGACACTATGGAAAGGGAACCAGAAATGCATTTCCCCTGCAGTTGGGACTCTGTGGTGTGGTGTATCACTGGTTCTCCTCTTATTTACAGGGGAGAGTGCAATAGGTTTGCTTTAATGATGAGCAATCTTCCTGGTGTCCATTAGAGTTTGGAGTTCCACAGGGGCCAATCTTATCAACGATCTATATATATATATAAAATGTAAATTCTGAACTCAATGTGCCCTTTGGCACATTGAGTTCAGAATTTTTTTGCTGATGACATTCAGCTATTTTTATCTGTAAAAGAAGATGTATCTCTTACTTTAGCTCATGGTACTGATTGTTTATCTAGGGACGATTCTTGGGTGTGTAAGAATAATTTGTGTTTCAATCTTTTAAAAACTGAGTGGGTTTTTCAGTCTGAACATATAGATTCCAGTATGGGTCCACAGTTTTTAATGGTACACGGTAAGCAAATTTTATTTAAAGAGTCTGTTTGGAATCTGGGAATTTATTTTGATTCCCGCTTAATGTTTGAATTATAAATTCAGTCAGGGTGGGGGCTTTTAAACTACGGTTGTTGCGGCAATTAAAGTATATTCTGGATAAAAATGACTTTTGTACATTTGTCCTTACAACAGTAGACTACTGTAGTTCTCTGTATGGTGGCCTTCCTGTTTCTCAGCTGAAAGCTCTTCAAATCCTTCAAAATTCAGCCACTCGATTGGTGTTACATAGGCGCCTGTGGGAACATGTGACAACTAGTAGAACAAGTCCATTGGTTTCCGATCCAACAATGTATTAAGCTTAAAACTCTTGTATTGGGTTTTAAGATGCTAAATTGGAGAGCGCTGTCTTCTTATCCAGATTACTCACCCCTTATAACAGACACAAGTACTGCAGTCCCAGGAGAAGGGACTACTACAGATTACGATATTAAAGGATGCAGGCTTCGTGGAAACTAGAAAATGGGCTCTCTCCTTGTTGGGTCTGTTTGATGGTTTGCGTGATATGGGTGCTCAGATTCTGTTCTGAAAACAAATAAAATCACTGTTTCAGGAAGCCTCCATGAAGGTTTAAATAGCTGAGATATGTTTTGTATGTGCTTATCTTTTACGTATGCCTTTTAAATTATTTTAGGTCGTAATCCGCTTAGCTAGGCAGGTTTCTTATAAAGTGAAAAATAAATGATTTTAAATAAATAAATAAATAATTGTGCAGAATACAGAGATATCAGGAAATGCACATTCCCAAAGCAGACATATTCCATTCATTAACCCGAAAAAAAAATGCTTTTATTCCTTCCTTTGTCATCTGGACATTTTTCTCATAAAACTTTGGTCCTCATCTCTTTTGTCTGAATTTGTGTTTTCATAATTTCTTTTTCAGGGTCACCTGTCCAGTTCCTTCTCCCTCTCTCTGACATTGATCTTTGTCATCTCCTTTTTCTCCATTTCTCTCTCTGCCTCATTATAAACTCATAGCTGGATTTCATTCCTCCTTCTACATGTCCCAGTCCTTCAGCTCCTCAACGCGCCTGGCTATTGCCCCCTCACATCCCTCCACCTCCCCCCTCGTTGGGTTGCTCCTTTTATCATCTCCAGCAACCTGGCACGCTTGTCCTTTCCCTCAACAGCTGCCTCTATTCCTGCTCTCTGAAACCTCCCAAATCCTATATAATCTATCAGCCTGCTCTGTAAACAAGATCTTATATATAAACTTAAATTTTATCTGAATGCAGCGTTAACAAGAACAAAAAACCAATATCAAGTAACGAGAGAACAATGTAGCTCATGACAACGCCCCTACAACCCTGTAACTTACTAGACAGAATCCCTATCCTACTAACCCATTGCCCCATCCTCAGTTGAGACGTGTAAGATCACCCTAGATCCATATGACCCACTTGAGTCCTTCCAATGGACATATCATATACCAAAATGTATATTACAATAACATTATTCCAGTATGTTACACCATAATATGTAATGACTTAAAGAATGATTGTTACTGTTATACACCGGTGTGATCTTCACTTGGAACAACGGTGTATAAAATAACTACATAAATTAAAAATAAAATCCTACTCCTATCTCTCACCTTCCATCCTCCTCATCTTCCCACCTTCATATTTTCTATCCACCTCTCCCTCCACTTATATCCCACTTGCCTTCCATCCTCTTTTCCTGCCTTGTTTACTTCTCACCTTCCATTCTCCCCTCCTCTCCTATCCCCCTCACTTCCCCTTCTCTTCTTCAGCCTCACCTTCCATTCTTTTCCCTTCTTAATCCGTCACCTTCCAGCCACTTCCTCTATCCAATCACTTTCCACCCTTCCCCCTCCTCTCTCTTTCCATTTCACTTCCCCTTCTCTGTGATCCCTTCCATCCTTCCTCACCATTCAGCTCCCCCCCACTTTCCATATCTTTCAATCCCCTCACCTTCCATCCAACGCTCCTGTACCCCTTTAACCACAGCCTCGGTCATTTTGAAAACTTGGCCTTTCCTTACGAAGTGATCTTGAAGGACACTCTCAAAGTCTTCTTACCTATACTTGGGGCACTGATTCATCCTTAAGGTTGCCACCCTTGGTTTGAGGCTTAGGGCAGCCCCTGGCACTGCCCAACACAGCTGAACAGGCAGGACTGGCTCAGATCACTCTTAATTCATGGGGGACGGGGAACAGAAGGCTGCACCTGCCCTTTCCCTCAGGCTGTTTTCTGGTCAGCAGTGCAAGGTGCTGGCTGCTCCTATTGTGATCTACCACTGTTCCTCGTCGGCCCCGAGAGTAGTAGCTAAGTCCACGCCGAAAAAACCCAGCTACGGGACCAAAATCACCTCAGGAAATCTTGACTGAGAGAGGGACCATAAGATACCACCGCAGGCGAGCAGGGCAATAAACTACTTCTTTCTCCTTCTATTAAACTTCAACGCAATCCCCAGTAGGGAGATGCACATCCATCATCTGCTGGAGATGGAGAATACTGGCAGGCTGGTATCAGTGCAGGTGTATGTGTACCGTGACATCAGCTGTGCTTCATCGCCATCTATTGCTAGAGGTGCATAACCCACTGGTTCTGGATCCATCTGAGGCTTAAATACAAGACAAACAAGGAAGAAACCACTTACATCTAAGTTGTATAAGGCCAAAGATTTGCAGGTTGTGGAAGCTTATGTTGACCCAACGTAATAACTATCTAAAAATGCTCTTACACTCAAATTGCCGAGTCCAAATTGGTCTCTTCTTCAGATGGACCCTTGCATAAGGCAAGGGAAAAGAGAGTACTAAAAAGCAGCTAAATCGACGGTATGGCCAGTTTGTGCAATCCACTGATGGCACGGGTCACCAAATCCTCCTGCTGCACATCTTCAGAGGTGCAATGATTTTCCTCACTGAAGTAGATGCAATTTCGGCTGTGGTTTTTTACCACTTTAAACCCATCAAGCATAGGGGAAGGAGCATGGACATATGTGTGTGCAGAATTAGTTACCTTACTGAAGAAGCTTGAACATCACCGTTTCACTAGCTGTGATTTTATCTTTCAAAAGTCCCAAACACTACAGGCAAGAACAGCACAGAATAAGTCCCAACGTGCAACTTTTCTGTGATGGAAGTCTTCAGGGATCCATGTCACCACCCCCAAATTTGGTGGCTACTATGATGCAGCACGGGGATCCTTTTCTCCACCCCTGCACAGACATAATTACATTGCATTATGGGTGTCGTCCTCCCCATACCCATTAAATGACCTTAATGCTATATTTTGTTTTGGGGGGGCAGACGACACACTTCTCCCCACCCCTGTTCAGTGACTTACTGTAGGTTTTAGAATGGGGTGGGCCACAGGGGCCAGGCTAAACTCTTTCCGCACATTGCCGTGGGAGATCTGGGGCCTGCTTGGACAGCCAGCCCCTGGATCAGTGGCGTGGCTCTTGCTTCCTCCACTGCCGCTGCTTTAGACGGCACAGGGCTCTGTCCGGCCACGCGGTTCAAAGCAGAAACTGGGCCGGAGGTGGTAGAGGAGGATGTGGCTCGAAGCACCATCGCTATCCTCCTCCTGCCACTGATTAGCAGGGGAGGTTGGAAGGAAGATGGTAGAAGGGAGGAAGGGGGAGGGGGTTTAGTCACAGGAGATGGGAGAGAGACAATGGTGTGGGGATGAAGGGAGAAATAGAGAGACCGTGGGAAGGGGAAGCTTGGTCAGCGTGGGGCCCCCCCTAACAAAAAAAAAAAAAGTATTGTGCTGCCCCTGGCTGTAATGCTGAGTCAGGAGAAGGGACCTTCTCCCCAGCCATATAGAATGGTGGTGGGGACTCTATTCCCCAAAATAATCCCTTACAATCAGAGGAAAAATTCCAAACTGGTACACTAATGAGCGCTTTGATATTACCGACAACCGCTGAGAAATAATAAAGTGCAAAGGGGAATAATTCATACGTGGCTACCAAATGTGATAAACCTTCTGAGGATGCCGCAATATAATCGTCAAGTGCTCCTTATCACATCCTAAGAGAAGTGCTCCTTATCACATCGTGTCCGCCGTAAGAGAAGTTCTTTTTTTTTTTTTTTTAAATTAGATTGTGTGTCAAGACAAAACAACGCAACAATAAGTATTTATAAAACACAAAGACAATTTCCCCCCCGTAAATAACCCCCCAAGCCCCGCATTGAATTACAGTGCAATCAAAGGGCAAATGTAGAGAAAGTGAGCGAGAGATCATTTTTACAAGGAAGTAAAGCACATCTCAATAACCAAAACTATAACCGAAGAAGCTTAAATGACCAACTCATGAATACACAGCTTCTCAAACCATCGCTCGATGAAACTCAGCCCTTGAGTACTCAATCTACCTTTGCATCACTGTAAATGTCTCCAACACTCGTACGGGGCCCATGTATTACTAAATTCATGCATGGAGTGGGTCTTCTGAGCCATAATTTTACTTAAATGTGTTTTATCTAATCCATGAATGACATCCATCTTAGAGGGGCCTAAAAAGCTTACTGTTGGGGGAAAATTCTCTCGCCTTTAGCAGCTAGAGATATTTGTTGTGACATTAAAGACGAATATCGATCAAGCTGAAGGATAGGTGTATTTAAAAGAGCAAATGTAAGTAAAGGGGACAAGTCAATATTCAGAATACCATGTAGCACTGAATAAATTGTGTCCCCAAATTCTGCTATGATAGGAGAAGAACACCCTATGAGGAAAGTTCCAGCCATGCCCCAGCCCCTGCAACACTCATCATCAATGGATGCATAAGCAGCGTGCAATACCATCTGCGTACAGTATCTTATCAATGGATGCATAAGCAGCGTGCAATACCATCTGTGTACAGTACCTTATAACCATTTTCAAGAATGGATGTTAAAACAGAAGCTTTACTTGTATATAGACAAGACTGATCCCATTCATAGCCTCTTGCCTAAATCCCTCTCTCACTGCTGGATATGTGATGGCGGGGTTGGCAGATTCTTATTTCTGTAATAGCTGAAGGTCTTTTTTTTTTTTCCTATGCAAGTAATTTAACTGCAGACAATCCACTTTAAAGGTCTTACACAGGAAGACCATGGCTGCCTTTCAAGATCTTTTTTCTTCAGAGGGGGGTAAACCCATTAGTCCAAAGCTGCTATGCGCCCACAGAGTGCCGTCACGCTCTGCTGAAACTTAGCCGCTTTGGACTAAGGAGTTACCCCTGAAGAAGACCCACCTCAAAACACAGCCACATCTTTCTGTTTATGACTCTTAAAGTGGACTATGATGCAGCGTTGTCAGTTAAGTACTTTTACTTGCATAGAAAAATGACTTTATCTTATGCTGGACCACTGTGATAAGGAGCATTTGCTGATTATACTGTGGCAGCCATCAGAACTTTTAACACGTTTGGGAGCCATGTATGAATCAGCCCCCTTATCACTTAATATTATTTGACATCTCAAAAATAGACGTGATCATTAGTGTATCAGTCACTATTCTGCATCGGGTGTGGGAGGTGGGTCCTCCCCATCTCGGATCCGTGACTATAATGCTCTATCATAGTTGGTTCTTCTCTCCGCTGCCAGTCACTGTAACATGGACTTGTAGGGGAAGTCACTGCAGATTCAAAATTCCTCGGTGCCCCATGTCAGCATCAAGCTACCTCAGGACAGAACTAATAAGTAAACACTGTAAAGGATGCAGTTTTGTGCTCTCTGGCTGGCCCCCCCCCCACCCCCAGGCAACAGAGAGTAACTTCTAGCAGAGAGTCCTTCTCATCTTATGGTCTGAGAAGGGGCAAAATGCACATCCATGGCTCGTCTCTGTGGCTCAGGAGACTCCCGAAGGAAGTGGAGGTGGGGAGGGATGGTGGCTGCTGCTATAGCTTTGATCCCAAGCTGCACAGGAGCAGCACAGAGGGTTCGTGTCAGAGGTGGCTGCTTCCCTCCGGCCACCAAGGGTACTGGTACTGATCTGGCCTTCCATCTGGGGAATTTGGGTTGTAAAAGTTGGGCAAAGGGGAGGAAGTGATGGTTTAATACAAAAGCTGGTCATTTTAGACCACTGGTCTCCACAATTCAGAATTGTGCAAAGTGTCCTGCCAGAAGTAAATCGAGGCAGGACAGAGGGGATCACCTGCTGAGGCAGCAGAAGATCAAATGCAGCCAGCTGACTATCTCCATTTATGACATGCAGGGAATGAGCAAAGCCAAGGTCTTAATCGGCAAGGACTGCTTTAGAAGCTTCTGTCCATGCGCTGGACGCTTAGGGGTCAATTTTCAAAGAGTTTAGGCCCTAACTTTTGGAGATGGGTACCTAAATTGGCCCTTTTGAAAATGTGTTAGGGCCGAGTGCCTAAATGTAGGTCCCTAAATTAAGGAGTTAGGGTGGGGAAACAGTTAAGCGCTTGGCACTGATTTTCAGAGCTAGGCACTTAATTTAGAAGGCTAAATCTAGGCAAATGAATAGCAAGCTTCAATTTGGGAGCCTAACTTTTAGTCTTCTAAATTTATGTGAATTTTCAGCTGAAAATAGGCTCCTGCTGAAAATAGCTCAGCTTCTTTTGAAGACTGGTGCCCGAAAAGCTAATAAAAAAAAAAAAGCAACCTAATTTGAGGAATTCATTTGCCTAGATTTGGGCCCCTAAGTTAGGTGCCTAGAGCAGAAAATCAGCGCTACACTCCTCCCCCCCCCCCCCCTTCTTAACTGCACCCCTGCAGCCACCCAGATTTTAGTTCCCTAAATGAAGGAAGCCTAAATTGAAGCACTCAGCCCTAGGACATTTTCATAAGGGCCAATTTAGGGAACTAAAGCCCAAATTTAGGCCCCAAACCCTTTGAAAAAGGACCCTGAAGGCCTTAAAATGTAGTTTTGTTTTTAATGAACCATCTGACTTTGTCCCCTGGTCCCCCCATCATGCACAAGGTAAGCTTACAAGAAGAGTGACGCTATGCAAATCCTTTAACTCGCGTGGGAAGGAGGAGGGTCCCAGGGCTGGGCTTGCAACACAGACACTTTCACGTTTTCCAAAGTCCGGGTGTAATTTTACCCTGAAGAGCTGTGTGGATTCTTGTTTTTTCTTAGGCAATTCTTTGAAAACTGGTGCAAAGTCCGTGAGTTAAGCAGTAGCTGCCGACTTTGCACTTCTGCAGGCAGGCAGTTAGAAGATTGCCTGCGAGATGTTCCCCTGGGCACAGAGCAGATACTTGGGCACTTTTAAATGCGGTATTGTTTCTCTTTGATGTTCTTTTTCATCCTTTAGCACATTCCACAGCATTTATGTTGGATTATTCCTAACCCCTGGCTCTCATCACATGACTTCTTACTCCTTCCCATCCAGTTCTCCCTCCTTGCTGTTTCCCATCCAGGTCTCATCAGGAACTTATCATGCACTGCATCTGCTTATCTCTTCCTGTTTGCTTCTCATCAGGAAGCTCTCATGGACAACTGTCTTCTTTGCTACTTCCTATCTGGCTCTCCTCATGGAGCTCAATAGCATAAGGACAGGATAAGCAGATAAGCGTAGCCACCACGTACATGTAACTCCTGATCCAGCTGGGGGTCACCTTCCCAGCCTTGGGGAGCAATGGGGGCCACTCTCCCAAGGCAGAGGGGGGGGGGGGAATCTCCTGAATTGTGGGCTGGGGCCAGGCAGACCTGCAGGGCCAAACTGAGTTAAGGACACTCACACAAACACTTCCACAAAAGTCACCGTCCACTGCAGAGGGTGTGCTCCAGCAAAAGATAATTTTATTTAAATTAACTGGTCAATCAGTTCAAAATTAGTAGAATTCACACTTCCAGAAAACTCAGCGATTTTCACTCTCAATCCTTTTCCAAGATGTCGGGACCAAGCCAAATCACAGTTTTATATACACTCTCTCTCCAGCCTCGGACTAGGCCCAAACTCTCCTTGCATCCACGACAGTTTAAGCCTCGATTTATTACTCACAATGTTTAGGACGGCTGCAAGGCAACTCACTCCCTCCCCAACCCTGCTCAGAAACTCCAAACAGGCACAGGGCTGTCTGCTGGTCCTGAAGGCCCCTCTTCACTAATGCAAATATTAACTTCTTCCTTTGACTCCTTCACATTCCTCAGGCTTCCTGAAACACCGCTGGGGTATCTCTGCCCAGCGTCTCCTCCTTTCCCATGTAACCCCAGGAGAGAGTCACAGCTGCCTTGGTGACTCTAAGGGAGACCCAGCCCATATTTTAACCAGGGTAATATATCCTTTCCAAAAACCCTGCCCCCTAGGGCTGAACCATTCTGTCTGTCAAAGATTAAAGGAACACCCTCTGCCCAGATAACTTTTAGTTACTGGAACTTTCCCAGCTCCACTAACTCACTCTAGGATTTTCCATAGGGGGAAATCACCTTAAACATCAGACATTTTCTGTATATTACACGTTTTTACTCTTCCAGTAACCCACAGGGGTTACATATTGAACATGGAGTTTAACTCTGTTTCAAACATGCAAAGGAACAAATACAGGCACATTGCAGTGCTTAAGCAAAGTCGTTTCTTCTGGTACAGCCGCTTCAGACGTTTTTCTCTGACAAACCACTAGATGTCGCTAGAAGAGCAGATGTTGGTTCCCCCTCTAGAGACTGCAAATGCACTTTCTTCAGGCATATATGCTCCAGAAACAGAACTGTAGGGCAAGGAGAAAGCAGGGCGACAAACTGTCCTGCATTTGCTGGGACTTTTCCTTATTCTGGGTACAAAATATATATTTTTTTTTTGTTCTGTCTTGCAAAAAAGGAAACACAAAACATCTCAGTCAATGCATTTCAATACAGTTTGTGTTGTTGTCCACTTTTCCATCTGTAGGAATAAAATAGCACTGGCAAGATAGCACAGAATCTTTCACAGGATTTCAGCAAACTCCTCTTCAGCTCCATAGATAAGATTTCACAAAAAATACAGGTGGTCTATTTCAGTCTATCTATGCTCAGTGATGTCCTCACTCTTACCTGGAATGCTCCTTAATGTGTGTTGAGGGTTTCAATATGCATGAATTCTTCTTGACTTTCACAACCAACTGCTTTACAGATTATGCAGGATATAGATGTGTTTTAAAGACCTTCTAGTCACTGTTCACAGACATGCATCTGTCACGGTTACTGGGATCTGGGTACAGCACCCCAGGAGCTGTGCAGGACACTGGGCTAGACAAGGGCCAGCTTTTCACCTAGCCAGCCTCTTCCACCACAGGTTGAGCCCTTGGGTTCTAGGGACCAGTAGGTCTTTACTGCGGCGGCAGTACCTCATGGTGAGGCTGGATGAGGCAAGGCTTGGACAGGCTACTAGGCATTAATTGGGGCTGGGGTAAGGCAAGACAGCGATATGATACTAAGCTGGGCAAGTCAAGACCAAACAAAGACAGGACAAGACTAAACAAGGACTAGGCAAGACCACACAGAACAAAGAATATAAAAGCCCAAAGGCAGGAGGCCCATAGGTCACTAGACTATAGGCCAGAAGGCCCCTAGCTACAGGGAGGCTGGAAGGCAGGATACAAGACTAGATGAGGCCTGAAGGCTACAAGGCAAGGCCAGGCCTAGTGTAGGCCACAGAGTAAGGAGCAAGGAATGCCGAGATAGGCCGCACAGCAAGGTTCAGGACAAAAGTAGGCCCGAAGGCCACATGGCAAAAAGTATAAGACAAGAATGATCAGGTGGGAGAGCCAAGGGTGACCTCATGAAGAGGCAAGATGGTTTTGGGAAGGCAGGGTTACACAGGGCTGAGAGTTAGTGTGGTGAAAGTAGCAAGGAGGAACTTACCAAGGCTGGTAGTGAGGCTTGCTGAAGGCCTCTGTAGGCAATCTCAGGGACCCTTCCTTATTCTCGGCTAGAATGTGAAGCCTCTCTGAGTTATTGTGAAATAAGGCGTCCTTTCCCCAATTTAATTCCCGTTATAAAACCTGGGATCCAAATGCTTGACCTTTAATTTTTCAGTCTCCTCTTCTGTTGTACCGGTTATTTCTCGTCTGTGTACTTGCTGGGTATCTGTAGTGGTAAATCATAACTTTTTACAGCAACACTGGTAAGATTATGCTTCCGGCATTGCTGTCAGAGCCACGGTCGAAGCAGGGGCGGCTCAGGAGAAACTGCTGCCTGAGGCAAGGGCATAAGACAGACTAGGCCCTCTATAGCCTTGTGCCCATATCCCCCTGCCCTCACCACCCACAATTTCAAATTCTGCATTTATAACTAATTTTACTTGAAAAAGGACATTCAAAATACAATCTTCTGAGGTAAAGATAGCACAACAACATATATATTTTTACATGCATTGCTGTGTGCCAACCAGAAAACCCTGCAAAAAAAGCAAAACACACACTTGGAATGCATATGGTATTTGGCTATTGTAATGCATGTTGGGTGTGGGCTTTGTCCTCAGAAAGCCATGAGTAAACTGAATTAGTTACAATATAGTAAGCCTTCCATACTAAAAAAAAATAGCAATTCAAAAAGTAAAAACCTTATCTATGAAAAGGCAACACTGCAAATATTATAGCAGGCCCTAAACACCAATACACTTCCTATTACGAAAACAGAACAAGGCAGGCAACTCTAGATCCCTACAGAAGCTTCACACTAGCAGGATACCTCACCTCAGTCACACATTTGTTTGTCTATTTCTAAACTTTGTAGTACGCTAATCTGAAAATCTTAGTAAATGCACATAATAAAATTGGCAAAATGCAAAACAATCAACAAAATATTTAAGTGTACAAAAGACAAATTAAATGTTACAAAAACTTACAAAGGCAGATTCCAAACAGGTAAAGCAGCACAGAAACCTACAATAAATTTGCAAGGAATTTACGAAAACACACATGCAGAACACAGACAGACCCTTTCCCAATACAGAAAAAAAAAACTGAACAAAAATTGAACTGGAAAGCACAAGCCAGACTATATGCAGTGCAACAATGGAAAAATAGAAATACCATTCTTCATAAAACATCAAACAAAAAATAATCATAACAGTAAAACCATATTAATAAAAAGAATGTTTCAAAACAGCTGATGAATAAAACATCCCAGTAATTACATCTCATATAAAAATTATGAAAAGATTTCCCAAACACCAATAAAATATTTCAAACTGGCAAATACATTAAATAGCACCCAATAGTTAAAAGTAGTAAGAATAAATAAAAGTTCCTGCTTTCCAAATCTGGGAACTTTTGATTTCCGGTCACCCTGAGATTTCTGTGGATTAGTGTGTGAGGGGGGAACAGGGGAGAGCGAGGGAACTTTCTCCTTCCTCGCTCTCGCACAAAGTTCTTTCATGCTCATACATGCGCTCATTTACATATAGGTGCTCTCTCATACATTCACATGCTCTTATTCACATACCCGCTCTCACATGTTCTCACACACACACACAGATGCTCTCACACACAACACAGATGCCCTCTCATACATACATTTATTTTATACACATGCTCTCAGGCACATGCATAGATGCTCTCTCATACATATACATACACTTGCTGCTCTCACACATGCTTACACTGGCACATGCTCTCATACACACACACACAGATGCTCTATCACGTACACACCCACACATGCTGTCTGGCAGGCTCAGTCTCCCCTTTCTGTGGAGGTGGTGGTGAAAGGGATGAGGTCAGCAGGCAGACGGGAGCCTCTTCTTTCCTCTTGCCGCTGGCGGGCTGTGCTCCACCAATGACCATGAAGTCTTTTCTCTTCCTCCTGGCCAGGCCTGGTGCTCGCAGGGGGGGGGGGGGGGGTGGGCAGAGGCGGACCTAAAATGAAAGAAGAGGGCCGGCGGTGGCGAAGACAAGAGGCCTGTGCATGACGCAACCGGGAGCAGGAGGGAGCCCGATCACTGCTGCTCATTCTGTGCCAGCCTCGTGGCATTCAAAAATCACAGGGCTACCACTTCCTTTATGCTGATCATCTGACCTACAACTCCTCTTTGTTATCCAGCAAACATTTAGTCAGATAAATGCCCTAGATATTCAAAAGTTGGCATTTAGTTGGCTAATGCCTTTAAATATGGACCTCAGTTAACCAATCAGTGTAAAAGGTCCTGGGATCAGGTTCAGAGTCTCTAACCTAGATATATTGCCCATACATAGTTTACATGTTAGGAACAGTGGGGTTCGGTTGGCTTTATTGATTAACAACTTTCTTAATAAATGAAATTCCCAAAGTCTCTTTTGCCATGTATTTGTCTTGACCTGATTGTAAGCTCTGCCGAGTAGGGACTGCATCTTATGTGCTTTTGTAAAGCTGCGTTCGCCAAGTAGCACTACAGAAGTGATTAGTAGTGAGGATTTTGTACTGAACCCTAAGAGGATAGCTTTAAACCATGCGCCCCCTATATGCATGCATAGGGACATGCGCACACATACTCATGTATTTTATATACGTACCCAACATGCCGCATGGCTAAAAGATACGCAGCGCGTATTTTCAACACAGCTGGATACGCAGCGTTTTCACATCTATCCAGATATATTACTTAGCCGGATAAGTAGCGGTTTTTGAGACGAAGCTGGCGAGGCAGCAAAGCCACCACTTACCCAGAGAAGTCCAAACGTATCCTGATAAATGGCACAAATC
The DNA here is from genome assembly GCF_901001135.1 of Rhinatrema bivittatum. Lineage (NCBI taxonomy): Eukaryota > Metazoa > Chordata > Amphibia > Gymnophiona > Rhinatrematidae > Rhinatrema > Rhinatrema bivittatum. The sequence goes on from NC_042629.1 coordinate 31,528,332, forward strand.
TCCTATATGCGAGTATTTGGGCTCCTAATTTTAGTCATTTACATGTGAAGCTTTCATTTGCGTGTGGCTCTTAGCACTCGTTGGCTTCTGTGCGTGCAAATTGTCAAATTCCGTAACACGCGCCTGGGAAAGATATCACCAGTTTTACCAGTTAGTCCACCAGTTTGCCCAGTCTGTCTCTAGGTCAAAGACGCTCCTGGTCCTTGACCCTGAACTCCCCCCCCCCCTCCTCCTCCTCACAGTATTTGGCTACAAAGAGTTTTATTCTCACCGACACCAGATAATTCGCAGGTGTAAATATGCGCAGGTACCGTACGCAAGCGTGTCGTGCTGGCGGGTTATAAAACGTATATGTGTAAATGCTGGCCCAGCCTCGAAAAGCCCCCGGCCCGCTCCCTATATATAGGAGCAGGTTTATCGGAGCACCATTACTTGCAAGGCTGTGTCTGATGTTTCCAATCCAGCACGTAAGTGAAGATGGGCTATTTGCACATGCGTCTGCTAATTTTCACACGTGCAGCTCTTTGAAAATTCTCCTTTAAATGTTTTTTTTTTTGTAGTAAGCATGTACTTTCAGGTATCAGGAAATTGCACATTTTGAAAGTAGATTTATTACAATTTTCCCAGAGGACCACCTTCCCTGCCCCTCTCCCCCAGCACCACAAATTAACTGCTTGCTCACAACTGGTACCCCAGATTCACCTAACATACATCTGGTAACCTAATCTGGGGAAGCTCTGAAAGTCAGTGGGATTTCAAGCACCGGGTGCGAAAACCATGCAATTGCACAGGGTAGCACACTTGGTGGGGTGGCATCAGGAGCCGAGAAAGGCCTGAGGTGCCAGCAGTGGACCCGATCCCACTGGCAGCAGAAGAGGAAGTCCGTCCGGCAGCTCCTCCTCTTGTGCTGGCCCAGTGGCAGCAACACTTGTGGTGCTAGCACTTCCTGTAATCTCATCTTGCGGTGTACGAATTGAGAATACAGGAAGCGCTAGCACCTCCAATGTTTAATTACCTTGGGGCCAGCATATGAATAAAAGCTGCAGAACGGCTGCTCTCCATAAAGAAGGTGGTACAGGCTAGCACCAGCAGTGGACGAGGAATGACCAGTGGACCCCGACTGCCTTGGAGTGCGTGTGTGTGTGTAAATGGGAGGTTGCCTGGGATGTGTGTGCGCACAAATGGAAGCCTGCCTAGGATGGGTGCGTGTGAATGGGAGCCTGCCTGGAATGGGTGTGTGTAAATGGGAGCCTGCCTAGGTTTCACATGTATGTGAATGGGAGCCTTGCGTGTGTGTGCACTCATGCATGCATGGGAGCCTTCCTGGGATAGGCAGGGTGTGTGTGAGAGAATAGGGGCATCCGTGGGGTGTGTGGGCGAATGTGAATGAGTGCGTGCGTGTGAATGGGAGCATGCCTGTGGTGTGTGGGGTGTGAGATAGAGAATGGGAAATTGCCTGGGAGGTGTGAGAGAGAATGGGGGCTGGGGTGGATCTCAACCTGCCAGCAGCTGAAATTAAGATGAAGGCCTGAGGCTACTGGTAGATTCCAACCAAAGAAAAGCTGTAGACACCTGTGGGTTTGTCTGAGAGGGAGCGTGCACATGTCTATATAAGAGGAAAAAGTTGGTACATCCCACTCCCACTAATCCATGACGATCTCAGGGTGACTGGAAATCAAAAGTTCCTAGGGATGGAGCGTGTGAACTTTTTAAATCCGTTCTAGTTTTATTTTTCAGGTGTTATTTGTTGTGACTGCTGTTTAGAAATATTTTATTGGTGTTTGGGACATTAAAAAAACTCATACTTTTTTTTTTTAATTATTTGATCTTTTATTCATCAGCCTTTTTTGAAATTTTAGTATGTTTTTAATATTATGATTATGCATTTATTTTATTTCTTGATATTGTTTGATTTTTGAAGAATGGTGATTGTTCTGTTTTTTCATTGTTGCACTGCATCGAGTGTGGCTTCTTGCGGTTTCCAGTTCAGTTTTTGTCTGCGCTTTTGTATTTGTAGTTTATGGTTGCTCTGTTCTGTATTTGGTGAGGGTCTGCTTATGTTCTGCATGTGTGACTGATGTGAGGCATTCTCCTAATAGGCAGTGTTTTAGGGCTTTCGGAGGGTCAAGCCCACACCTAACACACATCACAATAGGCCTAATACCATAAGGGTTTCCAAGTGTCTTTTTTGCAGGGATTTCTGGCTGGCAGCACAACAGTGCATGCAAATATAATATAAGTTATAGAGTGCATGTTTGGCCCGAGTTGTTTTCTGTCCGCCATTTTGATACACCTTTGGTTGTCTTCAGAAAGCTGTACTGGCATCAGCTGTTGGATCCCAAAGTCTGAGAATAACTTGTACAGCCATGCAAGTTTTTTTTGACAGCTTGCTCTGCAGCACCGTACTTTGCCTCTGTGGAAGACAAAGCCACAACTGTCTGCTTCTTGCTCAAATCGCATGATAGCTGCATCTTTGTGAAAGAAAACATATCCTGTTGTTGATTTTGTGTCCGTCCTGTCTCCTCCCCAGTCTGCATCCACTGAACTCTCAGTGGCTGGTAACTTTTGTCCCTTACAGCTACTTTCCCAGCCTTTAAACTGCTGTCCTGGGTTGGATTAATCACTCTTTGGCTAATCAGGTTCACAGCCCTGGTTATGTCGGGTCTGCATACTGTTACAACCTAGAGACGTTTCCCAACTGCTGGTCTGTAATGATTATTAGTGGTCATTTTTTTTTTTTTTTTTATTTCCACCTCCCTTTTGGTAGCCTATTTCCATGGAAACACTCGTTTCCATTGGCTTCAGACAGACCCAGAAAATCTATAAGATCTTGGATCTTTTGTCTTTGCTTTAACAGGTACTATCCATCTTTGTTCTTTTGCATCTCAATCCCTAGATAGTAACTTACATTTCCTAGCAGATGAGAAGTAAAACCAAAAGCAGCTCAACATCTTGTCCAATCACAAACAGTAAGAACAGTAACAGAGAAGCAGGGAGAAACATTTTAACATTTCCTCATTTTACATAACCGTGCATCAGTTCAAGAAACCTTTTTATACTCTTAGGCGCTGAGGTTCTCAACACATGGAACCAGCAGAGGGACCTGTATCGGTTTTCAGTGTCAGCACTTAAAATTTCATGTAGTTGGAGTAAACACTACAGACAAATTAAATGATCAAATAATGTTTTTGGAACCAAGCTTCTGGCAGTCTGGTAACGACAATGGTGGGGAATGGGGGGGCCCCTGTAACATCATGGCTAGGGCTGAGTAAGTTAAAAAGGTTCTCTGCGCTACATGCCCTCTCCCCTTGGGTTACCCCCTTCTTAAAACATCTACACGGCTAGAGGCAGAGATGTCAGCTACAGGATGTGAGACGCTCTGGCTGCTCACAGAGTGTTTTATGACCTATTCCTGGTAATAGCCATGGTCATAAGTGAGCATTAACTCAGGCACTGGTGTGCACACTCGCATAAAATAGTGGGCAAAGTTGGTATTTAAGAGTCGAATAGCAATGACAGGTGCAAAAAGCAATCCCATATATGCTGCTTTTTAGGGCTTGCTCAGGGGGAAGGCACTATCTACGTCGGGAAGATGCTACACAAAGTATTCTTTGTGTAGCAACAAAGTAAGTGAAGGACAATGTGCAGTAGGTGTGTGTGTGTGTGGGTGTATACACTATTGTGTACTGAACCATAGCTTTAAAGCAGCAGGACCAGGATACTCACTTTGAAGCTTATTCTTTAGTTGAGAGAAGACTGAATTCAATTTATCACCTGCAGCCACAGCTGAATATCTGGGACAAAATATACATCACCTTTCCTTCAAATGTTCCTCTCCCCGGTATACGCAACATGGCTGACCTACGCTAGGATGCAGGGATATCAAGGGGCCCCAGATCATCAGGATAGGCTGGGCCAGGCCTGGTTTTCTCTTGCATCTCTTGCAGTGGTATCTACAAGACAACACAACCAAAGCAGACCTAAGCCATCCAGATGAACTGGAACTCTGCCTACAGCATACGGGGAAGGACAAGCAGAAACCACCTTCCACGGGCCTGGCTTCCAGTGCCATGAGCCCCAGGACAGCTTTACTCCATGTCAACTGGATGGTGTAATAAAACCTTGAAAAAATCCTGCAAAAACAAGGCTCTAATTTTCATTTGATTGCAAAGTTATATTGCTATTGTATTGCTCTCTGTAACAGAGACAATTAAAACCAGCAGACAAGGCAATTATAAACACACACCATAAGATACAGTGGGACAGATGTACTGAAGGTTTTGATTTCTCCCATCCCTCTCAACCTGCTGAGACAATAATAAGGAGGAACTTTACGAGTTGCATATTGCCAGGGGTGACACCACTGTCGTCTGCAGCAGCGAATGATGGGGGGGGGGGGGGGGGGGGGGGGGGAAGAGTGATTCTTAATAGCAACGAAAACCGTGGAGGGGAAGGAGTTAGCAGATTAGGAAGGAGGTTGTCTAGGACATTGTCCTTACAGTGAGGGTACGATGGGAAGTAAACATTATGGGGATAATCCTCACTAACTCACCTAGGAGCTGTGGAACATGGGATCCTTAGTGCCTGCATACATCGATGAGAAACTACCCGCTGATATTTTTGTTTGTCGGCTGCCCACTGGAAAATACGTGCGCATATCCGAGAAGGAAGGGCCTGATGTTCAAAAGGTTTTATGCATGTAAATGGGCTTTTGAAAACTGCCCTGGGGTTGGGTGTGTGTGTATATATGCACAAAGTAGTATGAGCGTAAGTCGCAGTCGTGTTTTTACTCACTCAGAAAGAGGAATTACAGGGGGCAGAGGCTGGGCCAGAGAAAAGCACCGACACCTGTATTTCGGATTAGTACGTGTGAACACACACATGCACACATTTACAGCGGCTCTGGCGGAGGGGCACACACGAGGCTGCCAGGGTTTCTGAGCACAGCCCTCATTTTCAAAGAAGACTTAGGCACGCAAGTTCATTTTGAATATTTGTGCGCGCTGTGATAAAATTGGGCTCGTCATCTATTTGCATATTTGCCTCCCTGCCTTTTTCTCTGTGGGTAAATATATTTCCCCCATTCTGGGGGGGAAGTGGGGAGGGGTGAAAGTCAGTTTTCATGCAGATCCATTTGGATAGCTTCTTAGTTGCTCGCATGGATCCTTCTGAATATTCACGCTTCCCTATTCAGGAAAATGGTTCCTGCCTTACGAGCAGGTGCAATGCCCTGATGCGGCACTGAAGTCTCCCTGATATAAACAGTTTGCCTTAAGCCCTGCACACCCTCCAGCAATCCAGCCGATAAAGAAAAAAAAACACAACAACAACCTGGCTTTGTGTCTGCCTTGCGTGCGACTTTCCGCGGCAGGCGCCACTATCCAGCGGTGCGCACAGCCGCAGCCGTATCCGAGGGGAAGAAAAGGCGCGCGCAGGGACAGCCTCAGACCTACGGAGCCTCTGCGTGCCAGAAGAAATTACAGCACACTCATTAAATCTTATTACAAAGCTAAGTGCAGAATGTAATTGCACATATTTGTAAGAAGCTTAGGACTGATTAAAAATGTATAAAGAGAAGCCACAAACTCTGCTTCAGGCAGAAGCCTGCTAACCCCTTTGGGCAAACATTATAGCAGCTTGTTCCTATGCCTTGGGTACATTTTCCAGTATTTTTCTTCTACTGCTCTGGTTGGGAGAGGGTTCTCTCTCTCTCTCTCTCTCTCTCCTAAGATGTTTTATTGTTTTTGCTGTCTTGGCTGAAGTCTCTCTTTCTGGCTCCCTGAAATTTTTTTCTTCTTCAAATTTTAGGATGAAAACAAAAATCTCATTGTAAACAAACAAACAAAAAAGAAAAAGGCATTGCTGGCACCAGCCAGATTCAAGGGTGAAGGACTGCTGGGGGTCAGTGCTTGCTCTGAGCGGCTTCACAGCACGTGCTGTCAATTTCCAATATAGTCACTAAGCCGATTATTATTTAAATGTATTTTAAAGATGTTGGGCCTTCGAGTTCCCATTAAAAGCTCTGGGCAGATTCACACATGAACACAACAGGATTGGGGCAGGAAGCGGGATCGCTGGGTTTTTGCAGCCTGCGTGTTTGAGGAAATTTGTGACTCTTGCTAGCTAAGGACTGGGGGAAGCAGTGTACAAAAAAAATAAATAAATCTCAAAGAGAACTGATAGAAATAACCCTTTTTATTTGTACAGGCTCGGGTACTGCACACTCTGCAGAAGCAGCTCTCCCTAGCAGTACCCTTGAGCACAGCAGGAGGGGGGGGGGGGGTGCAGGTTCGGAAGAGGAGGAAGGACTGACAGATTCCTGCCAGAGGAATGAATGTAAAACCAGCCATACCCAAAATGCGGAATTTGGTCAAACTCATCTTCTACACCTCCCCCCCCCCCCTCGTACTTTCGCTCCTAGAAATCCCAGAAAAAAAAAAAAGACTTCTGAAAACATTTTTCTGGATCCGGTCTATGTAGGGCCACCAGCGACTTTCCCGGATTTTGCAATTATTTTAAAATTTGTAGCCATGCCTCTCTGTCAGGGAGTGCAAGTTTCTGTTGGCTAAGGATGAGGATAAGGAGGTCAGGGGAGAGCGGTTGGGGTGGACTAGGAAGAAGCAAAAAAAATTGCAGTCTTTATCCAACCAGGACCAAGACATCAAAATCGAAAATACAGCCAGAGAAAAGACAGAAACCTGGTCCTGGGAAGGAGGTGACGGCGGTGACTTAAGGGGTGTTTACTGTGCAGAAACATTTGTAGGGGGCACAGCTGCATTCAGCAATGGGAGAGGACTGTAGCACTCATCACGGTTGTTGATTGCATGAAGTGTTGCTATGAAAAGGTTAATTTCATCTAGAGCATCATTTTCATAGATGAAGCAATGCAGGTGCTAATAATAATTTTTTTTCCCTACTGCTGCAATCTTTAAGTTTCAGCCCTGCCCGCGATTACACCAGAAGCTTAAAGAAAACTGCGCCTCAGTAACCCCTCCTGTGAGCGGCAGCCCTCAGTGCTGTCGGCGCTGCTCAATATTAATGCCATTGTGCCGGCCATAATGGCACAGGATGTGGACAGAGGTTACCATGGGAACCACTGGTCACGTGCCCACCCTGGATGTTAGCCGGAGCTGCCGAGGGGAAGCTGCAGTGGTGCTGGGCCCGGGTAACCACAGCAAGATGGTCACAGTCTGGCTGCGGGGACCTCTCCTACACCCCCCCCCCCCCCCCCCCGAATGCTTTCAACCAAATACAGACAGTGGCTGGGCAATTCCACTTGGAGAAAACCTGTCCTATCAGGCCCTTGGCAGGTTCAAGCGCTGGCCACATGCAAAGTGAGAAATCGTTATTATACAGCAACAGTGTGAGACTGAAGGCCAAGGAATGCCTGGGGATGGTCTTTATTCCCTGCACTGTGTGATGCAGCCAGACGGAAATATCTACTTACTGCTGCGGTTCTGTCGTTCTTTTTATATTGTTTATGCAGATCTGGGAAGCCTTCTTTCTTAACACAGAAATATGTTAATATAGACTTTTTCATGCAAATTGAGTATTGGGTAATGCACGCATTACTTTGTGATCCGCTGGACAATTTTTGGACGGGTGGAATATTAAAGTGCTTTTCAGTAAATACATGCATTTCTCTATAAGTGGATCTCCATAAAGCAATTTATTCTAGTTATTTACTCCAGCAGAAAGACTTCCTACCGTCCTCAAAATATCAATTTTTCCATCCAATCAATCTTATTCATAGGGTTTCTTTGTGTTGTTTTCCAAAGATATTTTATCTTCTCAGATTTTTGCACACTCTGACATAAATGCTGTGCCTTATCTTTTAAAACTGTCATAAGGTTATTCTCCAGTTATTTAAAAATGTAGTTTTAAATTTAGATATGGGTTTTCATGATGATGGGCAGTACGGAGGCACTCTCCAGACGGTATAGGAGCTGTCAAAAAAAAAAAAAAAAATCCCAACACTTGTATCACTTCTGAAATTAAATAAAAACAACAAGTATTATCCGAACAATATTAGTTCTTCTAATTACAGGAAAAGGAGGGACCTAGAACTCAGAGCAATGAATTGAGCGCTGGGAGAATGCCTGGGACTCCCACTCCTCCGTGTGTCTCTCTCCGTGATCTGCTGTAAGTCACCTTATTTCCCTGTGCCCAGACTTTAAATGAAAGACGGTGGTATCGTTAGCATGATTCTTCAACTACTTTCCTTTTCCAAAGCTACGGTACAAGTCAGGGAGCAAAATTAATAACCAGGATTTTCCACCTTGAATGTTGCTGATTGTCATGTTGTAAACTGGATGGGAAGCATGCGCGTCCTTGTTGCGTAGCGGCCGCTGCTTCTGCCACCGTGCTTCTCCCCCCCCCCCAACCCAACCCCTGCTTCCGTGGGTGGAGAGCAGGGCTGCTTGGCTCCTCTTACACTCACACTCTAGCTCTCTGTGTGAGTGGGCACAGTCACGAATGAAATCAGAGAAATCAACCAAGAAAGAAATAAAACAGTGAATATACTTACTAAATTTCCGCAGCCTTAATTTATTGTGTATTTAGTGTTGGATAAGGGCTTTAAATGAGTTCCTGACAGCCAACCATCAGGACCAGTTGGCCTCCACCTTGCTGCAGTACCAGGACGTGTTTGCTACCAATGACCTAGGCGTTACGATGTGCAATTCGGGAGAGGGCCCCGCGAGCCACCTCTCTTATCCCCAAATGCCACCTTAAGCTGCATGCAATGTGGCTCACACGCCGACGCGGTGTTCAGACCCTGCCATCGCCCTGCTCCTCTTGGCCTCTTTCTAGGCACACGCCTACACTTAAAGGGCCTTTGGCGGGAATCCTGGACCTGACGCCCTCTGATGAAGTCAGCAACAGCCCAGTATATAAGGCCGCTCCAGACGCTCCTTGGATGCCTCAGCAATGGATCTCCTGCACCGGCAGTGCGTCTTGTTTGTGTTCCTGGTTCCTGTCTCTCCTTGTCCAGCCTTCCTTATCTATCCTTGCCCTGTCCGTCTCGTCCACATCTTCAGTGTGTCTTCGTCTTGGCCTGACTTCTAGATCTTGACCTCTCGCCTGCTGCCTTGACCTCGACCATGATTGCTTGCCCCCTGGACTGGACCATGCTTGTCTGCTGCCTGCCCAGACCCTGACCTTTCCTCTGCTCCTCCAGACTGCTGCCTGTCCTGGTCCCGGTGTGCCTTTGGACTCTTGCTCAGTTGACCACTCTAAGCTCTGCCAGCCACCAGAACCCAGGGGTTCAACCTGCAGGGGAGGCGGCTGGTATAGGTGAAATTCCAGCCTATCCCGCTACAGGGCGCATTCATCAGCTATCTGCATAGGCCAAGTAGGTCCATCTATGAGGCAGCTTCAACTATGCCACAGCAACAAGGGCTTACACCAATGCCACTCATCACAGTTTGCAAAGGCCATGAGCTCGGTGGACTTGCTTCAGGCCTGCGCTATCGTTGGGCTAGCTCACCAGCTTCAGCATGACCAGCTGAATATGATGGCTGGGTTTCTTCAGGGCATGGCTGCCTGGTCCACTCCAGCTTCTGTTCCAGTACCCATAAGGCCTACTACTGTCACAATTCACCTGCCCCCCCAGGTACAATGGAGATCCGGTGAAATGTAGAGGCTTCCTAAGTCAATGTTGGATGCAGCTCGAATTGCAGGCACCCTTGTTCCTGACGGATTGGGTGAAAGTAACCTACATTCTAGCCTTGTTGGACAGCTCCGCTCTGGCTTGGGCCTCACCCCTATGGGAAAGAGATTTTAATCGCTTCTTGCTAGAATTCTGTCAGGTCTTTGACGAGCCTAGCTGCACGGCTTCCAAGGCAACCAAACTACTGCAGATCAGACAAGGCTCCCAGTCTGTGGGGGGAGTACACGGTGCACTTTTGCACCCTGGCCTCCAAACTTCAGTGGGCAGCGATAGCCTGATAGCAACTTCAGGCAAGGACTCTCTAAGCATATTAAGGACAAGCTGGCTGTCAGGGACCTGCCTGATACCTTGGAGGGCTTAGTCTAGTCATACATCTGGACCTATGGTTCTAAGAAAAGGCTTGAGAAGGGCTCAGCTCATCACCCCATCTGCCTTGCCCAGAATTTCCAGCGTCCACTAGCTCCCTGCTCACCCCTAAAACCAGGGCTGCAACATGTAGAAACTATGCAGGTCGATCGCCTCAAGCTGTCCGCAGAGGAGAAGCTGAGGCGCTATCATCTCAATCTGTGCTTATAGTACACTGCATCTGGATACTTAGCAAGTCGCTGCCCAATTAAGTCAGGAAACCTCAGGACCTAGATCTGGTGGGAGAGGCCACCCTAGGTGATCCCTGCACCTCTCCACAATGATGCTCCTGGATACTGGTGCAGGTGGCAGCTTCAACATGAGGCCTTGGGCCATTACTACAGGATCCCAACCATTCCCTTGGATTCTTCATTCTCCATCTCGTCCATGTATGGAGATCCTTTGCCTGGATATGTCATGAGGGCCACCATCCCATTTGCCATGCAAACATGTATTTTGCATGGAGAGCAGATCAGCCTGTATGTGTTTCCCAAAGCAATCCATACAATCATCTTGGGCCTCCTGTAGTTCATTTTTCCAGTTAAGTTAGCTGGATAGGTAGCTATGCCCTGGAACATTCCTTACCTGCCCACCACTTAGACAGAGATATTTAGCTGGATAGTTATCCAGTTAAATAGCGACTGCTAAACACTGGTAAATATTCAGATGCCACCACTTAGCCAGATAAGTCTGAACTTAGCTGGCTAAGTGGCACTGAATATCAGGTTCTACTAGCATACCTGGATGTCTTTTGGGCTTTGCAATGCCCTAAGCACATTCGAGCAAATCATAGCACTGGCACTGTGGGGACTTCAATGGAAGCCTCCTAATCTATCTTGATGATGTATTCATCCTGGGCAAAGGGTTAGAGCAGAGCCTGGAGTACCTGGTGAAGCCTTGAAGCACCTATGGAGCAGTCATCTCAAGAAATAAGTCCTCTTCCTTGCAAACGTGGTCAGCATGAAGGGTATCTGCACAACTTAGCTCTAGTGCAAGAAATTCAGGACTGGACACCTCCCACCAAGGTAACAGAAGTTCAGCCTTTCTAGGACTGTGCAACAATTACAGAAAGTTTGTGAGAAACTCTGCAATTGTGGCGAGATTCTTACATAAACCGTGCAAATCTCACTTATTCCCCCCAGGAGAAGCATAACACTTGAAAGAGCACCAGACTTTGGCCCCCAGTACTGGCCTATCCCAAAGCTCAGGATATGTTCATCTTGGATGCTTCCAGCTGGAGTGTTGGGGCTGCACTCTCACAGCTACAATCTGGAAGAGAGAAGGTATTGCCTATAGTAGCTACTACCTAAAGCCCACCCAACACTGCTACTATGTGACGAGTCAAGAACTCTTGGCTGTGGTGTATTTTATAGGTTTTGGCATTAACTACTGGGCCCACCTTTACAGCCTCACTTGGTGGTTTAGAGTCCAGAACCCAGGTGATCAGTTGGCTTGCTGGCTAGAAAAAATGAGTGCCTATGACATTACTGAACATCAACCTGGAATAAAGCATCAAAATGCAGACACCTTTTACTGAAAAGGTGATAGCACCAACACCTGGGACTGCTATCAAGCGGGAAGGGATCCTAAATCTTTGCCCTGCAGAGGTTGCTCACATTGCTGCAAGCTGCACCAACAGTAGTCATGTTTTGATGAAGATGTGGATGACGTGATACCCATTACACATCATCAAGATATGGAAGCAGAACCAGTAAATGAATACCTCTAAAGTACCCTTAGTGAGATATATACAATACTTTCTCTTGGCCTTTCTAAGCTTAAACTGATGGTATCTCACAGGCAATTAACTTCCGCCCTTTTTATAGATGTAACCTGTAAGATAGTCACATACAATTCCTGTCTCAGAAGTTACAATTCCTGTCTCAGAAGTTACAGGCAAAAGCAGGAAATTAATGGGTAGGGGTGGAATAAGTGAGTAAGATAGACCTAATTGTAACTATTTTAGATATTATTCAAAAATATATTAAAGCAGGGTGTGAACGGCCAGCATGAGACACTGACAAATAAGGACCTCAGACTTGTACCAAAATTCAGCCTAGCACAGGAAGATGTCAAAACAAGTTATTACAGACGTAAAACTCAGGAAACTACTGTGGACTTTTGCTAAAAAGCCCATAATGACAGCCTTGCCATCTAATCAGTTTTGAAATGAACTCTAGCCAATAGACAATGAATTGTACATGTTGTAGAGTGTCATAAGCCTCAGTCATACCTATGAGATATCTGGATATGATGTCAACCAACCAGATGCCTAGCAACCATGAGCCAGATGCCTATAATAAGCTAAGCTCCACCTACAATGACTGCATTAAAAACCAGCAGCACAGAAGCTTAAACCAGAAAGACTGCAACAGATAATAGGAAGTGCTGAGAGTGCGAGACATCACAGAGAGTCCTGCCAGTACAAAGGCATACCTTGCTACAAACTTGAGTTGACCAATGACTTCTGAAGCAGTTAAACTTCAGGTGCTATAAATCTTAGATGTGGGTTAGATATTTTTGTTGAGGGATAACTAACTAGCCTTTCAGAGTAGCAACTCTAGGCGGTGAGTTTTGAGAGTAAATGTTTGGTGAATTCTTACTTTGTCTTTTGGGATGAGCAGCTGGAGGGTGGGCAGTAGTGCCAAAGGCCAGCCATGTTTTAAGTAAAGGCCTGGAGCTGATGGAGTTTCTGGATACGGTGGTGCTATATAGTTTATAACGTATTTATACTTGATTTCAGAGCCTGGGAGGTGGATGAGTCCACTGAGGATTGGCCCATTTGCACGTTAAAATTATTGCTGACTAGCCTGGAAATTAATTTGAGGCAACAGGAATACAAGATTTTGGGACTGGCTTCTGATTTGTTGTTCTCTGTGCGCTTTCACTAGAAGCACAGAATGGCGTGTTCTCAAATGAGGTTTAAGAGGGAAAACTAGAGGGCAACTGGAAAGACTAATGATTAAGAGTCCCTTCCAAAAGTCAACTGAAGGAGGACATAATTTTTACATAGAAACATAGAAATGACGGCAGAAGACCAAACGGCCCATCCAGTCTGGCCAGCAAATGTCACACTTTTTTTTTTTTCTCATACTTATCAGTTACTCTTGGCTCTTAGTAACCTTTTGGTTCTATTTCCCTTCCACCCCCACCATTAATGTAGAGAGCAGTGTTGGAACTGCATCTAAGTGAAATATCTAGCTTAATTAGTTAGGGGTAGTAACCGCCGCAATAAGCAAGCTACCATGCTTATTTGTTTACCCAGACTATGTAATTCAGTCCTTGTTGGTTGTTATCTGTATATAGATCCACTTTTCTTCATTCCCCCTGCCGTTGAAGCAGAGAGTTATGCTGGATATGCATTGAAAGTGAAGTATTAGACTTTCTCCCCTGCCAAAAGAAAGGAAGAATTCACAATTTATCTAGCTCACAGAATAAAACTTTTACTGTGTTGCTTTTATTTAGTGAAAGAGGAGAAGTGCAACTTCAGTGACACTACTAGTTTTACTTGCTTGTACTGGAATAATTAAACAGGAAAATGGTGCTTACATTTAGGAACTTAGCTTTTTTTTTGGCTTTAAACTTTTTAAAATAACCAATTTTTAAAAAAAACATAGGATTTCTGCTTAAAACCTTTCCTTAACTGTAGGGCATTAAAGCACTGTCTTCCCTGTGTAAATAATGACCTCCCTGACTAGACCCTTACAGCACCAATCTCCTTCTTCACTTCCAGGCCCCCTGAGAGACACTCTGGCTGGAAACTTGACAGATTATGGGTCTATTTTTAGCTTTCCCAGAAACCTTTCCATCTTCTTGTTCTCTGGCAGCATTTTACACCTTGGCCTCCAATCTCACAGCATCGCCATTTGCTCACGCCTCCAGTCATGTCTTAAGTCACACAGTGAGAGCTTTTCCTGAAAGCCAGTAATGAACGTGGCTTTGACATTTCCTCAGAAGTATCCCTCTGGCCCACTGCTACATCAGAAAGTCACTGCTAGGGAAGACAGCTTGCACTTTCCTGGGGGGGGCAGTCGTGCGAGATATACACGGAACATGTCTTAGCGGGTCTAAATAATAAATACTGCACATCATCGATAGCTAATCGGACTGCAGAATGGTCAGAGCTTGAGGAAAAAACTGATGCCCGCTCTTTGAAACGGCACTTAGACAGCCGTGGGTTTAGGAAAAAGAACGTTAAGTCCCCTGAAAAAGGGGGGGGGGGGCATAAAAATAAACAGGTATCAGACTCTATGGCTTCCAAATTCAACACCCTCCCAAGTTCCCCTCCCACCTCCTTTTTCCCTGACCTTTCCTTATGCCTTCACCCCCCCCAGTCCTACTGCTACCACTGCTTAGGATCTCAGGCCCCATTGCCTAGTTTTGTTAGAAGTGATTCCTCTCCCAGATTATAACCCTCCTTAAGCAGTATAGGTTTGAAACTATTTTACTGATAGGATTAAAGGCTGAGCTAGCAGCGGCTGCTGTGGAGGGACTTGAACCGTGGTTAATTTGTTCTACTGTGAGGAGGAGAAGAGACAAAAAAAAAAACATCTTTCAGTGCTTGCAGTGTGCACTTTTCTTGTCTTTTTGAAAGCAGAGCTTCTTAGGATCCTTCTGCAGAACTGCTCCTAGGGAAGGTGGATTTTTGTGTGAAGAGTAATGTGTGGCGTGGAGGAAATGTCGACCCGCTTACTGAATTTTGCACATTTCAGGGCATCGGAAGGTGGCTGGGGTGCTCTGCAGAGTTAACTTGTATCATTGGCATCAAAAACCGTAGATGTGCTCCCATAGTTAGTAGCTGTGCTGGGTATTGAAGTAATTGGCAGGAAATGCCGGTCAGGGCGTAGATTACTACTATTCTACACATCAGTAGGGGTATTATGTAACTTGACGTGTTTATTATGTTTATGGAATGTTTTAAGTTCTAGAGGCTGTGCCCATTCATAGGATAAATGACAAAATGCAATCTGATTTAACCTCAAACCTAATTAAATATCCAATTGCAAGGGAAGTGAGAAAACTAGGTGTAACATTAGACAATGAACTAAACTTAAAAAAATTCATAAATACCACAGTCAAAGACTGCTATTTGAAACTTCACGTAGTGAAAAAATTAAGGCCTCCTCCTACATCACTGCGACTTCAGAACTGTTCTACAGGCTCTAATCTTCACCAAATTTGATTACTGCAACTCCATACTATCAGGTCTCCCAGCGTCAACACTTGGACCCCTTCAACTCTTACAAAACACCACCACCAGAATCCTTACAAATACCCAAAGAAATGAACAAAGCACACCTATACTAAAAGAACTCCACTGGCTCCCGATTCCATCCAGAATACTATTTCAGAATCTAACTCTAATCCACAAGGCTCTATATAATCTTAATATGCAATGGCTCGATGCCTCCCTTCACTTCCAAACCTCACACAGAACCACCAGATCATCCTACAACGCAACCCTTCCGATACCCTCACCCAAATTAGCTCACCTTACCTCCACCCGTGATTGTTCACCATCTCTTGCTGGCCCTTCCATCTGCAACTCAATGCCCCAAGAACTAAGACTTGACCCCAACCCACACACCTTTAAAAAAAAAAAAAAAAAAAAAAGTAAAAACCTGGCTGTTCAAGCTAGCAAACCCCTAATACCTACCTTCCCCGACAATTAATCCCCTCACACAAGCCACTTTAAAAGCCAGTTTACTCAGTCTCTCGTATACTGATTGTACTGTTTTATACCAGTTGATACTACTATAAGTTACTCCTCTGTTATCTATTTTTTGACATCCTATTCTTCCCCCTATAACTCAACTGTGGTTTGATATCCTTGATCTGTTTGAAAAGTTAGATGTAATTTCTTTTCTGATACCATCTTTTGTTCCTATTTAGTTCCATGTAAACCGATGTGATGTGCAAACGAACGTCGGTATAGAAAACCAATAAATAAATATCCACTCAATGTTGCAATTCTAAAATGAAAGAGGTGTCTTCATTGATGAAAAAGAAGGGAGGATTGGGGCGGGGGGAGCAGGAGATAAAGGTACATCATGCCTCGGATGCGGAAACTCGTCTGGCATCAAAAAAAAATCTAGCTGTGCTTCCAAGACCAGCACCTCTTACACACATTTATATATATATATAGTCAACCCAAACAATAAATCACCACAAACACAGAAGATACCCAAAACAGCACTTTACATTGCATAAAAAACACTGTTTACCTTAAGTGCAAAATGGTGATACAGCAAAATCATACTAAGAGCATAAATGCAAAAGAAAAAACCCCCAAAAGACATTTTTTACATACTTCTTACATATTTTTATAGCACCTCCCTAGTTAACATCATCCAAAGGAGCCGATGCAATATGGTGCGCTGAGCCGAGCGCACTCTTATCGTGCAGTTGGACGCAGGTAGAATAAGCGCTAATCAATCCCCTAATGCAATAAGGGGATTAGTGCCTATTCAACGCGTGTCTAACACAGAGTGACTGCAATAGCGCTCTTCACATGCAAATGCACGTGAATGAGGCTATTAGGCATTCACTCCCGATGCAAAAAGAAAAATGTGCGTCTCCGATGCACATTTAACTGTCATCTATTAACGCAGGCTCCTAGTGAGGCTACCCCTCCCCCCCGACTTGGATTGGCGACATTCAACAGGCTCGGTTCTGGGTAGCAGACGCTGATAAACTCGGCGCTTTCGAGAGGTGTTCAGCCCCTTGACATTCAGGGTTATAATTCAGGCCGCCATAAAGAAAGAAACACAAAAGATAAATATAGGAGCTAAGGTAGTAATTTTGCCTGCAAAATTACTAAACCAAAAAACAGCAAACTGACAGCTGTGAATGTGAGAAAACAATGCAAAGAAGAAAATACTAGGGCCTCCTCTCTATACCTGGGATCGCAGTACCTAGCAATCCAGGGCGCTTCCAGCATTACTCTAGTAATAATGCCAGTAAGTTTACACTATGAGTATAAATGAGTTTTAGTTTTAGATATTTTATGGGGTTTTTTTTTTCAGTATTGCTTGTTTGTTTATTGGGATGATTTTTACCTATAACTGTATTTGTAAAATTTGTTGTACACCATTCTGGAAATAAATAAATAAAAGTTCATGGCCAGGCTATCAGCACAAAGCTGAACATTGACACTTGCTAGAGCAATGCTGGAAGTGCCCTGATTAGAATATACTGTGAGCCTGGATATAAAAAGGGGGCCAGGATTCAGGTACTGGGTGGGTGGGCGAGGAGGCAATATTTTCTTGTGTATTTAGCGGGGAGGGAGGGGAGAAGAGCTTTATTTTTACATTTGGAGTGGCCAGCGGGTATGTTTGGACAAGGACTCAGGCCTAGAGGTCCATGACCGATTTAAAAACAAAAAAAAAAACCAGATAAACATAAGAAAGGGTGCTACTTAACTGGGTATCTTTTGAAGATATCTGGTGTCTGGGCCATATTCAAAAGCTGGCCGGTTAGGTTTAAACTTATACGGCTAAAGGTAGCCTGATAACTTTAAGTAAGTATATTCAGCGGGACATTTATCCAACTTGTCCACACACGGCTTGCTCAATATGGACCTCTGATTAAGAACATAAGAAATTGCCATGCTGGGTCAGACCAAGGGTCCATCAAGCCCAGCATCCTGTTTCCAACAGAGGCCAAACCAGGCCACAAGAACCTGGCAATCACCCAAACACCTAGAAGATCCCATGCTACTGATGCAATTAATAGCAGTGTCTATTCCCTAAGTAAACTTGATTAATAGCAGTTAATGGACTTCTCTTCCAAGAACTTATCCAAACCTTTTTTGAACCCAGCTACACTAACTGCACTAACCACATCCTCTGGCAACAAATTCCAGAGATTTATTGTGCGTTGAGTGAAAAAGAATTTTCTCCGATTAGTCTTAAATGTGCTACTTGCTAACTTCATGGAATGCCCCCTAGTCCTTCTATTATTCGAAAGTGTAAATAACCGAGTCACATCTACTCGTTCAAGACCTCTCATGATCTTAAAGACCTCTATCATATCCCCCCTCAGCCGTCTCTTCTCCAAGCTGAAAAGCCCTAACCTCTTCAGCCTTTCCTCATAGGGGAGCTGTTCCATCCCCTTTATCATTTTGGTTGCCCTTCTCTGTACCTTCTCCATTGAAACTATATCTTTTTTGAGATACGGCGACCAGAATTGAACACAGTATTCAAGGTGTGGTCTCACCATGGAGCGATATAGAGGCATTATGACATTTTCTGTTTTATTAACCATTCCCTTCCTAATAATTCCTAACACTCTATTTGCTTTTTTGACTGCTGCAGCACACTGAGCCGACGATTTCAATGTATTATCTACTATGACGCTTAGATCTCTTTCTTGGGTGGTAGCTCCTAATATGGAACCTAACATCGTGTAACTACAGCAAGGGTTATTTTTCCCTATATGCAACACCTTGCACTTGTCCACATTAAATTTCATCTGCCATTTGGATGCCCAATCTTCCAGTCTTGCAAGGTCCTCCTGTAATGTATCACAGTCTGCTTGTGATTTAACTACTCTGAATAATTTTGTATCATCCGCAAATTTGATAACATCACTCGTCGTATTCCTTTCCAGATCATTGATATATATATTGAAAAGCACCGGTCCAAGTACAGATCCCTGAGGTACTCCACTGTTTACCCTTTTCCACTGAGAAAATTGACCATTTAGTCCTACTCTCTGTTTCCTGTCTTTTAACCAGTTTGTAATCCACGAAAGGACATCGCCTCCTATCCCATGACTTTTTAGTTTTCGTAGAAGCCTCTCATGAGGGACTTTGTCAAACGCCTTCTGAAAATCCAAATACACTACATCTACCGGTTCACCTTTATCCACATGTTTATTAACCCCTTCAAAAAAATGAAGCAGGTTTGTTAGGCAAGACTTCCCTTGGGTAAATCCATGTTGACTGTGTCCCATTAAATCATGTCTTTCTATATGCTCTACAATTTTGATCTTGAGGATAGTTTCCACTATTTTTCCCGGCACTGAAGTTAGGCTCACTGGTCTATAGTTACCCGGATCACCCCTGGAGCCTTTTTTAAATATTGGGGTTACATTGGCCACCCTCCAGTCTTCAGGTACAATGGATGATTTTAATGATAGGTGACAAATTTTAACTAATAGATCAGAAATTTCATTTTTTAGTTCCTTCAGTACCCTAGGATGCATACCATCCGGTCCAGGTGACTTGCTACTCTTTAGTTTGTCAATCTGGTTTGTCTAATCAGTAAAGGCAGGGAATGAAATTTTATTCAGATTATATACGTGAAAAACAGAAGACCAAAAGGGAGAGAGCAAGAATTAAAAGGGAAGATGGATTTCGGGAAGAGGAGAATCAGAAGGAAGTCCCGGTAGATATCTGGAGCAAATTCTTCTATTTGGCATTCACACTAAAGAGAGCTTCTCACAACAACATTTTCGTTTAGTGGCCTCCAAATGCAGTCACCAACCCTCGCTGGTGGCCACTGACGCTATTTCCCCCCCCCCACCCGATGCACTCACCCTCTTCCTGTTCCCTTCTGCTGCATCCCCCCACCCTCATCCCCCCTTTCTGATGCAGTCATGCACCTCTTATCCTCTGCTAATGCCCACCCCCCACTCCACCCAATGCACCCCCCCTCACAGTTACCCATCCCCTGGGAACTTTAGCCCAGGTGGTGGGGATGGGCCCCTGGACGAGTGCTGGCAGTGGTCAAACCTCTCCTTAGTATTCAGCAGAGCCTCTCCTCCTCCCACTCTCAGGACAGTTTTGGGGGTAGGGATTTTGGGCAATTTTTTTTTTTTTTTTAATTTACAGGTTGGGTGGATGGGGGAATGTCTATTTTAGATTATATCATGGGAGTAAGAGTGGGGAGGCCCCAGCCTGACCAAATGCTATACAGTTTGCATATATGGGGAAGGGAAGGCCACTTGGCCATGCTACATTTTTGATTCATATTGGAGGGGGGTGGGATCTGCCACTAGTTTGTTTTTTTATTTTTATGTTTTGTGAATATTCAAGTAAGCCGATAAGCAGGGAAAAGTTAGATGACATTATCTGGTTAACCTTAGCCGTGTACATTCTGCGACATCTATACCCGGAGAAGTGAAGCTGATTATTTGGCTGAAGTTATGCAGGTTAACCTTATCCGATAAGTTCTCTGCTTAATGGCCTGCTGATGGTTTATTTCAGTTCAGCAAATTAAATAAACCAAAGTAACCATTAAACCAACCAAAAGCTGAATGAAACGCTCCCTCCCTGAATTCCTGTGCATGGAAGAGACACAAAGGGAGCTTAGTGGCAGGGGGAGGGAGGAGATCTGAGGGCGAGGGAGACCCAGGACTCCACAGGCAGGCTGGGGGGGCTGCACGTGCTCCTTCTCTCATTTTTTGTTTACAAGCCAAAAACCAATTCATTACATTCGTTCAAGAGCTTCATAAAACATAATTAAATCTCTATTTCCATAAGTTTAGCCTGTACTGAGATTTGCCTTGCCCTATGGAGAAGGTCCTACCATAAAGAGTGCGCTCTTCTGCCCAATGATCTGATGAATTCCAAAAGTCTCCAAGGATTGAGGGTCCCTCTAGTCATCTCAGGATACATTCAACCAGGTCCTGAGTAGACGAGTCATTTTTCTTCAAAACATGCTCACCACACAATTCAAAGAAACCAGAAGAGTTCTGATGCTTCTTTAAATTGTTTTGTCAAACCTTGGGATACATCCCATCAAATTCAAACCAGGCTGAGATGCACCCAGTTTGAGTTCGGCCTCAGGCTGCTTCTGCACCTCCAGCAATGGGTAACTGGAATCACCATGGACAAGGGTAATGCCTACAGCCATCGGTTCACTTGTTCCATTTCACAAAGAAACTCAGTGGAATGGGTCTTAGTTTGGTTGCTGATAAGCAGAACATGGTCCTGACAGGAAGGAGAGACAGTGGTGTATGGTGAGCCTTCCCCAGTGGCGGGAGACAATAATTGTTACGAGCACGTCCTCCACGCTGCTGAAGAACCGAGGGTTTGAAGGCCTTCAGGTTCTGTTGCGGGCGCGAGGAGCGCGGTTGCGTCTAGAGCAGGTGGTGTGAGCCCTTGGGCCACGGCGAGACTCAGGGAGGAGCCCCAAGCCACACCGTGGGAGGTGAGCCGGTGCAAGCATGGAGAGCTAGACAGGAACTGAAGCAGGAATAGAGAACGGAGTCTGACCCTCAGCCGGACCTGCACACCCACAGCAACCAACAACGCAATGTTGATTGATGAACGGTCCTCCGACTGTTCCAAGCCCTTGCGGACCTGCCGCTGGGTAACGGCATTGGGCAGCAGGCCGGACAGAAGACGAGGGCAGACAGAGTCCTTGGAACACAGAAGACATCACAGACACTGAAACAAGCAGGAATGTGGAGGGATGCGAAAATGGCACTGTCCCTCAGGGCGCCCTACACTGCCAGTACAACTGGTCAGGTCACGGACCACCCTGTCCTACACCTGCAGGAGCGGGACCAGCGCAGGAAAGGTAAAGCGCCGCACAAGCAGTCTGAAGAGGGTTACTGCACTCCTGGCAGTCTGAAGCAAGTTAAGAACATCAGGGTCAGGATCAGGAACAAACATCTAGGAACATCTGGAACCAACATCAAGGCAACAGGCAGAGACATAGGACAGGGAGCCGTCAAGACAAGCAAAGACCACTGAGGACCTGGACTGGTCTGAAGACACAGACAACTGTGAAACCCAATCCGAAGGCAAACAGGAACTGAAGTGAAAGTCCTTTTATACTGCTGTATGCAGGCAACTCCCTGGGAGGAGTTCACCTGGACCGCCCCTCGCTGGCCCTATAACTGAGGTGGAGTGCCGCAGGCCGGCCCCTAGGGAGAAGGGCATGGCCGAACCAGGAAGTCCAAGCAGAGCCAAGCAAGCCACAGGCAGGCCTCAAGAACAGCAAGGCCTCCCAGACCCTGGAGCAATCCTGGACAGTTCGCAGGCGAGGCCCCGGCTTCAGAGCGGCCTCCAGAAGAGAAGATAAGATGCCTCCTGTGGCGCAGCGACAGGAGGGATCGCAACAATAATTGCAGCTGAGGAAATGTCGGCACTACTACAGATTAACTAGCAAGAGGTTGGATCGATTGGTCGCGGGTTCTAATCACGGCTGAGATGTTTCCTTGCAGTGGGTATACCTTAGACACGATTCTGTTCTGATCCTTCAGAGTGCCCTTCTGATGTGCGTTAACCAATGCTATTACATTTACATAGGCTGTAGACGTAGAACGCATGGCAGTGGCGCATTAGCTGAAGATGTTCCTTTCCATGGTAATGTGTTTCAGTGACTCAGTGTTGAAGCTCCATGTTAATTATAGAAACTTTCTGTCCTTTGAGAGAACATGCCCGCTTCCTGGGCAGCTACTATAAATTTAGTTTATGATGTACTGTACATGAGTACTATTTTGTTTGAAAAGCTTTATCTTCACTGAGCCTTACTCCCCCCCATCTGAAAGAGAGACCTGGACTCAGGCACAGTTCACACACCATGCTCAGAGCAGAAGGCTGACAGCATCTGGGTCGAGAGCTGGATCCGTGTTCAAATTGTGGAGTCCCGAGGCAAGGCAAGAGGTGGTAATAAAAGGCAGCATTCCCCACCCCATAAGCCCAAGGTACACCTACACTAACCGAAATGTGGTGTTGCACACCAGCCGCCATGCAGCAGGCAGTGTGGACTTGGGAGTGGACTCGTATGGTGGTGGTGAGGCGGTTTGCAGAGACACACGGACTCATCGTGCTGGACCCAGCTTCTCTATGTACATGTATTGGATAAGGGAGAAGTTGGTGTGACTCCGGCAGCTCGGCTCCTGCCCCTAACAGCGAGTCGCACGCCGTGCTCAGTGCACACTCTTCCTATCTCAGGACTCAAAGGAGGTGCTATGTGCAAAGTGTGTGCAGCAACAAGTGGGGCCCAAGCAGCTTCTCCTTTTACCACCACCCTCTGGGCTCACGCTGTAGCTAGGAAGAGGCAAATGCTCAATTACACGGCTTCTCGGAAAAGTAGCTCTACGTGTTTAAGAGCCACTACTGGCGTCTCCTATTGCCATGAGGCGCTGGCCTGCATCTGGGCATCAGGCAGCGGCGACTCTTCCGTGGCGTGGCTGGGAGCCAGGCAGAATCTAGCAGGGAGCAGTCCCTAAGCCAGGCAGGGAGTCTCGCAGCAAAGAGTCGGGAAGCAGGAAGTCAGATCAACAAGAGGAAAATGTTCCAGGCTGCTGTTCAGCTTTATTTTCAGCGAGTTTTCCCTTTAAGGAAATTTAAGAGAGAAGGGCGTAGAGAAGTGGTTTTCACTTCCAGTTTTCAGGATGTCCCCCCATGAATAGATCTGCATACAACTGAGGCCGTGGGCAGGTAAATCTCTCTCGTGCACATTCATTAGGGCATCCTGCAAACGTGAGGTCTGGAAATGCGTACCACTGGCCTCAAGTAAGCTCAGCTGGATGCTGTTGCTTTACAGAAGCCATGTTTAAGGGCAATACACACTTGCCCAATAGTTGAAGAAACTGCAGGTGGATATGGGCAGCAGGAGGCTGGGGGTCTCTCAGTCCTGCACAAAATGAGGGAAGGCGAGCGGAGCTGCAGACTTGTGCTACTAGCAGGCCAGCCATAAAGCCAGCGACCAGGCAAAATCTGGGCGGGTGGCAGAACTCAAGTTGTAGAAACTTTCCTTTCAGATGGATTAATGGACGCCTAAAAGCAGTGGGAGCCAGAAGAATATTCAGAGGGATGGAAATTACTTCAAGAACTGGACCCCTATCATGGAAGAAAGTTAAAAGTAACATGAGGTCTGAACTCCAAGGAAAGGGACTGTGAAATTGTTACCAATCTAAAAGCTAATTGTAGAAAAATCATTTGCATTCATTTAATGAATACTTGATTTCATAATTGATGAAGAAGCAACTATTTTTCAAGTGTAAGCTATGGGATCCACAATCAGCAGCATTTAATCAGATAACTTGTAAATTATCCAGCCAGATGCCGATTTTTGAATATTTCCGCCACTTGCTCGTCTAAAATTTAGCTGGATAACATACGGGCACTCCAGGGTGGAGTTCAGGTAGCTGGATAGGTTCTCCAGTTAACTCGAATATTCACAATCAGCCAGATAACTTATCCAGCTGACTGGTTGCCCCGTAGAGTGGCCCTAACGTTAGCTGGATAAAGTCATCTGGCTAACTTTAAGATAGTCGGGTATATTCAATAGCGTGGCTGTGTCACTAAATATCCCGCCAAAGTTAGCCGGGTAAGGTTTATCCGCCTGACCTTGCAAGCCGGACAGTGGCTGAATATTACTCCCATATCTCTAATAAAGAAACAGCCTGTCTCTTTCTGGCTTTTCCTGAGAAGCTGGCAAATAGTTACCAAAGGGAAAGTGAAAGCGCTCCAGACCCTGAATTGAACTCCAAGTAAATGTTGCATTCAGCCAACCTTATACATTGCACCTTATTGGAACTCTACCCTTCCTTGATCCATCCCTGTCCCCTGGGGGCATGTCTGTCTTTTCCTTGGAATATATATTTTCAAATCCTGATGTTCACAAAACAATGAGGTCCATCTTCAGCTGCTGACTGGCTAGAAAAGTTTAGCAGGATATCTGAGCCGGAAAACACTGAAAATCGGTTTTTATCTAGCTTACTTGGCCAGATAGCCAACTCCGGCCTGGAACGTCACTGCCCCGCCCCTGGGTTAGCCGGATACATGTTATCTTGGGACTGGTCAGTGCAGCAGGATCTTAAAATCAAAAACTTAGCTGGACAAATGGCAGTGAATATCAGCCAATGTGTGATCTGAAAGGCTCATCTACAACGTCACCATTAGATAATTATACTGGATTATCAAACAGCATCACAACAAAGAATACCAGATTTCTCCATAATCAATATGGCTACAAGAACATTACATTAAGGATGTTATCTAAAGCAGAATGTGGCTTTTTGGGGCAGCTTTTGTGCGAGTACTGCTGTTGCGATGCCATCACTAAAATGTCTCAAGATACTGGGGTCAATTTTCAAAAAATGCTGACTGCCTTAATTAGGACCCTAAATTGCAAGAACCTACATTTTCAGCTGAATAGTCACCTAATTTAGGACTGCAGTTCTTTTGCTTAGATTTAGGTTCTTAAGTCAGTGCTGAAAATCAGTCCTAAGCGCCTAACTTGGCCCCGTGCCCCTGTAGTAGTTTACTTTTCGGACTCCTAAATGTAGATGCTCTTCCCCAGTCAGTTTTCAAAAGGCTCAATTTAGGATCCTAATTCTGTAAGGGCCCAATGTAATAAGGTGTGGGTTAAAAACTGTGGCCAAAATTTACCGCAATTACTTAACTCACAGGCTATAAAAATGCTTAACTCCTGATGCAGTAAACTAATGGTTTGCTAATGCACTGGGAGTTAAAAAAAAAAAAAAAAAAAAAGCACGCGGACTAGGAAACGTGCGCACAGAGCAGAGTTAAAATGTGCGTTCAGCACAGGCCGATTAGACATTTTAACTCTGGTATGTGTAGAAGAATCTGACGTGATTAAAAGTCTTTTTATGCACGCAAAACAGGATTTGTGTACAAAAAAATGGATTAATGTGCACAAAATTTCTCTCAGCACAGAATTTTTTTTTTTTTTTTTTGCATAAATCATTTATGCGCAGAAACCATGCTGTGTGCGCGCAAAGCAAGTTTTCGGCACATAAATCCTGATTACAGGCCCATGTTTCCGAATTGCAGCTTCTGCCCATAAACTGTCATGAGTGCTAGAAAATGGCCTCTGACCAGGAGTAAAATTTCCAGCACTAAAAATGCCTGTGTTAAGCCAGGGTGATATGGGTGGGTGTGTGTATTGGGGGGGGGGGGGGGGGGGGGATTTAATGCTATCATTTGCATGGGACTTGCATGTAAAGGCACTAAGCAGGATGCACAATTTTAAAGCTTCATTTTGTGTGTGCAAATCTTGCTGCAGGAGTACCACCATTTGCACACAGCTGTGCGTAAAATTGTGCGCTCTAGTGAGCACCCCTCATTTGCCTTGTGTCACCGATAAGAAAAGAGACTTATCCACCACAATGTTTAGCTTCAGCTGTCGCAGCATTTCAATCAAACATGGATGGAACCTGAGCGCTACCGATGCAAACATTTTGGGAGACCCTGTTAAGACCGTGGTCAGAGCCTCATTCTATAAACTGCGCATGCTCAAACGGCTGGGACCGCTTCTTGACCCTCGAGAATGCCGAGCCGTTTTACAGGCTCTTATTTTGACAGGGCCTTGATTATTGTACTGCACCGTGCATTGGTCTCCTTGCTCATACTATCCGTGCTTCAGATTGTTCAAAATGCTGCCGCTCGCTTGCAGGGGCTCGTGATGTTATGCCCGTTTTATCATCCTTGCTCCGGTTACCAATCCAGTGGTGGATTCAATACAGAATCTTGTCCTTAATACATAAAACCTCTTCATAATGAATCCATACAGTCCTTCAACTCGGCACTCCAAATTTACAAGCCCCTCGCATGCAATCAGATTGGCTAATAAGAACATGCTGCAAATTCCTTCTCCAAAACTCGCCCACCTAGATGTAAACAGGGAGCGAGCCTTCTCGGTGGCTGGGTCTCGACTCCGGAACATCCTCCCAGAGCAGATCCATTTAATATCATACCATAAACTATTTAAGAAGCCTCTAAAGATTTTATTTTTAGGTGCAACCCTTCTGTGACAGAGTCACTAATCCAAGCCCAGTTTTTATAATCAGACCTCAGTGCTGGCCTGCTTGTCTTTTTGTATTATTGTTATAGGATGTCTTTTTAAATGCCATTCTATGTACGTATTTTATTTTTATGTGCAAGCTGTAATCCATCTAGAACATTACATGAATGAGTGCAGAAAATAAGTCTTTCAAATAACTATTCTAATTCCATAACACCACTCAATGGAAATAAACATAGATACCAGTTCCTGGCAGCACCTGCCGGTATAGAGTAACGTCTACCTCTTTTCAGATGTCGTCTCATCAGAGCTGATCTATAAACTCCTCTGCCACTGACTGACAGAAATATCCCTTCTTCTGGATTTTTCTTCAATTGGCTTTCCAAACTCTTGTCAATTACATCCTAAATTAAAACAAAATTCAATGAAATAAAATCATGTCTAACACAGTGAGCTGGCTTTCCCCTATTTAAGTGCAGTCATCTTTTTTTTAAATTTTCTTTCACATCCTTGGACCTTTTCATGTAGCCTCTGGCATGCAGAGTGACTTCATCCCCACAGAATATCAGGATGCAATTTCATTATTTATTTAAACAGAGTGCAGTTTGCAATCTCCCGCAGGATGGAAATAGCCAAAGTTAATTTTCACAGGATTTCCCGAGCGTGCTCTAGAGGGCACTTCATCTGAAAAGGCCTGGATGTAGTCCTGCACAGTCTTCTGGGTCTCCAGATACCGGGCAAGTCAAACTAACGGAGCATTTGACCTGGCCGTCCAGAGTGTGTCTAAATTACGCTTCGTCCCGTGCGGAAGCCCCATTCGTCCATGGGCAGGTTGAAACCAGAGCTGAGGCAGCGGAGAAGGGAAGCTTTTAGGCCAGTCCTGAATTTTTTTGATAACGCACCACAATGCAGTGACCGGACACAGGCGTGGGGGAAACCTGGCAGCCACCTGAGGCTCTGACAGAAAGGGAACCCGAGAACGGTGAGCATGGCCGCCCGTGCTCTAAATTGCGCCCAACGAGTAGATAGTGCGGGAGGCCCAAGAAAATAAAAAAAATATAAAAAAGGAAGGAGGGGTGGGTGGAGGGGTGCCTGCCAGCTGGCTGTCCCACTGCTCCCAAACTGCAGATTGCCCAGCAGCAATACAAAAGGAAATATCGCAGCCCTGTCTCCTTCTGCCACTGTGAGGAGTGGGGACTGCTCCAGGACCTGTAAGCATTTGCCTCAAGTTAGGCCCCGATCTGACCTTCCCTCTTCTGGACCCCAGACCAGTCAAAAGGGGGGGGGGGGGAGATAGAACTGGAGATGTGAGGGGGGGAGAACCTGGGAAGAGAGAACGAGGAGGGGAATGGAGGCGATGAAACAGGAAGAGGACGTGGTAAGAAGCCATTACATCATCCCGGGTTCACTGTGATTTGTTTCAGCTCTTCCAAACCATCGCCATTATAAATGCTGTTTCCGGCACAAGCATCTCCCCCAACAGGCTCTTCAGTCAACAGCGAATCAAAGAGTTTTGGGTTTTTTTGCTTTGGTTTTACCTTCCCCAAGTGTCCCTTTAACCCCTCAATCATCTAACGGTAAAAACCAACTCCCTCACAGGCTTCCTGCTGTGGATATTTTAAAAAAAAAGGTTTTATTATGAGTTTCTGCCTCTGGGGCCAGCTTTTCAATTTCTCTTTACGTCTGCCTTATCAATGTTTTACATTTCACTTGCCAGTGCTTATCCTCTTCAGTTGAATCCTTTTTCCAAGTTTTGAAAGAAGTTCACTCACCTCCCCTTTTAACCACTGCTGGCACTCCTCGCCCGTCCTTTCACCTCTTCCAATGGATGGATTACATTTGGTCTACGCTGCTTCCAAGATGGTCTTTTTAAACGATGTCCGCAGTGAGACCTCATTTCCACACCGGGGGGAGAAATCTGTCTGTCAAGGTCCTTAGGGTTTCTCGCCTCTCTGTGGCTCTTCTGCTCATCAGTCTAGCCACTATCAGCAAAACAACTAGAGACGTTAAAACAGTTCAAAAATAAAAGCTCTTTACTGGTACTGATGCAGGAAAATAAAAAAAAAAAAAAAATCCAAAAAAATAGTGGTAGAGCAATGGCTTTCAGCAGCAATCTGCCGCCCTCCCAAACAGGTCCTCGTCTGCCTTGGGTCTTTCCCCAGGACCTGCTCTAAAAGCAGTTCTCCCCTTTTCTCTCAGCAATTTCTCCAACCCTGGTGACGTTCTGGCCGACTGCTCTTTCAGTCAGGAGCTCTCTAGCACCCCTGGGAAGTTGGTTTTTTCCCCCCACCCAGGACAAAATTCCTTCTCAGTGAAAACTTCTGGTAAGGTGAATCCTCAGGGTCTTCCCTGTTGAACCCCCCCCCCCCCAGCGCTTTCCCCTCTTGGAAGCTGTGGAAACCCTGACCTCTGACCCCAGCCACCTTAACGGCAGGAACCCTTCCTCTTCCTGTCCACCCATTTGGCTGCGCGAGGATGCAACTTAGAAGGGAGAGACCCTGCTGTGTACCTCGGCAAAGAGAAGCTGGTGTGGGGCTTAGGGCCGACTCCTCCAGGATTCCCCCTGAATCACATGGGCACAGGAACTTTATCAAACCCCTGGCAGACTCCTGCCTACGATGACCTCACTTACACTATACAGATCCTACTTTAGCAAGAGGAAGATTTGGGGGTCACATTTCGTAATATCTTAACCAGAGGGGGATTTTGTATAGTGGCTTCTCTTAATCGTTAGCTGCTCCTTTTAAGTTCCTACAGTGCTAAATGTTAGAAGGTTCCTAATCAATGTGAGTGTCCTGTAGACAGCCCCCTAGGAAGCTGATACTTTGACCCTGCAAGTCCTTGGCTAGCCAGGATGCTGCAAGACCGGTGAGCGCCACAGTCGGAGTTGGGAGTTCTGGTTAAAAGCCATTTTGTGAGCACTGTGGTGTGGTCTGTTAGTTATTATTTATAACGAATCTAACCCAGTCCTGGCTTTTTCATATATTCAGGCACCTGTCCTATATGATTTCACATGGCACAAGCCAGGGGTGGCCAACCTGTGGCTCTTTCATGTGCAAAATATGGCTCTTGCCCGCCTGACCATATGGCAACTGAATAGCACCGCAGAGGACAGAGAGATGATGGGGTGGAGGGCTGAGAGATCAAGGAATGGTGATTGGAAATATGAGGATTTCAAAGACATGGGGAGGTGCAGTGCAAAAAGGGAGTGAATGCTTCTAGGGAGAGCGACTTTGAAAAGGGGAGATGGTGGGTATGTGAAGCCAAAAAGGGTAATGGTGGAGGGTGTAAGTGAGAGAGGCAGAGTGTGCACTGGAAGAAAGGCAACAGAGGGAGGGAGAGGTGGGGTGGAGTGGGGGCAGGGGAGATATTGGAGGTAGACAGAGGGGGGGAAGGTGTTAATGTTAGAGCCACCGAGCTCCTGTCACTGTTCTTGTTGGGTTTGAGATGTTATGCTGATTGGGAGAGAGCGATGGGGAGAATAGAGAGAGAGCAAGACAATGGTTAAAGAAAAGAAAAAAAGTTAGTTAGTGAGGCTAAAAGAAGACAATCAGGCCTAAGATTTGAAAGCAGCCTCATTAGGTGGATCTTTAGATGGGATTTAAACATGGAGAAATAGGGAGCATAAACGCGCCAGTTCAGGAAAACTATTCCAAGCACATGGAAAGCAGCCGGGTGGAAAGCATGGAGTCAGGTGGAAGAGAAAGGCGTAGATAGAAGTGACTTGTCTGATGAGCGGGGTGCACGAGGAGGGGTGTGGGGAGAGATAGGAGAGGTAGTGAGGTGTTGCAGAGTGAAGGCATTTGTAGGTGAGAGAGAGGAGCTTGAACTGTATATGCGGGAGCAGATAGGGAGCCAATGCAGTGACTTCAGAAGAGGGGTTATGAGAGTGTAGCGACTTTGCTAACGTCGCTCAGTATTAGGGATGTGAATCGTTTTAGGACGATTAAAATTATCGTCCGATAATTTTAATATCGTCTTAAACCGTTATGGAACACAATACAATACAGATTCTAACGATTTATCGTTATAAATCGTTAGAATCGTGAGCCGGCACACTAAAACCCCCTAAAACCCACCCCCGACCCTTTAAATTAAATCCCCCACCCTCCCGAACCCCCCCCAAATAACTTAAATAACCTGCGGGTCCAGCGGCGGTCCGGAACGGCAGCGGTCCGGAACGGGCTCCTGCATCTTGTCGTCTTCGGCCGGCGCCATTTTCCAAAATGGCGCCGAAAAATGGCGGCGGCCATAGACGAAAAAGATTGGACGGCAGGAGGTCCTTCCGGACCCCCGCTGGACTTTTGGCAAGTCTCGTGGGGGTCAGGAGGCCCCCCACAAGCTGGCCAAAAGTTCCTGGAGGTCCAGCGGGGGTCAGGGAGCGATTTCCCGCCGCGAATCGTTTTCGTACGGAAAATGGCGCCGGCCATACGCGTATGGCCGGCGCCATTTTCCGTACGAAAACGATTCGCGGCGGGAAATCGCTCCCTGACCCCCGCTGGACCTCCAGGAACTTTTGGCCAGCTTGTGGGGGGCCTCCTGACCCCCACGAGACTTGCCAAAAGTCCAGCGGGGGTCCGGAAGGACCTCCTGCCGTCCAATCTTTTTCGTCTATGGCCGCCGCCATTTTTCGGCGCCATTTTGGAAAGTGGCGCCGGCCGAAGACGACAAGATGCAGGAGCCCGTTCCGGACCGCTGCCGTTCCGGACCGCCGCTGGACCCGCAGGTTATTTAAGTTATTTGGGGGTGGGGGATTTAATTTAAAGGGTCGGGGGTGGGTTTTAGGGGGTTTTAATGTGCCGGTTTTTCGATTTTTCGATTTTTTAACGATTTTTCACGATATTTTACCCCCCCAAACGGCAACAATACGATTCCCTCCCCCTCCCAGCCGAAATCGATCGTTAAGACGATCGAGGACACGATTCACATCCCTACTCAGTATTCTTGTGCTGCTGATGCTGGCTCTCAGGAGGCACAGAATGCTTGTGCAGCTGCACTGCTAAAGGAACTGGACATCGTCATTCTGCAAACGGAGGAGGTTCAGAGAGCTCAAGGGTGCCATGCAGACCAGCTTCTGGGACCCAAAACGGAGACCCAGCGTATGGAAATGTATTTCAAAACATATTTGTTGTGGGTATCCAAAAATCAAAGTCGGCTGGGTGACCATGTTGAGGAATTGCCAAACACTCGCTCAGTCCCGAAAGCAATTGACTTTCAGCCCAAAGCATCACAAAACACTCGAGTTGTGTATCCGAATCCTGCAGTACAAACTCTGTGTGTGTCATTGTTACCCCCACTCACAGTGTAGCACTGAGCAAGGACACCTAAGCTCCCTAATCTCTGCCTTAGATTCAAAGCTCTTTGGGGCTGAGAAATGTTGCAACCTCGTACAGTGTCCTGAGCAGCACTGTGTTCTTACTGCGGGTGCCACACATTTTAATAAACATTTTTATGAGCCAGCACTGCATCAGGCTGTTTTATGAAGTAGGAGGCCAAAGGCATATCTACAAAAACAAGTCCTGTCTTTTTTCTCAAAATGACATCTCATTCTCTTCCACTGCTAGAATAAATTAAAATGTACGTTCCCTTAGCGGCAGAAGATCCCAAACACACCAAAATGCCGCTTTAATTAATATGGGGCAGGAGACTGATCACAATTAAATGTCATGAACGTGAGGAGGGGCCAACGCGTTCTGGAAGCTGCAAAGTCACTCTGGCACAGGACACTTCCACACTGGAAAACGTTAAGAGCAGAAAAGCAGCGAGAATATGTGAGGTATCTAAGGACATCAGATAGCAGCTCCAAGTCGGCTGGACCAACCAGGTGGCTCAGTGCACAGAAGAACCAGAGTCTGAATCTCAGTTCACATCTTCCGCTCCTTGGGTCAGCCAGGAGCTGCCAGAGTCAGCTCTCACAGCCCCTGGGATGAAATCATATTGCACAACAGTGACACCTAATTGCCCATTTAGGGCCAACGACTACAGGGTGCCAGAAGGAGCCCTGGTGCATGGAGCCCAGGCGCAGATTGCTACTGCAATGACAGGACTTAAAATAAGTCAGAAGGGGATATAAAATAGAGGAAAAAAATCCCCAGGTGCAAAGGAAAGCTTAGGAAATATGAGGAGGAAACTGCCATATATTATTAAAAAAAAAAAAAAGTAGGCCATTCCAGTCCTGGTTTTGCCCCAATGCATGCATGGAGCTGTAGTTCAGCTGTGCTCGAAGTTGTCAGAACTACATCATGCATGCATGCAATGGGGCAAAGCCAGGCTTGCTTCAACCTGTCCCTGTTGACTTGGCATAATTTGGTTACTTCATCTAACAATAGGAATGCTGGTTACCATCCCTTTAAACACAGTGGTTGCCAAAAATATATGTAATAGGACAAATTAAAAAAGGGAAGCTAGGAATAAGACCCAAAGAGGGAGGAACTGAGGGGAGGAGTGGACACCTTGACATATTTATGGCCTTAAATCTCAGTCATTAAAGTGGATACATTGGAAGCTCAGTACCTCCAGACCTTGACTTATAGACATCAACAACAAATACTACATAAGTGTAACTCAAAAGAACCCATACTTTGGGTCTTCATGGGAATACCGTATGATGTGGCCAGCAGCCCTGGCACTGTATTTTCAGCAAACTGACTTTTGTTTGGCTTCACCTGATCTGCTGTTTTATTATATAGAAAGTCTCAGAGGGTATAAGAATAAAATAATCACCTTTACCCTCATTTCTAATCCCAGCTCTGGCACAGACTCTGTGAGATCTTGGCCAGGTCACATTATTTCTTTATGCCTCGTTTTTAATCCCAGCGCTGTTATTGAATCTCTGTGTAACTATGGGTAAGTCACTTTATCACCAAGTGTCTCAAATCTAATGCCCACCTCTGGGTCACAATATTTCCTTGAACCTTAGTTCTAATCCCAGCTCTATCACTGACTCTATGTTGTACCCTAGGCTGGACACCAGGAAGGTAATTTACAAAGCCATTTACCGGGTAAAATGGTCTGAAAATTGTCCCCCTTTGCCCTACTAAAAGGATGTGCGGGGTTGCACAGGGCAACCAGATGTGCTCCCGTGAAAGGGGCGCAGCGGGCTTACACGGTATTTTCAAACGCATGCATGCTCTTGTCCCTCCCTCCCACCACCAACGACAGGTGCAAGGCACTTCCACTTTATGTTAATTTGCAAAGCTCCCACAACTAGGCGGGCTATTTGAAAATCGCACCCCTTTACCCCGCTGTCCTCAGCCTACCCGACAATTCGTCTAGAAGTCCGGCGTCTCCGGGCCAAATCTGGAAGGCTCCCACAAGCAGTGCAATTCCAAAAAGAACCTACCTGAGCCAGGTGGGCAGGGAGACAAGCAGGCTTTCCCGTGGCTCCCGCTGGGCAGCGTGGGAGAGGGGTAGCACATCCCAGCGGTGAGAGAGCCAGGTAAGGACGCAGGCAGACCCTCCCGCAGCTCCTCAGGGCAGGAGTCAGGCGTCCCATCGCCCCTAATTTTCCATACATCAAGCCTTGCATCGGTTTAAACAAAACCTTTATGTTCCTGGGGTAGCCCAATCTGGTGCGAACCCCCCCCTCCCCCTAGTGGTAGAACTCAGACTAGGTCTGGGCATGCGCTGATTCGCGAGTGGGAGGAGCTCCTGAAGGGACAGGTGGAGCGCCCGGTTTGAAACCTCCGGAACTGCAGCCCCAGAGCTGCGAGTGCTGAGGGGGCACCAAAAACCGCCAACCACCTCAATAGCCCTAGGTGCACAGGGGTAGCAGAGGAAGCGGCCTTAAAGCAGGGCAGCTTGCCCAGAAGCGGCCATGAATTAGCAAAGGCTACTTAAGAGGTATAACTTTCAAGCTGCCGCGGGAAGCTAAGGAGTGAAGAGGGACCCGGTACAACCCTGAGTAAGAGGATTTCACCTAAAATGGTTGCATAAGAGTTCGGCCCTGCATAGGAACTAAGACCTTCCATTGCCTGTGGAAGCGAAACGTATCCAGTGCATTTCCTTTGTAAATACAGTCAGACCAATTTGGGAGCCGCGCCAGCTGACCATGTCTGCCCTTTCATCCCATGAGCAGGATTTGGATTGGCCATGCTTCACAGCGAGTTGCACTGCGTCATCTGACAGACCACCGACGAGTAACAACGCCTACAGCTGATCAGCATGGGTGTACCCATTATATCGGGCATGATGACCAGGTACGTACAAGGAATTGTAAGCTATCCCTAAATCCTTCACATTTATTTAAATATTGGATGGTTTTAACCCTTGGGACCCTTGGGTTGTCCCCTGATTTTAATGAGTATTTCTGCTAGTTGCTAATAATTATTGTCATACATTATTCAGTTTCCACTCTAAAAATTGGCCCATAGATCAAGCATGAGAATTGTTTGCTTGCTTTTTCACTCTAGAGGTGGCTGTACACACACATATGTGTGTGTGTGTATCCTGAAAGTATTGATGGGCTTCTGTTTGAAAGAAAGGGGCCACAGAAATTCAAATTATTCTCATATTTGTGAAGAGATTGGAGAAAGTTGCAGAAGAATGCAGCTTTCTATAATTTTAGCTAGCTGGAGTATCAAGAATGGGGATTCCCTGGTGGAGTAATGATCATTTCCTAGAAGATTATACAATCTACATGAAAAGTTTTTAGCACATGGAATAATACCCCTGACAGTGGCATATCTGGTTTGCATTTGCTTCAGATATGATATGAAAAAAATATTGAATATATTACAAAATGCAGTGTTCGGTATTTATAATAAGAAAAAGTTGGTTCCTGAAAGAGCAGATGAAAAAGGTGACCAGTTGGCTCTGTGTCAGAAGGGACAGACTAAGCCAGACCTGGTGTTACTCCTATTGTATCTCTAGACTTGAAGTTCCAGTATCTGGAAAAGTAAGACTGGCCTAGCCTGTCCCTGATAGAGCTCTCTGGTCGCCTTTGTTTAAATTATCCCAGCTCTTGCTCTGGATTTGGAAGGCACAGTTGGAAGGTTGTGTCAGTAGTTCCACTTTTTCTGCTGCGGGCAAGATGAGCTGGCATGACTGAGATAGGAGGTAAGAGAAGAAACATTACATTGAGCATTAAGTGACGTTCCTTCCTCCACCCCCCCCCCCCCCCCATCACCTTGCCAAAAAAAAAAAATTCTGAAAATGGTATTCAAGCAAGCTAGCACAAGGCCTATTAAATTTAAAACTAACCATCAAGTTGGGATAGGGGTAACTTTGCCTTACCATCTTAAATTGTGAGTGTGGTGGGCCCTCTTTAAGAAAAATTACCCCAAAACAGAATATAAAGGTCACACGAGGATGCTTGGCATCTTTGGCACTGTCACTGCATGCGGTTTCTCTTTTCCTGCAACCGCTGCAGTACTCGTTGCAGCAGCTTGAGATTGCATCGCCGTTTACTGCCAGCCCTCCGCCAGGGTACCAAGATCCTGTTGAGCATTAGTGTTAATTACCATGCAGATCCAACACTGACGGCCTCTTTGGCTCCCATTCCCGTCACCTTCTATTTACTCTTCTCTGTCCTAGCCCATTTGCTGTGTACGTCCCCAGGCTGCTATAGTCACGGTTTGTTTCATGTTCTTTCTGACGTACCGATATTTAGCATCCACGTCCTATTTGGTATGACTCGACAGGAGGACATTCAGTCTGCTCCACTGCAGTTTATGTGCCCATAAAGATCAGGCATTCATTTTTACGCACAGCGATTTTATGGTTGGCAGTCGTTAGTATTATTGTGTCACTTAATTATGGTTTGATGTTTGATTTCTTTTTGTAAAAGTATCATGGCAGAGCACATTACAATATTCTACTAGGAAAAATATACGACAGTAGTTTGAAATTTATTTGCCACGTTCCCTGGTTATGGAGCTTGCTCTTTTAAGGAAGTTTTGATAGCCACAGAAGAGACTCTGCCCTTGGAGTGCAGTTCTGGCATCCCAGATCTTCCAGCCGGGGGCTGGTTTATCCTTTTGCTAGTCAATTGGTATTAGGTCAGCATTTGTCCACTGGCACAGTGTGAAGTTGCTTTAGTGTTATGTCACAGGCTTGAGTTCTGTGATAAAGGGGAAAAGAGAACAGGCCATGCAGAGCCAATTAGGTTTTTGTCAACATTTGAGTTTAGTGCAAAGATTTTTTTTTTTTTTTAGCGGAGATTCGAGGACAGACAATAAGTAGGGATGTACTTTCATTTTAAACAGCATTGTCTAGACTGATTCATGGTTTTTTGTTTTTTTTTTTAAAAGAAACAACAACCTTAGAACCTAAGATATGCCATACTGGGTCAGATCGGGGGTCCATCAAGTTCAATATCCTGTTTCCAATAGTGGCCAGTCCAAGTCACAAGTACCTGGCAAGTATCCAAACATTAAATAGATCCGATGTTACTAATGCTGGCAGCAAGCAGTGGGGTACATTTTAAAAAACAGTGCGCGCGTACTTTTGTTCTTATAAAATCCGGAGTCGGCGTGCGCAAGGGGGTGCACATTTGTGCAACTTGTGCGCTGAGCCCTGCGCACACTGCCCGTTCCCTCCGAGGCCGCTCCAAAATCAGAGCGGCCTCAGAGGGAACTTTCATTCCACCCACCTTTATCGCACAAGTTACGCCTGCTCATGGCCTGCTACCGCGCCATCACCCGACCCGGGGGCTGGTCCAGAGGCCTCGGTCACGCCCCCGGGCCGGCACCACGCCCCCCCAGAACGCCCCCCTAGCAAAACACCGGGACTTACGTGCGTCCCGGGGCTTGCGCGCGCTGCCGAGCCTATGCAAAATAGGCTCGGCGCGAGCAGGGTTTTTTTTTTAAGGGTTACGCGCTTAACTTAAGCGCGTAACCCTTTTAAAATCCATCCCAGTGGCTATTCCCTATTGATTAATAGCAGTTTATGAACTTCTTCTCCAGGAACTTATCAAAGCCTTTTTTAAACTTGTCTTCACTGCCTTAACCACATCCTCTGACAACGAATTCCAGAGCTTAATTGTGAATTGAGTGAAAAAGAATTTTCTCAGATTTGTTTTAAATGTGCTGCTTGCTAACTTCATATAGTGCCCCCTAGCCCTCATATTATCTGAAATAACCAATCCACATTTACCCATTCAAGTCCATTCATGAATTTGTAGACCTCTATTGTATCCCATCTCGGCTGTCTCTTCTCCAAGCTGAACAGCCTTAACATCTTTAGCCTTTCCTCATAGAGGAGCTGTTCCATGTCCTTTATCATTTTGGTTGCCCTTCTCTGTACTTTCTCCAGTGCAATTGTCTTTTTTGAGATGCAGTGACTAGAATTGCACACTGTACCAAGGTGCATCTCACCATGGAGCAATACAGAGGCATTATGTCATCTTCCATTTTATTAACCATTCCCTTCCTAATAATTCCTAACATTCCATTTACTTTTTTGACTGCCACAGCACACTGAGCCAGCAATTTCAATGTAATATCAACTATGATGCCCAGATCTTTTTCCTGGTAGGTTCCACATTAGGCGTTACCAAACATTGTGTATCTACAGTATGGGTTATTTTTCCCTATGTTCATCACCTTGCTCTTGTCCACATTAAATTTCATCTGCCATTTGGATGCCCAATCTTCCAGTCTTGCAGGGCTTCCTGTAGTTTATCACATTCTGCTTGTGATTTAACTCTCTGAATAATTTTGCGTCATCTGATCACCTTACTTGTCATACCCCTTTCCAGATTATTTATAAATATATTAAAAAGCCCTGGTCCAAGTACAGATCCCTGAGTAACTCCACTGTTTTACTTTTTTATACTGTTAAAACAGACCATTTAATCCTACTCTCTGTTTCCTGTCTTTTAAACAGTTTGCAGTCCATAAAAAGACATTGCCTCCTATCCCATGACTTTTTAGTTTTCTTAGAAGCCTCTCATTAAATTTCATAGTTTTTTTTATTTTTAGTGTGCACTAAATTGAAATAATGCACATTAAAAACCATATTTAAATTTAAAAATGAAAAATTATTTAAAAAGAAACTAAAACAAAAAACTCCTAAAAATGAAACCAAAGCAAAATATGATGGTTTTTTTTTTGCCATGCATACCCTTAATATAAAGCAGATGTCACTTTCCAATGCACAGAATTTTACTGCTGTGGATTTGTGTGAGTGTATGGAAAGCTTAAATCCATGATACTCCAGGACTGTAGCTTAGTGCGTCGATGATTAGCTTTTGTGGCACAGGTACTCAGAGGAGCTCTTGTGGCCATTCATATTTGCATTGGAGGGGCACAGCATCCAACTTGAAATGGCAGCGTCCTGACGCTGCAAACCATAACCTGGGACTTCCAGCCATGCGCCACTTCTTTCTAAGGTAGGGCTGTAACCCAGTCAAGTTGCATGAGATCTGTTTGCATGCAGTGTCTACAGGGATGATGGATTATTAGTGGAGTACCTCGGGGATCTGTTCTGGATCCATTTCTTTTCATAATTGATATATTGCAAAAGCCTAACAGGAAAGGTTTTTCTATGTGCAAATGACATAAGAACATAAGAAAATGCCATACTGGGTCAGACCAAGGGTCCATCAAGCCCAGCACCTGTTTCCAACAGAGGCCAATCCAGGCCATAAGAACCTGGCAAGTACCCAAAAACTAAGTCTATTCCATGTAACCATTGCTAATGGCAGTGGCTATTCTCTAAGTGAACTTAATAGCAGGTAATGGACTTCTCCTCCAAGAACTTATCCAATCCTTTTTTA
This sequence comes from Rhinatrema bivittatum, assembly GCF_901001135.1. Classification (NCBI taxonomy): domain Eukaryota; kingdom Metazoa; phylum Chordata; class Amphibia; order Gymnophiona; family Rhinatrematidae; genus Rhinatrema; species Rhinatrema bivittatum. The sequence goes on from NC_042629.1 coordinate 31,567,855, forward strand.
AACACAGCTATATTAACTGCACTAACCACATCCTCCGGCAACAAATTCCAGAGTCTAATTGTACATTGAGTAAAAAAGAACTTTCTCCGATTAGTTTTAAATGTGCCCCATGCTAACTTCATGGAGTGCCCCCTATTCTTTCTACTATCCGAAAGAGTAAATAACCGATTCACATCTACCCGTTCTAGACCTCTCATGATTTTAAACACCTCTATCATATCCCCCCTCAGTCGTCTCTTCTCCAAGCTGAAAAGTCCTAACCTCTTTAGTCTTTCCTCATAGGGGAGTTGTTCCATTCCCCTTATCATTTTGGTAGCCCTTCTCTTTACCTTCTCCATCACAATTATATCTTTTTTGAGATGTGGCGACCAGAATTGTACACAGTATTCAAGGTGCGGTCTCACCATGGATTGATACAGAGGCATTATGACATTTTCCGTTTTATTCACCATTCCCTTTCTAATAATTCCCAACATTCTGTTTGCTTTTTTGACTGCCGCAGCACACTGTACCGACGATTTCAATGTGTTATCCACTATGACACCTAGATCTCTTTCTTGGGTGGTAGCACCTAATGTGGAACCCAACATCGTGTAACTATAGCATGGGTTATTTTTCCCTATATGCATCACCTTGCACTTATCCACATTAAATTTCATCTGCCATTTGGATGCCCAATTTTCCAGTCTCACAAGGTCTTCCTGCAATCTACAACAGTATCCTGAGGTTGGGTCCTCCACTCCCTAGGTCAGTTGGGCCAGTGTAATGGTATTAGGTGCCTTAGCTAAACTTTACAGCTTTGGCAACTTCCCCTCCAGGACGCGCTCTCCCTGCATACATTTAAGAATCCTGCATTTATAACAGATTTTAAGTGAAAAAGGAAATTTAAAGTAGAGTGTTCGGAGGTAAAAAAAATATTACTTAAAAACCTGTATATTCTATTTTCATGCACTGTTAGGGTGCCAACCAGAAAATCTGCAGAGCAGATTATTGGAACCCATTCGGTATCAAGCATGCTGGGGGTGGGCTTGTCCCTCAGCCATGAAAAGGAAGTACAATATAGTAAACCTTCGTACCAGAGCAGCATTCTTTCTTCAGAAACGTGCAGGCTACCACATATTCCATGGTCTGTAACGCTGATGAGATCTTCCAAGAATGGTTTCTCTAGGAGCATGGAGAACAATAAGTGTTCTGCAGATGTGTCAAGGCCTTTCAAGCATAGCTCCTCCAAGAAGAGGCAGAGCAACAGATGTTCCATGATCTGTAACCCTTGGGAAGTCTTCCAAGCAAGGCTTTTTCAGGAGAAGACAGCTTAACAGATATTGCATGGGTTTTGTATCACTGCAGTCCTGTTTTTGTTTTTTTATTTTTGGATTTTGGAGTAGTTTCATATCCACATGTCTTTTGATAGTCTGACTCTTGTGATTCAAGTATCTCAGCATTAAACAATCCATCCTTTGTACCTATGAATAGGCATTTGGCAGTTAAAATATTGGAAGAGAGTGACATTGTCTGTTAGTACCCATAGTCTTATATAGAAAATAAACTACAGTGCAGTCAGAAAAAGCAAAGTATATTGTTTCCACTCAATTATAGCTTTTGGTATCATGTGCTTGTGCTCTGGGAGCTACATGCCAAACTCTGCCATGTGTGGCTGGAGGAGAAGAGCAAGCCATGGCCTTCTAGAGGGTCCCAAGGTATTTTAAATCCATGTTTTCCTGGCTGGCATGCTGCCAAGGGATCTTCCAGCATGTTAACATTTGACTTCTGGATCTATAGATGGACAAGAGAGGTAGACAGCCTAGAGACGGGTAAAAACAAATTAAACTTAAATAAAAGTCAGAATAATATGCGTCTTTTCTTTTTTATACTCTGAGAAGTGCTTAAGTGATTTTAACATGTCAAATTATACATCCATTAAGCATAATTGAATCTGAAATGGAAATGTGGAAGAAATTACAATCTACTTGCCTGCTTGTGTGGATATAAATTGCTCCTGGTAGGCAGGATGCTTCATTTCCTAACTTTAATTCAGAGATTCCCTGAGGCCTAGGGCCAGGCTCAATGTGTATCGCATGGCTGGCTCAGCGAGGCCCTCTCCCTGCTGTCATCCTGCTGCTCCAGGAGAGCTCCTTTCAGCAGTCACTGCTGTTCCAGGCCTTGTGGCTGTTAGGAAATCGCCCAGCCTAGGTGAAACTTATGGCCTTGCAGCCCATGCACCCTTCCCACTCTCACAATTATAGTAATAGAATTTACATGAGAGGGGACATTCAAAAGTCCAATCTTCTGAAGCAAAAAATATCACCTGCAGCATGTGTATAATATTTTAATGCACTACTATGGAGTCAACCAGAAAACCCTACCAAAAAAAGATACTCGGCTCTCAGACAGCCATGAATAAACTGAATTACAATTACAGTGTAGTACACCTCCCATGCCAAAACAGCACTGCACTAAAAAGTAACAAGCTTACTTATAGAAAGGCAACACTGCAAATATTACAGCTGGCCTTAAAACACCACCTGTTAGGAAAACAGACCAAGCCAGGCTGCTATAGATCACTGCACAGAAACTACCTGCTAGCAGAACATCTCACCTCTGTCACATATGCAGAACACAGACAGACGCTCACCAAATACAGAATAAAGAGACCAAAAAGTATAAATGGAAAAAATGAGGATGAAATCAGAATTGGAATCCACAAACCAGACCCTGTGTGCAGTGCAACAAAAGAAAAACAGATACATTGATGTTTTATGAGGAACAAGCCGTTAAGCCCGTTAAAACGGGCTACATCCCTCTGTCTCTCACCTCCCCCTCATTCTCTCTCCCCTCACTCTTCACCACCCCCTACCTCCCTCCCTCCCTCCCTCACCCACTCCTCCCCACCCTTCCTCTCCTCTCACTCAGTCCCTCCCTCCCACTCAGTCTCACTCACTCCCCCCTCTCTCCCTCCCTCTCACTCACTCAGTCCCACTCACTCTCACTCAGTCCCACTCACTCCATCCTCTCCATCAGTCCCACTCAGTCCCTCCCCCCCAGTCCCTCCCCCTCACTCAATCCCTCCCTCCCACTCAGTCCCTCCCTCTCACTCAGTCACTCCCTCTCCCCTCTCTCCCTCCCTCTCACTCACTCAGTCCCACTCACTCTCCCTCAGTCCCACTCCCTCCCTCTCTCTCCCAGTCCCCCTCCCTCTCTCTCCCAGTCCCACTCCCTCTCACTCAGTCCCCCCTCTCCCTCTCACTCAGTCCCACTCCCTCCCTCTCACTCAGTCCCTCCCCCTCAATCCCTCCCTCCCACTCAGTCCCTCCCTCTCACTCAGTCACTCCCTCCCACTCTCTCTCTCCGTCCCTCCCTCCCACTCAGTCCGTCCCTCCCTCTCTCTCTCTTCTCCCTCCCTCGCTACTGGCCGCTACCGCCGCCGCTCGCTGCCGCCGCTCGCTACCACCCGCTGCCGGTACCGCTACCGCCGTCGCCGCCCGCTGCTGCCACTGGACGCCGCCATTTTTTTTCTTTCTGACGCTGGCTCAGACCGACGTGCTCGCCCGCACATGCGCGGTAGAGCTGGTCTCTACTGCGCATTTGCGGCACGTCGGTCAAGCTTCGTTTATCTAGTAAGATGGTAAACAGTAAAATCAAGAAATATAGAACATCAATCTTAATAGCAAAACCATACTAATTAAATTAATAAATATTTCAAAAGAACTGATGAATAAAATAGCATCCAATAATTAAAAACTCATATAAAAATGTTCCAAGCACCAATAAAAATATTTCAAAACAGCAGACTTATCAAATAACACCTAATAATAACATTTAATAAAGATAAAAAAAAAAAAAAATCTGCTCTCCATATCTTGGAACTTTTTGATTTCCAAGTGCCCTGAGATTGTCTTGGATTAGCAGGAGAAGGGGAATTGTTGTGCAGACTTTCTCTCTCTCTCACTCACTCACTCACTCACTCACACTCTTACGCGCACCGGATGCTGACCACTCCTTATGGGACTTTCACCTGAAACCCAAGGGCTCAGCCTGTGGGAAACATGGCTGGTATAGGTGAAGCTCCAGCTCTAGTCCCAGTAAGAGCGAATCCAGTAGCTGTTGGCGTGGGCCTAGCAGGTTTGCCTGCTGGGCTGTGGCATGGTTGACGCAGCCTAAGGGCTGACATCCATGACACATGCCATGTGGGTTACAGGTATCTCTACCGTTTCACAGTATGTGGTGTACAGAACCAATCAGCCTTCCTGTAGCATTACTGCGGTTTCATAGCATGTACCTTACAGGCACCCTCGGCTCGCCAACCGAATCACTGCTGCTGTATGGAATTCAGGGGACACAGGTGCACTCGGCCCTCCTTCAGTGACACTGCTGTTCTGTGGCACACACATTGTGATGAGACAAACCCCTCACCTTTGTCTGGAAGCAAGGAGCAGCCTGTTAAGGGTAGAAACAGGTCCAGGTGGAGAGGATCTGGGCAGAGACTCCATCTCCCAGGTTGCTAGAGGCAGGCAGGGACCAATGAGACTCGAGGGAGAGCAGGCATTTCAGCTCCTGACAGACATATGTGAGGTCTCGGGGAAGAAATACAAGTAGGCCAGGAAGAACCATACCCAGTTATACGCAGATTTTACAGGAACACCAGAGGACATGGAAGTGAAAGAGACTGCCCTGGAGGCGCTCTCAGACATGGAGCTGGACTAACGAAGAGGGAGGCTTCTGGGAGTCCCAGTCCCGTGGCAAAGATACAGAGAGTTCACAGGACTATGCCAGAAGCAGGCAATAAAATGAACTCTGGAGGAAGCTCGAGCTTTGGGCAGCCCTAATCCGGAAGCAGTGTGTTGGAACAATGTATGTGTGTGCGTGTGTGTGTGTGTGTGTGTGTGTGTGTGTGTGTGTGTATATATATATATATATATCTATATATATATATCTATCTCATTATGCTGTACACATATTACATGAGTACTCAAGACGTCTGCGAAGTCTCTGCTGTTATCTGTGTTTAGATATACTGCATGAACACTGAATCCTACTGGGCAATTGGTGTGTCTGCAGTAATCTGCAGCTTTTTCAAGGTCTGTAATGTATGTCTTCCTGAATAAAATTTTTAAATAAGTACCTTTATATGGCAAATTTCATTTAACACAGTCATCCTTTGATATTTTGAGCTGAGTTCTTGTGACGCACGTCTGCTTTTCATGTTCGGTGGCATCGTTGAAGGGTCAAGTGTTCTGTTCCTTCATTTTCTAGCAGTAAAACCACAGCAGCCTATAGTTTTGTCTTTTCCCAGAAGCAGAGAACCGTAGAAACATGATGGCAGAAAGACCGTATGGCCTATCTCTCGTCTGCCCATCTGCCCAACTAATTGAGCTTTGCAGTTCCCATCGCTCCCTCTGAGATCCCCGGTGTTTACCCCACGCTTTCTTGAATTCAGTTACTGTTTTTGTCTCCACCACCTCTGCTTGGAAGGCTGCTTCATGCATTCACCCCCCCCCCCCCTCTCTGCAAAGAGAGATTTCCTAAGATTACTTATGAGTCTGACCTCTTGTTCCAGCGCCTACTTTCCTGAAGGTTCATTTGTCCCATGAAACAAGTGGAGTAAATAATGCATACTCCTATCAGCGTGGAAGACTAGGTCAGTCCTCTCAGATCATCGTGGGAGCGAAAGGCATGCTGAGTTTTAAAATGAACTGATTAAATTATTCATGAGAGGCGGACCCCCGTATAAGAAGCAGCAGAGGCATGGAAGCTCCTTGGAATGCAAGGGCACCGAGGAGAGGAGGCCGCTCCAGAAGAGACGAGCGTGCCTGCCCGTCTTCCCTCCCCCCCAACCTTTACCTGCTGAGGGAACAGACTGCAGCGGGAAGCAAGTGCCCATAGTGCAGCCGTGTGTCATGCTAAGCAATATTTGTGAATCTGGCTGGAAAATATTGGTGAATTTTACCCCCAAAACATATTGGACCTGATTCACCTAAAATACATTTTTTATTTGGAGGGCAAATATTGGGGGGGGGGGGGAGAAGCTGAATAATAACTGTTGCAGAAACAGATACCCAGATGTAAATAAAAGAAACATTGGAACAACCTGAAAAAAAAAGATATTAGGGACACTTGGAAGCCGTAAATGCTTCTATAACTCCTTCCACTCCCCCCAATCACCCAAATACATATGCACTTTTTATTAACTTCTGGCAACTCTCCGGCAAAATACATTCAGTTCTGCCCATGGCATGAGTAACTCCATGTCTCCTTTTCAGAAGAAGATTCCGAATTTGGATATTTTTCTAGATCAGTGGTTCTTAACCTTTTTAGGGTCTCAGAGCCCTTTGAGAATATAATAAAAGCTATGGACCCTCCCCAGAAAAATGCACGCAAGAACATTCACACACACATTTTTTGGTGCCCGATCCATGGACCCTCTGTTCTAGGTGAAGGATTGTGTTTAGATTGCTAAAGAATCCAGAAGTGCATTACTTCAGTTGAAAAATAGCAACAGAGCGAAGCAATGGTTTGACACTCTCATCCCGATGTCTGTGATTTCTTGCTGGCAGCTCCCCTATGAGGAAAGACTAAAGAGATTAGGACTTTTCAGCTTGGAGAAGAGATGGCTGAGGGGGGATATGATATAGGTGTTTAAAATCATGAGAGGTCTAGAACGGGTAGATGTGAATCGGTTATTTACTCTTTCGGATAGTAGACTAGGGGGCACTCCATGAAGTTAGCATGTGGCACATTTAAAACCAATCGGAGAAAGTTCTTTTTTACTCAACGCACAATTAAACTCTGGAATTTGTTGCCAGAGGATGTGGTTAGTGCAGTTAGTATAGCTGGGTTTAAAAAGGGATTGGATAAGTTCTTGGAGCGGAAGTCCATTACCTGCTATTAAGTTCACTTAGAGAATAGCCACTGCCGTTAGCAATGGTAACATGGAATAGGATTGGATTAGTTCTTGGAGGAGAAGTCCATTACCTGCTATTAATTGAGTTGACTTTAGAAAATAGCCACTGCTATTACTAGCAATGGCAACATGGAATAGACTTAGTTTTTGGGTACTTGCCAGGTTTTTATGGCCTGGATTGGCCACTGTTGGAAACAGGATGCTGGGCTTGATGGACCCTTGGTCTGACCCAGAATGGCATGTTCTTATGTTCCTTCTATGTGGGGTTACCCTGCATTATTTTGGGATGGCTGCAGCTTGCGCACGCATGTTTCCCTGCACAAAGTTGATTTTGCATGCAATTAGCAGAGACCAGATCCAGAATATTTTTTTGATAGCCGCTCCAACTCTCTGGCATGCTCTTCCATATGGGTTATAAGGCGAGGGACCTTACCCGTGTCTTTCGTGAAATATTAAAAACTTCACTTTTTGAAGAAGCCTTTACTTAAACATTTGAGGTCTACTTTTTAACTCTAAAGTCAGGTACAAACCCCAGAGAGGAAGAGAAGACAGAAACAATAACAAGGTTAAATTTGTATTTATTTAAAGAGCTTTGGAATTCTGTCAATCCAATAAAAGTTCTCAATGGCGAACAAGATAGTATAAAAATAAACACATAAACGTAGGCAATACAATTTTTTGTTATTTTATCTATTTTTTTTGTGGGTTATTAGTGAATATGAAGTGTATTAAATATTCGTGTAGTGAATTGGAGTCATTTTAACAGTCTAACTTTTCTTGCTTGGGAAAAAGGTTTGATAGTAAAATTCCTATTTTCTTTAAGTCCAACCAAAAGCCCTCACTTCCAAAAATAGATTTTTCCACACTTTTAAAATTCTCATTTGAAGGACACTCTTAAAGGGCTAATTCTACTTTTTCTGGCTGATTTAGCAGAGCTCACCTTTTTAAAAAGAGCTCTTGTCTTCCCTACAGCCTCCTCTGAAACATTCATAGTAATTTATGTATCCTGCTTAAAACCTACTCTCCTGTCATTCACAATTTTTCTTCTTCTTTGTGTTACTCATTCAGCCACAGCTCACCCTGTTGCGCAAAAAAAAAGTGAATATTTTTCTACATTTCTAAGCCCCATACATAAGTCTAGGAATATATAACATTAATTTATTTATATTCTGCCTTTCAGGCACTTCAAAACTTTAAAGTGGGAGCACTGAGAGGAGAGGATCACCTTGCTGGTGCTTGAAAGGAATCAGTAACTTTTTGCTTGGGACATTTTCTTTGGGAATATTATTTAGTGTGTTTGTGCTTTTAATAGTCAGTAAGGCAGCTAATAAGCAGTAGTTAGTGTGTTTATTTTTAATAGTCTGTAAGGCAGCAGAAGTTAGTGTTTGTATGTTAAAAAGAAAAAAAAAAGTAGCCAGAAGCTAGAAATAACCTAGGAGCAGTGTATACCTAAGTAAAAAGGTTGAGAAGTTCAGTTCAGTTACTCACCTTGGAAAGGTGTTGAGGTAGTGTGGTTTGGTACCAACATTTGTTAATCAAGAGAGCAGTGAGTCACTCTGGCTGACTAACTCAAGTTAGACTGTTTGTATTTCCCAATCCGCCCACCCCTAGTTCATCCTTTAATTTATAGGCAGGTGCCACTTAAAAAAACAAAACAAAACAAAAAACAACAACTTATTGAGAGTTTGATCATTCCCCTGTAGGCCATTACTAGACATACAGTGAATACACTAATAAATTTAACGGACCCTAAATTAGACACATTCCTACTCCCATAGCAACCTAAAACTTAAGTAGGAACTGAACATATTTGAGATGAAGGCAGCAGTCTAGCACCAAGAGGGGGGCTTCCCAGTATTTTGCATTGAGTGTCACATGTATGATTGTTACCCGCCGGTGAGAAATTGTACATGTGCATGCGATGCAAAGACCTCCTGTCTCTCAGAGAACGAGTCCGATCTGTGGAGGCTAGAGTGGCAGACCTGGAGGAGCTGAGGCAGACAGAGAGGTATATAGATGAGACCTTCAGGGACATAGTAGCCAAGTCCCAACTTCAGACTGGCAGCCCTGGTGCTGCCTTGGAGGAAGAAGGTCTCATGATGGGAGAGCATCAACCAGGTGCAGCAGGAAAGGATCCTGTAGCAAGGACCTGCTCTCCAGGTGGTGCATTGTCTGTTCGCACCAAGGATGTGTCTCAAAGGCTTACTACCCAGGAGGGAAAGGTTAAGTCGGCCGTCATAGTTGGAGATTTGATTATTAGGAATGTAGACAGCTGGGTGGCTGGTGGGCGTGAGGATCGTCTGGTAACATGCCTACCTGGTGCGAAGGTGGCGTACCTCACACGACACCTAGATAGGATTTTAGACAGTGCTGGGGAGGAGCCGGCTGTCGTGGTACATGTGGGCACCAACGACATAGGAAAATGTGGGAAGGAGGTTCTGGAAGCCAAATTTAGGCTCTTAAGTAGAAAGATTAAATCCAGAACCTCCAGGGTGGCATTCTCTGAAATGCTCCCTGTTCCACGCGCAGGTCACCAGAGGCAGGCAGAGCTCCGGAGTCTCAATGCGTGGATGAGACGATGGTGCAAGGAAGAGGGATTCAGTTTTGTTAGGAACTGGGGAACCTTTTGGGGAAGGGGGAGCCTCTTCCGAAGGGATGGTCTCCACCTTAACCAGGGTGGAACCAGACTGCTGGCGCTAACCTTTAAAAGCTGCTCTATCTCTTTTTTAAACTAGAACAAAGGGGAAAGCTGACAGTTGCTCAGCAGTGCATGGTTTGGAGAGAGGTATCTTCAAAGGATACTAATGATGCATTAGAATTAGGGCATCCCGACAGTGAGGTTCCAATAATAAGAAAAGTAGTCCAAGGGCCTGTAACTAAAAACTTACCTGAGCTAAAAAATTCTAACTTATCCCTATCAATTAAAAAGCAGAATGAAAATACAAACAAAAAACACACTTTGAAATGTTTGTATGCTAATGCCAGAAGTCCAGGAAGTAAGATGGGAGAACTAGAATGTATAGCAGTGAATGATGACATAGACTTAATTGGCATCTCAGAGACATGGTGGAAGGAGGATAACCAATGGGACAGTGCTATACCGGGGTACAAATTATATCGCAATGACAGAGGAGCAACCAGGAGGCAGTGTGACGCTTTATGTCCGGGATGGCATAGAGTCCAACAGGATAAACATCCTGCATGAGACTAAATACAAAATTGAATCTTTATGGTAGAAATCCCTTGTGTGTTGGGGAAGACTATAGTGATAGGAGTATACTACCGTCCACCTGGTCAAGATGGTGAGACGGACAATGAAATGCTAAGAGAAATTAGGGAAACTAACAGAATTGGTAGTGCGGTATTAATGGGAGAATTCAATTACCCCAATAATGAATGGGTAAATGTAGAGAGGGAGCAATTTTAGATCTAATTCTCAGTGGAGCACAGGATTTGGTGAGAGAGGTTAACGGTGGTGGGGCCGCTTGGCAATAGTGATCATAATACGATCAAGTTTGAATTAATGCCTGGAAGGGGGACAGTAAGAAAACCCATGGCTCTCATGCTAAACTTTCAAAAGGGAAACTTTTTGATAAAATGAGAAAAATAGAAAAAAAATGAAAGGAGCAGCTACAAGGGTAAAAAGTATGCAAGAGGCATGGTCATTTTAAAAAAATGCCATCCTAGAAACACAGTCCAGATGTATTCCACACATTAAGAAAGGCGGAAAGAAGGCAAAACGATCACCGGCATGGTTAAAAGGGGAGGTGAAAGAAGCTATTTTAGCCAAAAGATCTTCATTCAAAAATTGGAAGAAGGATCCAACAGAAGAAAATAGGATAATGTATAAGTGTTGGCAAGTTAAATGTAAGACATTGATAAGACAGGCTAAGAGAGAATTTGAAAAGAAGTTGGCCGAAGAGGCAAAAACACACAGTAAAAACTTTTTAAATTATATCCGAAGCAGAAAGCCTGTGAGGGAGTCAGTTGGACCGTTAGATGATCGAGGGGTTAAAGGGGCAATTAGAGAAGATAAGGACATCGTGGAAAGATTAAATGATTTTTTTGCTTCAGTGTTTACTGAAGAGGATGTTGGGGAGTTACCCATATCAGAGAAGGTTTTCATGGGTGATGATTCAGATGGACTGAACCAAATCACGGTAGGCCTGATTGACAAACTGAAGAGTAGTAAATCACCTGGACTGGATGGTTTACACCCCAGGGTTCTGAAGGAACTCAAAAATGAAATTTCAGACCTATTAGTAAAGAATTTGTAACCTATCATTAAAATCATTAAAACCTATCATTAAAATCTTTCAACGGATGACCCTGCAAATTTCCGCCCTATCGCTAACCTTCCCCTTATCTCAAGAGTGATGGAAAGATTCGTCAACAAACAACTGTCGGAATACCTGGAGGATAACAACATTCTCTCCCCTTTCCAATTCGGCTTCAGGAAATCTCAAAACACGGAAGCACTCTTAACATCGTTATCCGACACCATACTTCTTAATCTCGAAAAAAAACAACCCTACCTCCTCGCTCTTCTTGACCTATCCGCTGCATTTGACACAGTCAACCATACCATACTACTCGAGCGGCTATCCGACATAGGAATACAAGGAGAAGCACATAGCTGGTTCCAATCGTTCCTGGAGAACAGATTCTACAAAGTAAAAATCAACAATGAAGAATCGCATCCTATCAAATCAACTCGAGGAGTACCACAAGGATCATCTCTCTCTCCTACGCTATTTAATATTTACTTGCTTCCACTCTGCCACTTACTCTCTAACCTCAAGCTAAAACATATTTTCGCTGATGACATTCAGATTCTCATGCCCATCACAGAATCACTACAAAAAACTTGGGCGCATTGGAATATCTGCTTACAAACCATCAACTCTCTCCTATCCAGCTTGAACCTCATACTTAATCCAAACAAGACAGAAATCCTCATCATCTCACCAGACGAAAATCTCACCCCTACCAACTTTCAAAGCGTAACTCAATTCTCATATCCAAACACTAACCTATCCACCTCCGTCAGAGACCTGGGGGTGCGTCTCGACAACAAATTTAACCTAAAATCCTTCATAACCAACACAACTAAAGAATGCTATTTCAAACTCCAAGTGCTGAAAAATCTCAAACCTCTTCTTCACTTCAGTGACTTCCGGCTAGTAGTCCAGTCTTTAATTCTGTCTAAGCTGGACTACTGCAACTCACTACTGCTAGGTCTCCCAGCTTTATCCACCAGACCATTACAGATGGTGCAGAATGCAGCAGCAAGGCTACTCACCAACACTAATAAAAGAGCCCACATAACACCTATTCTTCACAGCCTACACTGGCTTCCTATAAAAGCTAGAATCACCTACAAGACACTATCAATGATCCACAAGGATATAATGGGCATCGCCCACCTAAATCTAAACTCGCATCTCCGCCTCCACACATCTCAAAGACCCATCAGGCACAACTACAAAGGTTCCTTATATGCTCCCCCGATCAAAACCACATTAACAAAACGAGCACTCTCAACAGCCGGACCCACACTCTGGAACTCACTACCGCCAGATCTACGCCAAGAGACCTGCCATCTAACTTTTAAGAAAAATCTAAAAACGTGGCTTTTCAGGCAAACATATACAGCATCACAAGTTTACTTAGACACCGGCCAAAAAGAAAAATAGCCCAAACACCAGATCCTAGTTTCACCTATACCCCCTTCAAGACCCAACCACGTCAGATCTGAACTTCTCACCTGTTTAAGACTCCTTCTCTGATTCATCAGTCTTCCTTAACTCATGCATTTCTCGCATATTTTGCACATCAACATGGTCTATGTACCCTCATATCACAATTTAGTCTACCCTTTAATTTTTCTAGATATTTATTCTCGCTATAAACATGCCGTACATTTACCTACGTCCTATTGACGAGCTACTATTATTATTATCTATGTAATATTTAATTTATTATTAATATCTATATGTTATAGGTTATATGCTATATGTTATACGTTATATGTTAAGAAACGCTGTTCCATGTAACGCCTCTTGTGCGAAAGTTTTGTTATATGTAAACCGACCTGATTCGATACTTGTATTGAGAATGTCGGTATATAAAAATCCGAAATAAATAAATAAATAAATCATCCATTGTACCTGAAGACTGGAGGGTGGCTAATGTAACCCTAATAGTTAAAAAGGGCTCCAAGGGTGATCCAGGAAACTACAGACCAGTTAGCCTGACTTCAGTGCCAGGAAAAATAGTGGAAAGTGTTCTAAACATCAAAATCACAGAACATATAGAAAGACATGGTTTAATGGAACAAAGTCAGCATGGCTTTACCCAAGGCAAGTCTTGCCTCATAAATCTGCTTCACTTTTTTGAAGGAGTTAATAAACATGTAGCTAAAGGTGAACCTGTAGCTGTAGTATATTTGGATTTTCAGAGGCTTCTAGGAAAAGTAAAAAGTCATGGGATAGGTGGCGATGTCCTTTCGTGGATTACAAACTGGCTAAAAGACAGGAAATGGAGAGTAGGATTAAATGGATAATTTTCTCAGTGGAAAAGAGTGGGCAGTGGAGTGCCTCAGGGATCTGTATTGGGACTTGTACTTTTTAATATATTTATAAATGATCTGAAAAGAAATATGACGAGTGAGGTAATCAAATTTGCAGATGATACAAAATTGTTAAGAGTAGTTAAATCACAAGCAGATTGTGATAAATTGCAGGAAGACCTTGTGAGGCTGGAAAATTGGGCATCCAAATGGCAGATGAAATTTCATGTGGATAAGTGCAAGGTGATGCATATAGGGAAAAATAACCCATGCTATAGTTACACAATGTTAGGTTCCATATTAAGAGCTATCACCCAAGAAAGTGATCTAGGCTCATAGTGGATAACACATTGAAATCGTCAGTTCAGTGTCCTGTGGCAGTCAAAAAAGCAAACAGAATGCTGGGAATTATTAGAAAGGGAATGGTGAATAAAACGGAAAATGTCATAATGCCTCTGTATCTCTCCATGGTGAGACCGCACCTTGAATACTGTGTACAATTCTGGTCACCACATCTCAAAAAAGATATAGTTGCGATGGAGGAGGTACAGAGAAGGGCGACCAAAATGATAAAGGGAATGGAACAGCTCCCCTATGAGGAAAGACTAAAGAGGTTAGGACTTTTCAGCTTGGAGAAGAGACGACTGAGGGGGGGATATGATAGAGGTGTTTAAAATCATGAGAGGTCTAGAACGGGTAGATGTGAATCGGTTATGTACTCTTTCGGATAATAGAGTAAGGGGCATTCCATGAAGTTAGCATGTGGCACATTTAAAACTAATCCGAGAAAATTCTTTTTCACTCAATGCACAATTAACTCTGGAATTTGTTGCCAGAGGATGTGGTTAGTGCAATTAGTGCAGCTGGGTTTAAAAAGGGATTGGATAAGTTCTTGGAGCGGAAGTCCATTACCTGCTATTAAGTTCACTTAGAGAATAGCCACTGCCATTAGCAATGGTAACATGGAATGGACTTAGTTTTTGGGTACTTGCCAGGTTCTTATGGCCTCAATTGGCCTCTGTTGGAAACAGGATGCTGGGCTTGATGGACCCTTGGTCTGACCCAGTTTCAATCAAAAGTAATTAACAACATATCCAACGAATTCTCTCATCTACCTATTCCAAACCCCAACCTACCTCCAGTCTCGAATACTTGGTCCAGCTTTGCCTATATTAATTCTTCCATCGTTTGTAAGAATCTTATCCAAACTCAAAATTTCTCATGGTCCATTTAACCCCTGCTCCTGCAAGCTTCTTGTGATTATCTATCTGCTCGCTTAGCTTCTCTTGTCAATCTCTCTCTTTCTTCTGGGTCTATTCCTGACTCTCTAAAATGTACCTCTGTTCTCCCAATTCCAAAGAAATCTAACATAGATGCATCCGATTTAAATAATCTATGTCCTATTGCATCCCTTACCTTTCTAGCAAAAATCATCAAATCCGTAGTCTTACACCAACTTTCTGATTTATATCGTTGATAACTCTCTATTCCCCATCCCAACCAACATGGCTTTTGAAAGGGACACACTACCGAAATCCTTCTCCTCTCGACTTTTGACACTATAATTCATGGATTTGATACTAATACCAGACTATCATGGTTTTACTAGACATTTCTGCAGCTTTCGACTCTATAGATCATCAGAATCTTATTAATGGATTAAAGTCAATTGGCATATCTGACACAGTTCTTGATTGGTTCATGTCATTCATTTCTAACTGTTCTCAAAGAATTTATATTTCTTAGTTTCACTTAGACTGGTTCACTGTTAATTCAGATGTCCCTCAAGGTTTTGCCTTGTCTGTCATTCTCTTCAATATTTATCTGCTACCTCTCTGCCGTCTTCTGGACAGACTGGGATTATCCTTCAAAATTTATGCAGAGAGCATTGGTTTTTTTTTTTTTTTTGTTCCTTACAACAACTCTTGGTCTACAACTCTCTCTCCTTTGTATCTCTATGTATTCTGTCCATTAAAAATGTGGCTTTCACATAACCGTCTCAAACTCAACACTTAAAAACAAAAATAATTCACCTCTCTACAATACCGTTGTCCTCCATCTCATCTTAATATTGACAACTGTTCTATATCAATTTCGTCTAAGGCTTGATACCTTGGTGTTGCACGTGACTCAGAACTCTCCATGTCTAATCATATCTCCACTGTAGTCAAAAACTCATTTTATAAACTTTGTCTTCTAAAAAATCTAAAACTATTATTTCACAATGAGTTCCATTTTGGTTCTTCAAACCATAATATTTTATGGATTTGATTACTGCAATGGCCTATTTTTAGGTTTATCTGATTCTTCACTATGTCCATTATTTATGTATTTATTTAGATTTATATTTAGCTTTTCGCACTTTTTTCAGTGCTTCAAAGTGGATTACATTCAGGTACTGTAGGTATTTTTCTATCCCCAGAGGGCTTACAATCTAAGTTTGTACCTGAGGCTATGGAGGGTAAAGTGACTTGCCCAAGGTCACAAGGAGCAGCAGCAGGACTCGAACCCTGGTCTCCTGGTTCATAGCCCACTGCTCTAACCACTAGGCTACTCCTTCACTACAGCTTGTTCAAAATGCTGCTGCACATCTTTTATCCAACTCAAAAACCAGAGATCACATCTCCCCAGTTCTAATTGCGTTACATTGGCTCCCTATTTCATTTCGTATCCAATACAAAATCATCTGTCTCATTCACAATTTAATCCACAACCCCTCTGTTATATGGCAGTGCATTTTACTTTGGATATATCAACCATCAAGACAACTACGCTATGCCAATAAATGTTTACTAGAAGTTCCTACTGTCTGCCTTGCTAGATTAGACCTTACCTGACACTGAGCTTTCTCAGTTGCAGCCCCTTCTTTGTGGAACTCCCTCCTGGATCACCTTAGATTAATCCCTATTAACAAAGATTTTAAGAAACATCTAAAAACATATTTATTCAAGTTTTCTTTTACTTAACGTTTGCTTTGTTGTTTTTACTATATTTTATTCTGTTTAACTTTGTGATATTTTTGTAGTCATGCTGTAATTTATGTATGTTTAATATTGTAAACCACATGGACCTACCCCCATTGTATCAAGTGGTATATCAGAGTTTTAAAAATAAATAAATAGCCATAATTTTGTCCTCAAAATATGCAGCCAGGTTCTGTACTTCTGGAAGAGTGCTTTGCTGACCAGAGTTGGTAAATGATCCACTCGGCACATATTGGATGATCAAAAATAACTCCTTTAATTGAGTTATCAGCAAAGTGATTCCTTATGAACCCATGATTGCTAGCCAATCTGAGTCCTTGGTGCGGGAATGCAAGTCTCGGCTGAAAACCGGCAAAGAAGACCTCTGTTTACTTGGTTGCAATTGAAAAGACCCACCCTGTGGCTTAGGGGAAGAGTTCCAACCCTTCCATGGGGCAGACCCTGGTTCAGGGGCAGACATTCCTATTTTTACCCCTTACACCAATTGGTTACAGTCCCTCTTCATCTGCTTCAACTGGCCAATAACCCAGTTATTGGCTTTATGTATAATTTCAGGTCTAGTAGATAATGGAGCTACTAAATCCATAACCTTTACACAGGGAGCCTAACTTTCAATCTAACCATGCTACAGCATTAATGCACACAAGTGGATGTGTGGAGATTAATACGAATATTTTATAAACTGTGCATATTTCTGCTATGAAATTATGTGCATATTTTCAGTGCACATGCATATTTACCTATTTTATAAACATTCGCGTGTATTTTTTAAATTCATAAAAAATAACATATGAGTAATAACCCCAGTTTATATGTGGAAGCAGATATCTGATAAGGAATGCGTGCATGCCGTTTTGAAACTACTGACTTGTGCGTGTACTTGGGATCAGCAGTTCGCCGATACTTCAGCCAGTTCTCCCAATCCTTCTCCATTTCGCCTGGATCCTCTAACACTTCACCCTAAACGCCCCCCCCCCCTCCAATTCACTCAGACTTCCACTCTAAAACTGTAGACAACACACAAGTCTGATTTCATTTGCGTGAGGCAATTAGCAGCTGTAAAAGAGTACAAATAAGTCTGGTAATTTATACATGTTTCTCTCTTACAAAATAGCACCTACTGCGTGTACTTCTGAATCCCACCCTGGAGCACCCCCTAACCTCCGTTTTTTTCCGTAGTAAACTGTACGTGTGTACTCTCGGCGTTTATAAAATAGTATGTGCATTAGTACATGCTACTTATGTGTGTATATGCTATTTTTGCACCCTAGAATCAAAAGAAGCATCTGATAATTTATTACAACCTGCAGCTGCCAAACCCTGAAATTTCCCAGAATCTGCCTTTCCTCTATAATCAGGGAAGGCGAACCTCTGAAGGGGGAGAGAGAGTTGGCTCTGTAACAAAAGACCACATGCAGTGGTCAGGCCAAGTAAGGGGCAGTGTCCCTATTGATTTGGCAATATTATTGTCGTATGACAGAATGGAAACTGGAATGGCAGGCTGTGAGCGTTGGCAGAGAATTCATCTGAACCAGGTCGGCTGCTGTCAAAGTTGCCAGAAAATGTATAGCTGCTACATGATTTGCTATCATCAAAATGTAAGTTAAAATCTCCTAACAGGATAAACTGTTCTAATACCAATTTCAATACCAAATCTAGAAGCTCTGCCACAACGTCCTCTGAGGCTGCTGTGGGAAGGTAAACCAGTAAAACTGGAAACCTGCCTGCTTCTCCAAACTTAATTAAGAGGCATTTTCTCCCCTCTGGTGAATTCAGCAACAATCTGGTTACTACCACAGTATTTCTAAAAATCACCCTCGCCCCGTCTCCCCTTCTTCCAGTTCTAGTCTGATGAACAGTATTAAAATCTCTCTGGAAGTAACTGTGACAGCGTAGACCCTCCAACCTCTGTAAGCCACGTTTCTGTGATAAAAAAACCAAAACAAACGAATCCAGTTTCATTTCCAAAAGTAAATCCATGTATAATTCGAGCCATATTGATGAGTAACCAGGTGTTAAAAGACCATCCAAATTAATAGTTTTCTTAGCAGACACTAAAGAAAACCTTCCACAGCTCCTTATCATCTTTCGAGAGCAAGCAGCAGCTGAGTAATTCCTCCTCCACCACATCTTCTCAATCAGAAATGTAAGTTGAGGCAGTGGGCTGGGGGAATCAACTACAATATTAGGTAAATACCAATACGTATCATGACACAAGCACCTTCCCTCCTCCCTCACCCCTCCATAGACTCTTCTGCCTGTAAATACATCAATCTTCATTATAACCAACCTGTACCCTAAATAAGTAAATTATTGTCCAAGCTGGGGCAAAAGAGTCCAACAAATCCTTAAGGGCAAGCTTTCCTTTCGGCTCAAAGGGCAGGCTCTTGAGTGGGCCCTTTGAGGCAAGCCAGCAGGCCAGGCCTTCTCCAAGTAGCATTGGAGACATCTGAATGGGCTCCAGAGGGCCTGGTGCTGGGGCAAAATCCATGGGCAAGAAACAGCAGCGTCGGTGATGCGGAGTGGATCCTCAACAGGCCAATTTCATTTTTCTCCTCCTTCAGCCGGTAAAATACAATAGTGCGATAGAAGACAACTATTATGTTCATTTTGGCTATTTGTATAAGTAGCAAGAATTAAACCTTCAGTTGTACACAGATGTTTCATGCATCTTCCCTAGACATAGTGGGGTTAGATTTTAAAAGAAGCGCATGCAGCCTATATGTGTGCACGCTACCCGACGCACGCACATATATGCCCGATTTTATAACATGCGCGCGCATGTTATAAAATCCGGGGTCAGCGCGTGCAAGGGGGTGCACAATTGTGCACCTTGCATGCGCCGAGCCGCGCTGGCTTCCTCCGTTCCCTCCCAGGCTGCTCTGAAATCGAGCGGCCTGAGAGGGAACCTCCCTTCCCCCTAGCCTTACCTACCCCCCCCCCCCCGATCTTTATTTTACCTTTTGCGCGCTGGCCGATTGCCGGCACACGATCTCAGACACAGCGGCAAATGGCCGTAGTGCCAGGAGCCGCTGACCCCGCCCCGCCTGTTTTTTTCAAGCCCCGGGACTTACACGCGCGTCGCCGGGCCTTTTGAAAATAGGCCCGGCGTGCATAACCCCCCTACATGCGTAACTCCTTGAAAATCTGCTCCAGTATTACTAATGTACTCCACTTGTGGACTGCAGGGAAACCGTATCCCTCTAAGTTGCCACTGTTTTTTTTTTAAATTTGCTCAATTTCCAGTGCCTTTAAACTTAAAAATGTAATAATTTGTTGACCAGAACTATCCATGTACATAGCAGCTTCCACATGATGGTGTGGAGATGATTTCTGATTCCTCAGGCAGCTCTTCTGCTGACTCCCAGTACTCACCCCCCTTGTAAGGGCTAATTAGTCTTACATGGTTTATTTGACATTTAAATCAGATAAAATAAAGTCCAAGTTCATGTAAAGAGAGCAGAATGTCTACATCTTTTCTGAGGAGGATTTTTATTATAGAAGCATAAAATATACAATGGTTTTATATACAGTAGATATTCTTTTAAGTTTGTGGTTTAACAGAGTAAATCACTCTTGTTAAGTTATAAAAACACCTGTGCCAAGTTGAAAGTTAACTTACACTTGTCAAACACATTGCCAATTAACTATCCCACCTTAATGTAGTAATTTAGCCAGTTAATCTTATACTGATCAGGAGTGCATGAAGATCTCCGGCTCCCTCACTCTCCGCTGCAATTTGGTTGTCCCTATCTCTGGCAATGGAGGGTAGCCAGTTGGACCTTCGGCAAGATAATGACAGGTTAATAACACAGTCTTAGAACAGCAGACCTGGAGTTTACAGAAGCCTCTGTAAGTTGTGCAGGCAGGGGACAGAAGCGAAGATTGGCTTATTCTGCAAAGTCTTGGGGCAAGAATGAGATCAGCAGCTACTCCCAAAGTTAATGAAGCAGGTCTAGGCTGAGTGGGGCTTAGTCTCGAAGCTTGGTGCAAGGCTTTATTAAGTCTCATGCAAAGTCTAGGGGCGCGAAGTTTTGCATGAAGCTTGTGGAGAAGAGTCCAAAATGTCTTTTGTTCATCGGAACTTCATGCATATGATCCAAAAGTCATTATCGATTGGAGATTACCACATTCCACTAGCATAGGATTGGTGGGCTTCTGATATGACTTCTTAGCTGGGACACGTATTCAGATTCTCACGTGGATGACAACATGAAGTTGGAAGACATCTGGCAAACAATACTGGGCCTCATAATTGGATACAAAGTTTGTCAAGCCCACAAGCTCAGCAAATTTGTGTTCTTTGATACCAGTTAAATTATAAGGGGAAGACAGAAGGCACGATATGGAGAACAATAGAAGCTTCTTCTCCTCTGTGTATTTCTCACAGGTATTAAACTGCAGGGGCCATCACGTCGCTCCACTTCCATCTTTTGCTTGGGCCTGCATCCAATTTGGTTTCATTGCACCCTCCTTGTTAGGGTGACTGGCGTATTGCTACACTCCTATGCTGCTGCTCTGCAGTAAGGCAGAACAGAGAGATTGTCTGCTCTTACCTGCAGGTGCCCCGGGAGCCATTTCTCCAATTCTCACTCCACTCCAGGAGCATTCCACCCAGAAGTAGCCGTCAATGAAAGCTTCTTTTGTCTCAGAATGGACACCCCAGGATACTGTATGTTTGTAGAATCTGCAGGATGTTACAGTCCATCAGAAGGTGACTATAGAACAAGTACTTCTGTCTGTAAAAGTCTACAAGGATCTCCCCATGGAGTGGTTTCTCCAAATCCTCCCCTACAGGAAGGCATGTGTGCCATGTGCATGGGTAGGTTTCTTTGTTTTCAGTTTTTATTTTATTTTATTTTTTTCCTGGGAATTTCAGTATATATTATAATGAGCAAAAATGGGTGAAAAACAGTGGGGGAAAAGCAAGTAAACGTTTCTACAGATTTTTCTCCCATTTTTGTTTGTTATAGTAAATGCTGGTTTCCTGAACAGAGTTCATTATAAACTTTTATTTAAAGGAGAAAGGTCCATGGGAATAGGACATAGTCTATGTTGCAAAAGATGATAGGGCAATTATTCTTATCCGATCTGGTTTTCCGGATGTCCCTAATGAATATGCATAAGATAGATTTGCATACATTAAGGCTCCAATGTCTGCACATTTATCTTATGCATATTTATTGTGGTTATTCCGAAAACCAGGCTGGTTAAGTATGCCTCTAGGAATGACTGGGATAGGGAGCAGCTTTGCATGCTTAGATGGCAGGACATCCTCTTTCAGCCACAGGATGGGATGTTGTGGGGTAAATAGCAAAAGTGGGTTCTTTTTTTTTTTTTTTTTTTAATTATATTTTTATTAATTTCAAAAATAACAGAGGATATATACAGAACATACTGTTCAGATAGAATACATCCAGTATAGTTAAAGATTACAGTAACTCAATAACTTTTAAAGGCAATATGATACAACAACCATAATCTGGATAAAGATCTAGGCAATCTGGGGGGGACAAGAATGTTATACAAAGCAGAAAAACAAGGAAATAAAACAAGAATTTATTTAAAGCCTTAGAGTTAACTGGACTTCTCTCTACTATGCCTTACCCCCCCCTGTAGGTTCCTGTGAGTGGGAGTCTAGGAATACTCGTAACTGATTTGGTTCTCTAAAAATATATCTATCGTTATTAAATACCACAGCACATACACATGGAAAACGTAAAGAGTACTTAGCTCCCTTCGCCCTTGCCTCCTCTCTCATTTCAAGGAATTTTTTTCTCTTAATCTGAATGTTCTTGGTAAAGTCGGGAAAAATTTTTATCGGATATCCATAAAATTTCAGTGTTTGATTTCGAAAAAAAAAGTTTTCAAAATTAAGTCTCTTTCTGAAGGAGTAGATAATTGAACGAACAACGTTGCTCTGTCTTCCACCACAAGATCCTGTTATTGTTCCAATATTGCGGTCAAATCAAATGTAGCTTCCTGATCTCGGCTGTTTTCTCCTTGATTTAATACAGCAGCTGGCTGTGTAAAGTAGTATATCTTTTCAATTTTTGGTAGATCTTTTTCGTTCAGCTTTAAATTATTCAAAAGATAATTTCTGAATAATTCTCGATGAGAAAGCAGACGCATTTTTGGGAAATTAACGATCCTTATGTTATTCCTTCTTAGCTGGTTCTCTATCACTTCCATTTTCTCTTTTTGAAGATTATCTGATTTTATTAAGTTCACTTGTATATTTTCCACTTTTGTAAGTTTTTTCTCCATTTCTCCAACTTCAGACTCCATTTTTTCCACTCTTCCTTCAAGGACCTGGTTTTTGGAAATGCTCTCTTTTTTACCATGGTAGTTAGGGATACAATTGCCTTTTCCATAGAGGAAATAGCTTTTAATATTTCTTCCAACGTTGTTTTCGATGACATGGATTTAGAGACTCCACAAATCACCCGGATACTCCCCTCGTCCCTCTCATCCTGCAGGGGGTTAGCACTCTCACCGAGTCGATACTGCGGCTCCCCCGGTTGTCCCCTGGGGCCCGATCTTTCTAGGCCCTCCGAGGGTAACGGGGTATCCCCGTCCCCTCTCTGGGATTCAGCCTCACTGGGGGTTACCGGCTTCATTGCTAGCAGATCTGATGAAATTTCTATAAGATCTTCCCTTATACTCGGTGGGGCTGGAACGGGTGGGGCGCCGGGACTTAATGAGATCTCCGTGGCCAAGGAGCTCAGCGTCTGCTCTTCGCTGAGATTTCCAGCGGCCGCACTCACCGGCTCTGAGACCAGTCCGGAAAACGCTTCGTCTATCCGAGGTTGTCGTGCTGAAAAGATCGGAGTCGAGGTAACATTCTTTATTTTAGCTTTACGCTTGGTATGAGGCATTATGCGCTAAGGAAATCGAATTTGTCCAGGAAAATTTTCGCCAAAAGAAAGAGCACACCTCGGAGGCACAGCGTTTCCGTTCACTCTTTGGCGGCCATCTTGCCCCCAAAAGTGGGTTCTAAAAGGGGGTTAAATGGATTAATCACAGGCTATTGTATAATAATAGAAATGTTATATCAGGTTCAAGGCACCCCTGAGCCATGACTGCAATGGGAGAGTATAATGGGATGGATAAACCCTACTGATGTCTCTTATGCACTTCCTCTAACCATCTGCTCCTTGTCACTGTTGGAGCCAGGATGCTGGACTAGCCTTTTGGCTGACCCATTTTGGTATTTCTTGAGGTGGGGTCCTTTGATCTAGAAGTTTCCTTCTTTTTTGGGGGGCCCCCAGCTCAATCAGGGCTGAGATGTGACCCTATGAACCTTCTTTCACAACCACACAGGTATTTCCCCCCGGTTTTATAAGCTTTCCCTAAACATAAGTGTAGCCAGTCAAAGTCCTTGGCCATGCAACCTTTCTGCAGTCATGGGCCCTGAATCTGGCCAACTGTTGATTGATGGCTTTGATTCCCCCAACCCCAGTTGATCTGGAGAGATTGAACGGGGATCTTCCACATGCAATACATAGCCCTGCCATTGAATCATTTCTTATATTTTTATCAAGGCACTAATATGATCATGGAATTGCGATTTTGGTAACACTTTCAGATACAGTTCAACTGCCATGGAGAATGCCATTTTATTTAAAAACTGTGCTGCTTTCTCGTTTCCATATCTATCCAATGAAAAAAATGTTTTTTTTTTTACTGTTGACATCTTCTGAATATTCACAGTTCAAAAGAAACAAAGTTAAGCGAAGTATTGCATCACTCGGCTTCTGTGGGAGTCAGAGATGTCATTGATAATATAACTTGTAAGCAAAATGACTGCCTTCCTGTTACCGAGATCGTAAGTTAAAATGTCCATGTAAATGGCTGTCACTCGGATCACAGGGATATTTAGAAATTGTTTATGCTGTATGCGAGCACTTTGAACTGCATTTTGTGGCCCCAGGCAGGGTTAGGCTGGGGGAAAACAACATTAAGTAGTTTTGCATTTTCAAAACTATGTATGTTTTATTTTGGCCGGAGTAAAGCACCCACAGAAAAAGTGCACATGCAGATCTCTGCGCATATTTTTCCTTTGGGCAGTTCTCAAAGGGCAAATATTGCTTATACTTTCCCTTTGAGAAAAGGCTCAAAATCCATGGGTTAATCTAATCTGAATTTTTATATACTCATCAAAGGACCACCCGATGTGGTTAGAACAGCTTAAAATATATAAATATGTATCAAATACATATACACAATTCAAATTAATATCTTCAAAATTCAGAACTAATGGTTTTTTGCTGTGAAGACCAAAGCGAAAACATTCCTTTAGTTTTTCTGCTATGGTCTTACCCTCTCTGAGCACTCCTTTTGCCCCCTTTTTATCTAGAGGGCAGCTTTCAAAGCTACCCCCATGAGCAAAACGGTGCTTTACCTCTGGAAATGCGTTTCCAGAATGCTGCCCTCCCTATAATCAGGTAACTTTATGCAGGTAGAGCCTCCGTGCATGTGGTTGGAGACGGGATTGCATTTGTATGCATCCTTTTTTTTTTTTTGGGAAGGGGGGAATTTCCCCGCACCAGTCATCAGGTGTAAATATGTGTGGGTAGTTTTTCAGAGGTTATTTTCAAAGGTAACACGTGTGTGTACCTTCATCTCGAAAACGAGTGCAGAGTCTGCAGGTAAAAGTATTTGTGGAATTTGCACTAAAGCAGGCTGTGATGAACTGGGACAGGAGAGGGTTGATTTTTGACCATCATTTTTGGATCTCTCTCCGGTGCTTGCTACGTTGGAACAATTCACCTTGCTAGATCGTGTAAGGGCTCTCAGATAATTCATTTGTTTCAATCATTTTTAGCTCTTGCTCACATACGTTTCAGTGGGTAATTGGTGCTCTTTCTGGAAAGCTATTAGCATGGCAGTTCCTTGGGGTTCAGCGCTCTTGCCTGTTTTGTTCAATATTTTTCTGAGGCTTATTAGTGATTTGTTAACCTTTTATAGAAGTGGGCTATAGAAGGTATGCTGATGACATTCAGCTGTTTGTTTGTTTTTTCCCTTTAAATCCTGACAATCCACAGGCTGCAGCTACAGCTGGATGGCAGGAATCGTCTCACTCTGAATGTCAGGAAATGGAAACTAAATGGGTTGTTTCTTCTCCTCTGAATGGATCTATTGACCAGTTAATTTTAGATGAAATGTGGCTTCTCCTTTGGTCAGACGTTCCTAATATGGGGGAATCCAAGATGGCTGCATGCTAGACCATCACTGCTGATGCTCCTGTTTTATTTATTTATTTAAAAACAGTTATAGGCTGTTTATAACAAACCAGTTAGGTTAAATGGGTTACCATTGTATAGTAAAATACAATAAAATGATATATCAACAACAATAAAATTGTAGCTAAAACATCCTCAATATACTGTACTCCCCATCGACAAAGTAAATACTTGCACTAATATTCAATTACCATCCATTTACCCAAATGCTTCCTGGAACAAGAGTTTTCACCTTATTCCTAAAAACCATTTTTTTTTCTTTGATTCATGAGGCATAACAGGAAGGTGAAGGCATGGATTTATCTATCTGGTCCCGTTTCAGCAGTCATATCAGGCCCGATGGACTCCTCCTTCCTTTTAGCAGTGCATATGCAGTAGTCTTCCCGCAAACCTGGACATTGCTTCATCACTGGAATATGTCAGCCTCTAGGGGTCGCATCACTCCTTTGCAGCCTGCACGGAGAGGTTTGAGGGCTTCCAACATTGTGGCTCAGTTTAATGCCTTTGGCTTGAGAGTGTCAAGTGGAAGAGTGCAGTCCGATGACGGCTCAGTGCCTTTGGAGTATCAAAGTGTTGCTGGGTCTCAAGACCAGGAGTTTGCTGTTAGTGCTGCCACACAAAAGACTGAGAGCTCAATTTTAGGGGGAGTAAGGATTCTGTACTCTCCCTAATCTCTTCTTTTGTTTTTAAATTGGAGAAACCACCAGTGGTAACCATGGATGAATTGTGAAAAGCCGTTTGTAATATGGGGAAGCAACTTTCTGGACAGATAGATATATTCGATTGTAGGTCAACTTCAAGATTTTAAGATTGAAGGAGATGGTTTTGAGAAGGAGCTTAAAGAATACAGGTTTCGAATTGACAAAGTTGAGTTAAATTATAAGAAGTTGGAAGATTTTGGAAGTGCTATTATGAAGAATGTTTTACACAGAAAATTGGAAGGTCTGGAGAATTTCAATAGGAAGTGGACATTGAGATTTATTAACTTTTTTCTAAAGTTAATTCTTTGTCACCGATACTTATCTTTGGTCAATACATGAATGAATGTTAATTCCTTTAGAATCTTTTCTAACTATATATAGGATTTATTATTTGCCTCCATGGCAGAAGGGTGAGGAATTGAATGGTTTGGCTATCTCTGCATGAATTAAAAAGGAAGTTCAAGTGGCATCACGTTCAACCTTGATAGTGAATTATACTTTGGAGTTAGATGCAGAGCTGATCTTTTAAGTTATTTTTTGATATAAGGAAGTTTTGTTTTTGAATTGTAAGATTAGAGCCTTTCCAGATGGATCTAGAGGCCCAGAAAAGAAGATAGGCTTTCTAGTTGTGTAGACCCAAAGTGTTGCAGATTGGTGTTTCTTTTCATTTGAAATATCTGTGTAAATGTCTTATTAATTATCAAGGGGTGATATTTGTGTGTGTCTTTCTAATCCTCCCAGCTATCTGTGTTTTTCTATGACAAGATTCCACCTAGCAGCTCAGAGGTTATTTGATAATGTGCTGCTTTTTGTAATTTTGCTTGCATCTAGGGTTGTCGTGTTATTTTTTTTTTATACCTTATAGGTTTGTTTTTCTTTCCTTCTCTTGGGGATATGGTGTTTGGAGTCCCCTTCTTTTAGTGGACAAGTCAGCACTTAAATATAAAAATATAATACAATGATTTTGTTCCTTTTTTAACATTTCCTGATATGATTGTAAGTGCTGATCTTTTCCAATCAAGAATAATTTCTTGTAACTTTGGGCCTGACTGATTTACTAACGCTTTTCTCCCATTCTTTGTCTATGGAAAAAATGCTTAATAAATAAGGCCCTTTATTTGAAATTAAAAAAAGAAAAAGATGTTTGTAATCTAGGGTAATCTAGTTTGACCAAGACCTTTCTGTGAAAGCTTCTGCAACCTTTGTCGCTGCCTCAGGATTTTACAACTATTGTCCAGGCACTGGTGATCTTAGGAATTGACTATGGTAATGTGGGAAACCTGTGGCTTCCAATCTCCTTGATTTGAGTCTTACAGTGCATACAACATGAAGCTGCCTGCCTTGTTATAGGGAATAGATTCCGAGATTTTATCTCTCCAATTCTATTTGGCCTCCCCGGCTCATTATAGGGCAGGTAAAATTTAAGGTGGTTATTTTGGTTTTTAGGGCTATCCACAGGTCTGGGCCTGACTAGTTTAAGGGGTTGATGTGGAAAAATGTCCCTTTTTAAGTGTGTGTGGGGCTGGCACTTCACCAGCTGGCCTGGTGAAAGCATGGCAGTGGTAGCAATGTTCCTGTGCCTATAATAATTTAGTGCCAGAGTCAGTTGCCTAGATTGACTATTCCTAAATCCAGGCCTGTGGGAAAGTTGTGTGTTTGAGGGGGAAAAGTGAGTGTGAGGGGGAGAGTGAGTGAGTGTGTGTGTGTGTGCGCATGTGCGTGTGAAGAGAGAGTGGGGACAGCATGCATGTTTATAGGGAAATGTGTGTGAGAGTTGAGAGAAGAGGATGACCCTATTCCATGCTGGTCAATTTCCTGATTATCTGTACAAATATGTTTTTCAAAACTCTTTGGGGTTACCAACCCTATCTAGATTTTCCGGATAAACTACTTTCCCTTAGAAAAGTAGGAACTATAATCTCCATGTGTGCATAGGGTAAAACCAGAACTGGATAAGCTTATTCTGAATATCCGGAGCCAACAGGTATGTGTTATTTTTTAATCTTTTGACTTTCCTATACTCTGGACAAGGACCAATAGAGTCACATAACAAAGTAAAAATTAGGTACAAATACAATTAACAATTAGTTAAGACTAATCGGAGAAAATCTTTTTCACTCAACGCACAATTAAACTCTGGAATTTGTTGCCAGAGGATGTGGTTAGTGCAGTTAGTGTAGCTGGGTTTAAAAAAGAATTGGATAAGTTCTTGGAGGAGAAGTCCATTACCTGCTATTAAGTTCACTTAGAGAATAGCCACTGCCATTAGCAATGGTTACATGGAATAGGCTTAGTTTTTGGGTACTTGCCAGGTTCTTGTGGCCTGGTTTGGCCTCTGTTGGAAACAGGATGCTGGGCTTGATGGACCCTTGGTCTGACCCAGCATGGCAATTTGTTATGTTCTTATGTTCTTAATAATAGATAATTCAAATCATAAATCAGTCAAGCGACAAAATTAGATGATAACTAATACAAAAACAATAGTCAACATTCATCGGTGCTGTTCCAGAATTAAAATCAAATTAATACACATGAACAGAGTAATCATTACCTGCCCTACCAAAATACCTAAAACAATGACCTTGGAATAAAAGATATTTGAAAGCTTGCCAAAAGGCAGTAAGTCTGTCTGTCTGTGAATTTCCGGTGATAGTTTATTGCATAATCAGGGACCCACGCAAGCGACTGCACGTTTTCTGGTGTCAGCAAGTGCCATAGCGTTTGGTGCCGATCGGTGGCTCGGCTCCAGGAGGCGCCCGGCATCGTGCTTTCCCCTCCTTCCCCGGCTGTGGCACTCGCAAAGGTTTGAAAAGCACAGCATCTCTGTCAGCGAGCGGAGCTGTCCAGCGAGCCTTGGTGCTGAACAGCAGTGAAACGCCTTATTTTACATCGTAACAAACCCCCCTCGGGCACATCGGTCACTTTGGTTACATTTTTTGCAGCCGGTAGGCGGCAGTGCGGTTCTAGTCACTGAAACCACATTTTCATCAGCAGATAAAAGTTTTTTTTTTTAAATTTTACAGCAGAAACAAGCAGTTGTGCAGAGAGCTGGCAGAACCCCGGGCTCTGCATAGTAAGGCTGTGAGCCCCTGAACTGCTTGCGTCTGAGTGCAGAAGGCCCTCGCTCTCCATGGGGGCTGATCTGGGAGTGTGGGCAGAGAGGCTTCTCATTCCGACCGCCTCCACCCCTGTGCATCGAAGCAGGCTGATCCAGTCCGTGTTTTACCCCATTGCACACAGGGATTTTTTAGTGCTGCTTTATTTTTTTTTTATTACAAAAATAAATTCACAGATACCACTGGGATACTGTAACAATATTTTCTCTTGCCCTGATCTCCCCTTCCTGTCTCTTCTCTGTGGCCTGCTGCAAACCTTCCTGGGCTACGTGGAAGAAGCAGACGGCCCCTGGCCTCCTTCAAGATCCCTTCATCTCCCCCCCCCCCCCCCCTTTCCCGGTCCTGATTTCTGGGCTTCTCCTCCCTGCTCAGTGGTGGCAGTCATTTCTTGACCTATGTGGGCATGAGTGCACATTACTAAAGTCCTTTGCCAGTTGGCACCGTTACTGACAGTTTTAGTGGAGGCCAGAGGCTGCACAGGTAGCGAGAATGGATATCTCCCCCCCCCCCCTCCCTCCCTCCTAGAGGTGCTCTCTTCAGAGGCTTGAGGCACAGCATGTCAAGGAATCTTTCACTGCCACTGTACGTGGTGTGTCCAGAAAGCTTGCATTGCTTGGGCCTCTTGCTCTGCCAGCCCTGTATTTAAATAGAGGACTCGGGGATCCAGTTGTGTTAATCTTCACCTTCCTCAAACACTAAATTCACTCTTTAAAAATGTTTAACATCTCCATATAAAACAGTTTATTCTCAATAATTTTCTAGTTATCAATTAATGGCTAGTTTGCAGTTCAATTTTTTTTACATTTTTTTCAACCCTTTAGGGCTAGAAGCAGGGTGGCTTTTATTTCCTCCTGTTTACAGACTTACCCCAGGGAGCAGGTAGAATAACCCCGAGGAAATAACGAGCAAGGGTGGTGATGCACCATCGCTGGACTTCAGGGACGCGTGCCCCAAAGCTGCTTGTGCGCATGTATGAGAAATCCTGTATTAACTAAACTACGCTATAACAGGAAGTTTGTTTGAGGAAAAGAGGTACCCACAGTACTTGAACGTAATCCGTCTTGAAGTGCCTGAAAGGCAGAATGTAAAAAAAAAAATAAAAATAATAATTCATGGAACTATATACTTCTTGTAAATCTACAGGACGGGCACAGCATGGCAGCCGGGTCCCACAGGTATTGTGTGTTTGTGCATTTAGTGTTCACCTTTTAACTGGCAGCTCAAGGCGGTTTACCTTTTAGTAAGTATGTCTGCAGTTCTCCGAGGGTAACAGGTTTTTATTGCCGTGCATGCATTGAATTGTTTCCTGAAGAATGAGAACACTTCGGTATGGCCGCCTTGGTTTGGCAGATTGGGGAGTGCTGCTTTTGCTCTGGCAGAGAGAGGGGGCTGTTTCGCAGCTAGGGCTGTTACTTATGTTCAATAAAGCTAAGCAACCGCCAAGAGTTCATAAACCACCAGAAAAAAACCCGGAAAATGACAGGTCTTGAAAACAGGCTGGGCGGGGTAAGTTACCCAGGGCTGGCCATGTGCATTCAGGGCATTCTCCTCTGTAGGGCCTGAGTACGATAGCCCTTGCGCCTCTGCAGACATCCGTGTGGGCAGAAATGGGAATGGCTTCGTCAAAAGGGCTTGAGGGTGAGGTTGCTGTGTCCATGGTAGTGCCTCCTCCTCCCTTTTTCCCCTGGTGCTTCAGCGTTGTACGTTTCCTGCTAGGAGTGGGATTTGAACCGGTAACTGGGCTGTCTGCCACGGACATGCGGGAACTGGTTTGCTTCAGCCTGGAGGCTAATTTGCCCTGCCACCATTTTTGAACCCCAGAGCCTGTCCTGTCAGGAAATGGGAAGCTGAAGTTTGCAGAGAGCTGGTGGTGGTGGGGGCAGTAAGTAGGGATCTGTGTCCCTTTTTTTTTTTTTCTTTCTTAATTTGTTACATAATGAATGTGTTATGGAAGACACCTTTTTCCCCCCTTCAATATCTTTTATATCTACAGTACCTGAATGTAATACACTTTGAAGTGTCTAAAAAATGGAATATAAATAAATATCTTTACATAATCCTATGCAACTGGGTCACTAACCTTAGGCCCAGTCCTTCCCATAGAGAATCTGTTTCCATCAGAGGCCATCGCACCTGGTCCCAGTTACCGGCCCTGCGTCATACTGCGATTCCTCTCTTACTGAAGTCGCTTTTTTTTTTTTTTTGGCTTGCATCGTTTATATTTTTTTTTCTCTCTCCTGGGACATGGGGGAGAGGAACCACTGGCAGCGCTCTTCAAAAAAAAACAAAACAAAAAAACCCCACCTCTGTGTGTTGCACATAAGGAAGCTCTAGAGTGTGCTTTTTCCTTCTGGGAACACTTCTCATTCTGTCAGCAAGAGTCCAGCTCACACCAGCAGTGGCAGAAAGGTACCGAGTCGCATGCTGCTTGTGGTCCCTGCGTCCGCGCTGCTGCTTTAAGACTGCAGAGCACTCCCACTGCCAGAGGCCTGTGATAGGGTTAATGCTTTTCTCTGCTCTGCTCAGAGGCAGAGGAAGGTTAGCTGGGAGATCAATGTGATTACGGCTCTGGCTGGGAAAAGATGTGCCTGTCTGCCTGCTTGCTGCCTGCTTGCGGTGGGTGAGGTGCCAGGTTCGGAGCTGGATTCCTTGCAGAACCTTGGGAGAGGGCTTGCTGGATGTTGCCAGGGATGAGCCTATGCCTGCGCCTGAGGGCTTCTTCACCTGCGGACCTGCCTCTGCAGACCTGCTGGTGTCTCCTTGAGCAGGCAGCACACCTGGTCCTAATGCCCCCGCCTCCCTGTCTCTGCTAGCCGCAGGGGGAGGAGAGGAGCCACAGCACTGGCAGCTCCCCCGGCTTGGAGGACAATCAGCCCCCACGCGCGGCGCAGCCACCAGCCCCAGAAGCTGGGCTGAGCTCCCCTCTCAGCTCGCAGCTTTAACCTTGCAGTTTGACAAAACAGCAACACAAGAAGAAAGGACAAGAGCACCCAGCACATAGCGAGCAGGTTAAAAAGGAGCAGGGCATGTGGATTCTGGCTGTCGTCTTGTTTCAGAGCATCTTCAATGGTGAGTAGTGTCTAATCATTTAGTTTGATTCATGTAATTCTTGCTAAGTGACAAATGTCTTAATGCTAATTGGCAGACATAAAGTCTGTATGTCTCTCTCTCTCTCTCTCTCTGTATATATATGTATGTATGTGGAAACGGCACACTAGGTGGTTTGCAGCTGTAGGGAGAGGAGAATATATTGCTCTGTGGTCATTTTAAAGTAGCTTACTTAGCCTGCAAACTAATTGCCGTATCCGTCCCTGCATTGGATTTGATACCTTAGTGTGCAGGGGGCGGGGGGATGGGTATATCGAGTACTCTCTCTCAGGGGGATGCACCTCTTCCCTGCACCTGGGAGCTGCTTTGGCTTGTGCAGGTCCACCAGTCTGGCACTTTTACATTCCCCTGCCTGAGATGATCTTCAGCGAGTAACTGCCTCTCCATTTTTATTGCTTAACCGGCTTGTAACACTACAGAAAGATATATATATATATATATTTTTAATTGATATGGGTGGAGGTGGGGGAGAAGAAATCAAAAAATGGTATCAGCATGTAGAATATGTCGTCTTCCCCTTCTACTCCGCCCCCTCACAGTTTCCCCCCCCCTGACCCTCCTTGCATTTCTCTGCCAGCACAGAGAAACCTCGTTTACGCACAAGCGAGGTCAGGCGACAAGGCTGTGACATCATGGCAAGGATTGTCGCGATCATGGCAAAGTTACAGAAGTGGTGAAAGAGGCGCGCTGGGCTAACGAGGGGCCAGTCAGGTGCACTAATGGACGGGCTCTGCCGTGCTTCTGCCCCCGCGCAGGCACGGTAACGTTTGAAAGATCACGCTCTGACACGCCTCGAGCCTCACTGGCTTCCGTGTTCCAGTCGTGTGTTCTGTTCTGCGTTTAGTGTCTGAGCGTGTGCTTCCAGCAGGAGTCTCTTCAGGTTTGGCGTGTCGCATGACTAAGCACATGCTAACATATGTGTGGGAGGGGGGGAGGGCGGGGTCTAGATTTCTAGTGCTCCTCCGTGCATTTCTCTTTCAAATCTGAGTCCTGGCTCTGCCGTCTGATGCATCCCCTGCCCATGACGGTTTTTAAACTGAAATGTGGAAGAGTGCAGCCTCCG
Organism: Rhinatrema bivittatum; assembly: GCF_901001135.1. Classification (NCBI taxonomy): domain Eukaryota; kingdom Metazoa; phylum Chordata; class Amphibia; order Gymnophiona; family Rhinatrematidae; genus Rhinatrema; species Rhinatrema bivittatum. The sequence continues at coordinate 31,601,541 of NC_042629.1, forward strand.
AGCACGGGCAGACAGACAGGAAAGGGAAATGTTTCTGTTGTACTGGAATAAGGCGGAGGCTGAGGTGGTGGTGATGGGGGTGGGGGGTGGGGGGAACGGGCAGGCGTTTCTCCCGGGGAAGGAGCCCTGCAATTGGTGCTGGAAACAGCAGGCGAGGTAGGGATGCTGGAGATAGGGGAGTATGGCGTTTTTGCTTTGCTCTCCACCGGAGGCAACAAGGCCTCTGACATGGGCAAGAGAAGAGCTCGGGGTGGGGAAATGGGGCGGAAGGGCACGGCCTTGCCAGGGAAATCAGGCGGAGAAGCCTGGAAAAAATGTTGAGATCGGTGAATGGGTCTGCAGCCCTGCTCTTCCAGAATCAGAGCGAGCTTTGAGGTAGAAATCCGTCCTAGTCCTAGGATGCTGCAACAAGTTTTGGCGTGAAGAAGTGCTGCTTCTCTGCCGAGGATATCCTGCTTTCCCCAGATCCCAAGCCGAAATGTTCCCTAGGGGGGACATCTTGCTCTTAATAATTCTGCGCACACGGCCCTGACTTCGGAAGGTGCTGTTAGAAAACAGGCAGGTCTCGCAGCATATTCAGATGATAGAGGGAGGAATAACATTTTACAATTGGGGATGGCGGCAGCATCTTGTCTGTGCAGTATTTTTAGTGATTTGGGGCCCTTTGAGTAACACAAAATGCCATAGCTATAACACATTATGACATATGTCTTTCATACAATTATTATATAATATAATATATTGTTAAGCGATCATGGACTGCCTGAAATGATCCAAAATTCTTCTTTTTTTTTTTTTGACATCCGAGAGCATTAGAAACAGCATGAGAGGATGGGAAGGATGCCAGAACTGGGGAAAATAATGGTGGTTATTCTTAGTACTGGGGCCATGAGGGCTACGGAGGCAATTAATCTGCATAAGAAGGACTCATATGTTCGTATTATCATGGCACACTATGCATACATGAGACATAGCAATTGGGTATGCCTGGGTATGTTCTATACAGCTGTATCTGGTAATCTGTGAACGCAGGACTAAAAATACATGATCTGGCAAGGGAGGGCTCTCAAAAATAAAACAGCACAGTATCGAAGGAGAAACTGGATCAGAAAAGTCAGCTAATTTAGTATAAATAAATACTAAGGAACTTAGAAGCCAATGATGCGGATGGTATAAGCAAAGAGACTCCCAATGTCATTGAACTCAAAGATAAAAGAGATGGATATTCACATACTGACAGCAATTTCATTCAGCTTCATTCAAAGTGATCGTCTTAGACACAGTAGACTCCTATCTACTGTACTTTTATAGCTTGAATTATATGGGATAGAGAAGGGGTTAAATGGAGGCTAAAAGCATAAGCCTGACTAAAGAGAGATGTAGCGCAAGCTTAGAATATTGTAAGGAGGAATTTATTATTTTTTTTATAACTTTCTATTTCTTTACAAGGCAAGACACACAGAAGACAAAGCTGAGCAACAAATCAACCAAGGCTTTTCCCAACCAAAGGCCCTCTTCAAAAGCTATTACACATTCCATCTACAAACTATACGTTTTTTTAGCCATTTACAGTAGAAATTTTGCCAGTATTTCCCCCCCACCCCCATCATACATTGAGGGTTTCCCTTTTTAGAGCTCTAACACTGCCGGTCCTGAGCTCATATTCTGCCAGAAAGGAGTAGGAATTTTGGGACAAGGGAACTGTGGGGTGAAGCGTTTAGCCGTGCGTTAGGGAGCCTTGGTTGGGAGTGTGGTAGTTTTGTGTTAGGAGGGTCTTGGTAGGGAATGTTAGGGGGTGTGGAGGGAGGTGGGACTTTTTGGCAGGGAGCTTGTATTGCAGGAAAAGCGGGGAAGAAATCTGTGGTGTACTTTTTTTGCTCGGGGTGGAGTGGTGGTATGGACTGTGGAACGCTTTGCTGAGTGCTCGTGAGAATAATAATAGGTAACAGAGGATTTGGCTCTCGCTATTATTCACCTACCTCTCTGAAGTCTTTTGGGGAGAGCAGGAGATATACGTGTGACACCAGTATATATGTACGGAGAGAGAAAGGAAACGAACAGAGAACTCAGTTGGGCCCAGAATCTACACTGGGGAGAAATGTAAAAAAAAAATGTTCTAGATCACATATCCATGGAAGGTGAAGAGCGAGGGAGGGGGTGAAGGAAGGGATGGGGAGGAGCATGAGAAAAGTGAGGGGCAGGAAATGGGAAGAAAAGAGGAAGAAAGGGAGAGGAATGATGAGAGAGGAAATGAGCTAAAGATCAAAAAAGTATGAGAGGGTGAAGGGAAGAGCAAATAAAGTGAGAGGAGAGGGCATTTAGAGAAGTGGGATGGGGAGAGAGAGAGATGTTTCAGTGTGTGCATGTGCTGGGGCCTAACGGATGAGGCCGGCGGGGATCGTGCTGCTGCAGAGGCTCCGTGGTGGTGACGCACCCATGTCTCGGTCCGTGGCACTGACCCCAGTCTGGCCCCATGGGGGGAGGGGAGAACTGTGTTTACTGTCAGCTGGGTGGCTTTTTGAAGGACCAGCGGGAGAGATGGTGCAGCTCAAGAGCTTTTGGCACAACATTTATTATCTGAAGAAAGCGACCTGTGGGGTCTCGAAAGCTCCAGAAGCAAACTGGGTAGAGTAGATGGGCCTTTCAGTCCCTTATCAGCCATCATATTCCAAGTTTTGTGGTTTGAAATGAGTGTCAAGGAGCCAGGAGTACTGAATGGTCTGCGCTGGATTTGTTGCCACAGGAGATTGAATAAAATATTTATAAAACATGGGTACATGTGTTCATAGCATTTAGGTGCTCATCCTACGAAGGGGGACTCTGGCAGGATCCGTGTGCCGGTCCAGCACCTCGTACACATGTTGCAGTCGTAGGTCAGTAGCTCCTTTTTTAAAATTTATCTTTTGAGCTCACGGATTTCAGGGGTTTGTTGATTCAAGGTAAGCCAAGTTGAGTTTTAACTCACCCAGTTGAAAGGCAGTAAAGGGAAAGATGTTGTGATTTTTAAACTTGGTGCTCCCGTTGGCGTAGAGATTCACGGGCTAGCAGTTTACAATACATGGTGTGAATAAATATAAATTAAATGTATATTTATGTTAATTTAATAAGTGAATTCAGTCCAGAGTGAATTTGTTGATCTTGTCGTCATTTATTGTTTCTCCCTGTTTATATGTTGGACCTTTATTGTTTTGTATTTTTCTTCAAATGTACAGATAACCTTGACCTACTCATTTCCTCCCCACCTATGGATTTTTCTGATTTTTATATTCTGCTCTTTTGGCACTTCAAAGCAGATTACATTCAGGTACTGTAGGTATTTCCCTATCCCCCAGAGGGTTCACAATCCGTATTTGAGGGAGTGGAGGGTAAAGTGATGTCCAAGGTCATGAGGAACGGCAGTGGGATTTGAACCCTGATCTCCCGGGCTCATAACCCGCTGTTCTAACCACTCCACTTACTGAGACTTGATCTCCAGTCGTTTCCTTCCCACTGCCCTTCCGTATCTGTAAGAAGCAGGCTTGTTTGCTGTCCCGGCGCTGGTTTCCACCACCTCTGCTGGTCTGTGATTCCTGACATCCGCCATCGTCTCAGTAAAGAAGTAGTTTATCCCATTTCCTTGGAGCCTCGCCTCCTTCCTGCTTCACATCACGAGCTCATCCTTAAGCTTCTTTTTTTTTTTTTTTTAAATGGAAACCATTACCTTCTTGTACATTTAGCAAGGCCTGCCGACTATTTAAATGTTTCTGTCCTAACCCCCTTTGACTGCCTTCCTCCAGGGAGCACGTTTTGTGTTCCTCAAGCCTTTCTTTGTTGGGTTTGTGTTGCAGGATTTTTACCATTTTGGTAACCCTTCTCGGAACTGCTTCCATCCTCTCGATGTCTTTACAATGGTAAGGCTTCCGGCAGCAAACACAGTAGGGTCTGACCAGTGACCTGCACCAGTGTATGTGTGTTTACAGTATTTGTATGGTGCCTTACAATAACACAAATTCCCAAGCAAACTTCACTGTACATTCAAACAAGACCATGGTTGAGGGCAATGGTAGACTGCGTGCTGAAGACTGCACGTGTCACCTTGAAGATGCTTTTTGGATATCCGGAGGTAGATTATTCCAAAGGAATGTAACAAAGAAAGAGAAGGCATGCATGTAACTATTGACTCATTGAAGTGTTTTTGACCCTTTCAGATTTGACTTCATCTGTTGTGATTTATATTATTGAGCTTCATTATTTATTATTATGAAATTTGATGTTTGTTTTATTGCAACATGTATATTTAGTGCATTTAGTTAATTATTTTGAACTTTTCTATACCGACATTCATGTGGCAGGATACATATATCATAGTTATATTATATACATATAACATAGTTATATTTATTGTAGTTTGTTTATGGTTGCACTCTACCTTGGGCTCTTCTGGGAAAGGTGGGTTATAAATTTAAAAAATAAATAAAAGGAGACTTGCCTGGAGCAGGGAGTACAGAGGGAAGGTACAAGATTGTGAGAGGGTGCTGTGAGAAAGGAGGGGCAGGGTCGTGAATACACTTGTAGGTCAGTGGTAGCAGTTTGAAAATGGCAGGGAATCTGCGTGGAAGCCAGCATGGTGAGAAGACTGACACGGGAGTGACGGGGGGGACAGCAGAGGATCTGTGCAGCTGCCAAATAATAGAATTGGTAAGAAGCAAGCTGCTGTGGTACCTTCCCCTTCCCAGGGGCGATGCCTCTCCTTACACACCTGAGCACATATCCACCTCAAGATCTCTAGTTAATGATATGAGGATTTGGGAGCTGCGCATGGCACTGTTCCTCCTGGCAGTGGTATAGTGTGTGTGGCCGCTCTTTGCATAATGCATGTAAGAGTTGCACATTAGAGCAAGCTTTTATTCTGCCTGTTCCATGAGCGAGCACAGATGTCGATAATTCAGAAATGGCAAAAGCCAGGAGTTTGTTGCTGGAATCCCTCCATTCTGGAGTGTCGAACAGATGACCATTATGTAGAGGCCTCGTACGGTCTAGAAGAGGCATTTTGTGTAAAACAAGGTTTAATGACCTCCCACGGTGGCTGTTTCCGGCTGCTGAGGTTTGTCCATGACTGTTGCACGGTGCCTTTATGATTTTTTTTTTTTTTTTTTTTTGCTGCCACTAGGAAAGCTGCTTGCCTCTGTGACATCACTCATATCTGATTGGCCAGGGGTGGTTGTAGCATCGCCGCATTTAAGCAGTGCTTAAAGTTTTTTTGTTTTTTGTTTTTTTGGAAAAGAGAGATGTAAAGGTGGTCTGCAGGATCCGCTTTTGTGGTGTGCAACCTGTGCCAGCCGCACAGGGCGTCAGGTTCCAAGGGGATGCCCCTGCCCCCTTTCCTCCCACGCCTTTCCATACGATCTCTGCAAGCAGGAGACTCGGAAACACTGCGCGGGGGGAGAAAGGAGGCTTCTGTCTGTGGTGGTAGGTGAAGGATCAGCCTGAAGGGGAGGGTGGGGAAGCAAGAAAGAGAGGGAATGCTGCTGGGCAGGAAAGGGGAGAGAAAAGTAGCTGCTGGGGGAGAGGGGGGGATGCTGGACACTGTGGGCAGGGCAGAGGGGATACCGGTACTGGGCAGAGAATATAGGAAGGAGAGAGATGGGCATATCTGCCATATCCATGCCAGAGCTGCAGTCAAAGGGGCACTGATTCCAGTTTTCACACAGGGTGCCAGTTAGCCTAGAATTAGTCCTGTTTGCTCAAATATCTTAATATGCTGATTACTTGGTCAGCGTGTATGATATAAAAATATATTTATCCATACCCACACACAATAACTTTCACATAGAGAGGAGCCACCTTGCTGCAAATGACCTACAACATTAGGTAGAATGGTTTTCTGTTGAATTTTGCATTGTATGTATGTATTCTTTGATTGTCCTTCATCCATGGTGGAATTATGGCTCTCTAGAACGTACCCTGCATTATATTGGAATTGTAGAATGGGATCCAACTTGACCATCAGCAGTAAATTGATTCCTTGTTATATGTAACTGCTTTTCTGCACTATTGTTCAAATTGTAAAGTTTTATTATAACTGCACCCCTGTTTCTTGTGAACCAGCATGATGGGACTACTGTCTTGAATGTTGGTATATAAAAAACTTAAATAAATAAAATAAATGGAAACCCACATCTCAACTATGGGTAAAGTCCTCATTCTTCCAACTTTGCAACTCTGAAAATGCAATCTGGCCACCATCATACATTCTCTGGTCAGCAACCGCATAGACTAATGCAATTCCCTATACCATGGTATCCCACAGCATAGCTTCAAGCACCTCCCACAGTTACAAAATACAGCAGTGAGGCTCTTGGCAGGAGGCCACATTCTGCACCCACCCGAAACCAATCTTGCATAAGCTGGGGCCCTACTGAGAGAAGGGTACAATTCAGAGTCCTCTGGATTGCCATCAAATGCTAAACCAAACGGCTGCAGCATACCTGTCCCAACTCCTGCTCATGCATACTCCAGAGAGGGTTCTTCTGTCCTCCCCTATTATCTCTTCCTTCATTAGCGATAGCAAGCTTATCTTGCACGAGACTTTGTCCCCAATCTATGGATCAGAATTCCACATGATCTACTCAAGGAAACTTCTACCTTTCCTTACATTAACAAATCAAAGCTTGGCTATTCAGTCAAACCTTCTAAGCTATGCAGCTGATGTTGTCCCCTTCATTACTTATGGCCCTTATGTCCGCCGTGTAGACGCTTAGGCAAGTTTTTCTCGCTTGTCTGGATTGCTCTGCTGTTTTCTTCTACTCTAGATCATCTGTGTATCTCTACTTACTTTATTGCATTGTTCAAGGACAGTTGTGAAATCTCTCCATGCTATGCAATCGACATTTCTCTCCTTTATGTACCATGTATAGCCACCATGTACAGATTGCATTGTTTACATTTCTCTTGTAGTTTGTTTTTTTTTCATCTCTAGTACATTCTGTGTGTTCATGCTTTCCCCTCATTACAGATGTTCTGTATCTTAAATCTTTGCTCTGTAATCTGCCTTAAAAAGGCGGAATCCCATGTGGAAATAAAGCAAGCCATGCTACTTCCATGGAGTGACATGAGCCTTTCATCTTGTCATAGATATCTGTTCCTCTATCAGTGAGCAAGTTATAGCAAAGGTTTGGCAACTGTAATCTTCCTTTTTGGTGTATCTCACCATTATTCGGAGAATTGTTCCCATTTTTTTTTTTGTAATCTAGTTTTGTTGGAAGTTGGCAGCTCATTTCTGCCTCTGGCCTCCCGCAGCTCACTAGCTCACTGTTTTTTATGATTACGTCTGAGTTTGGGCCCGCTTCATTCTCACAGTGCTTCTTAGAAATTCGGAAACTTGATCCCAAAGACATACTGCTGACTTCTTATGAACAGCTGAGAAATCAGAGTCTAGATTTTTTTTTTTTTTTTAATAATAAGAGCTAGCAGCATAATCTCAAATGATGGCACACTCTGTCACAGGCGGAAGCGGTACCAGCTCATTGTTCTATTCTCCTGATGATTACTGACAGGGTGGCTGCGGGATAATGTGATTAAATGATCCAGAAGTCGTCATTTTTCCTATGGGAAGAATATTTCCTTTTGACTCAATTAATATTTGCTGTGTCACAGAATAATAATCAAAATAATTTGTGTGTGTGTGTATCACCTTTCATACAAACAAAATTCCAGTGTACGTCAAAGCTTAGTACAATATGCCCACAGATGGCCTGATAGTGTATTTCTGGCACCTACGTTGAACAAAAGCCTCTGAATGACAGGAGATCCGATGTTGTCATTATTAGAGTGAACTAGATCTCAGGGGGAATAAAGTGACTCGTCTAAGGTCTCGGAGATCGTTGTGGTAGAGCCAGGATTTGAACCTGGGTCCCATGAGTTCTGGTTCGAAGCTCTGAGTTCTAACTAAGCCTTCATTACAGCTCCCTATAGAGCACAAGTTGTTTGGTAGCTTGTGCTGCTGCTGCTGCTTACCTTTCTGTACGGACTTTTATTCCATCCAGAGTCAAGGATGTTGGCATTGACTTGGTCTTCCGGATGGATACCACAGTCAAACATTCCAGTATCTAATGTTCCTGCTCCTTTTTGGCTTCAGTTGGATCAGGGGCTGGAATCTATCCCCACAAACCTTCATTTTGCAACTTACCTGGGGATTTTTCCCCTATTTCATATCCCCTTCCATTCCAGTTCACTTGGCCCAGTCACTGCCGCACCAGCCCTCTGCTGGGGGCCAACATGCACCAGGACTCCCTTCAGAAGCCTGCAGTCATGGGCCCAAACTCTGGTGTCACTGTTGGATAATGACTGGGATGCGCTTCCCCTCCCTCTCCCCAAGAGGCTATGAGCGCTGCCTCTGTAGCATTCCCAACACTGGCCAGCCTATGGAGTGGAGTTCTGGCTTGGGAATTAAACCCAGGTCCCTCTGCATGGCAGCTTGCAGCACTTGCCAGTGAACCATCAGGCTGCTGCTGACAATGACCAAATGCTAACATCCTCCGATGAGGCTTTACTGGTCCCAAGATTTTGCATATAAAAGTATTTTACATATCCAACGGTCTGGAATTTTTCATGACTAGTTTTATCTTTGGCAGGCTAATAGCATGTTATTTCTGAAAGAAAACTGTTTCCGCTCTGCACTGTACAGGTTTCACAGATTGCCTCTGTATCGAGGACAGCAGTTTCTCCTGGATTTTGGTTTCTGACATTCCTTTAAATTGGTCCTCTGCCCTCCTGGGAGCAGGGGTGTTGGGGGGGAAAGTGACAGAAATCCAGTGTTTCCCACCAATCCCCAGGGATGTGCTGTCATTTTCAAAAGACATGAAAACAGTGATATTAGATTGCTTTGTGGTGTTTTCCATGCAAAAGAACAAAAAAACCAACAAGACTTTGTTTTGTGTCATTTTCAGCATGCACTATTTATTTAATCGCCATATTTTACAAAATTAAAAATATAATGCGTACTAGAACTGAACAAAGAAAACAATGGACAGAGGGAAACGTAATGATAGAACATATAATAAACCTGAAACGAATTGACACGAAACTACATTTTTTTTTTTTTTTCCCAAGGACACCCCTATTCAGTCCCTGATTGGCTCAAGCAGTGCATGTGTGAAATCATCTCGGTACAGATGTATTAGAGTCTGTGGGAGCGGTGCAATCTATGGGCCGCTTCCAAGGGTGGTGGTATTTTCTAGGGAAGCAGTTTAAAGATCCATGAAATCAACGGCTCTATAAAAACGTGACTTCTCAGCGCATGTGATTAGCTGCCAGAGGTACCGTGTTCCTGCACGTATGCTTAATGACCTTGCTGCCTAAGCTTCACATTTCAGCTGAGAACAGGCAAGGTTATTGTGTACATGTAATTTATATTCTGCTTGTGGGTTATTCTCTGAGTGCAGGTTGCAGTCTTATCGCTGTGATACAGATCCAGGGCTTTCTGTCCCTCTCGGCTCTGTCAGGGCCGGATTTTAAGATTTTGGCACCCGTAGGCAGAGTGCCACGGTGGCAGCCCTTTGAAGCTGGGCTGGCACACAGAGTGGGAGCAGGCTCCTGTCTGGGATATTTTGGGGGGGGGTCTTCAAAATTTGGCACCCTAGGCAGTTTCCTGGGTTGCCTGAGCCTAAATCTGGGCCTGAGCTCTCCCCTTCTGTTGAAAGATTTTTCTCCCATCAGCGCTGCTGTCAGGAAATAGCTCGAGCTGAGATTATACCCAGTTTCTTCCTGGTCTCGAGGCTGCAGGAGTTTCCACTGATCATCCCAATTTCTCCGGCGGCTGAAGCCACAGATGCTCTGCTCTCTTCCTCAGCTGCAGCTCTCTTATCTCTCACTACCAGTTCCTTTCTTTATGGAACAGACTGGGGTTTAATCACCCGTGTTCCGCAGAGAAATGCGCTTACCCCCGCGTTCTGCTCTGGATTCCCAGGCTGCCCTTTGGCTGCTGTGTACCTTCCATTTCCAATTAAAAAATATATATATATATTCCCTTTCCAATGTAGTGAGTCAGTCACCATGGGGGGAGAGAGATCACTGCCCAGGCATTGCAGCACTGTGTATGCAAACAGGCATAAATCAAGGCAGTAGCCATCTAGAAATTCAAAAAGAGAGAAGGCAGGTATTGAGAGAGGGGGGGAGAGAGGCAATTTGTATCAAGAAAGGAAACAGGAGGTGAGAGAGAAACAGATCATACAGAAAAAAGCAGAATCTGAATGGAGAATGAGGCATGGAGAACCCGAAAAGATCAAATGTCATCTGTAGTGTGTATCTGACAAAAGGAAATAATCCACCTGGATTCCCTGTCATCTGTGGAGTTCGCGGAGGATTTATTTCTACTGAAATAATGCCTTGCCGTCGTGTCCGCACGCGGTCTCTCACACACGCACACCTGCAGTCCAGCAGTGATTGCTGTTACCCGGGTAGCCTCCAGAATTGAGCCTATGATGTAAGCATTAGTAGTTAATGCATTGTGGCATGTGATATTCAGTCTAATGCCAATGATAGCAATTTTGCATAAAAGAAATTCAGCCCATACAGCAAAAAAAAAATACTCTTCAGCATTTGTCAGGAGATTCTCTGCCTCCTTTCAGCTAAGATCTGAGACATGGAAGTCATGCACCTGTGTGTGTGTGTGTGTGTGTGTGTGTGTGAGAGAGAGAGAGAGAGTCATTGTACACACACGGTGCACACGCTCTGTAGAGGAAAGAATGGCCCATGGCCTTGGGCCATATCACCTCTGCTTATCCAATCCAAGGCGCCGGCTCTTCTAACAAAGCCCGTTCCCTTAAAGCCGAGCATGGCAGGATGTGAACGTGTTCTCCCAGTGATGAAAAGGAAGGGGAGTGCACTGATAGGCAGAGTGACAGAGAGATTAATGAGCCCTGCCTGCACCTCCATTTAAGTTTATTTTTACTCCAAAGGCAGTGAGTAAGATTAAGAGTGAGCCAGCAAGTCCTATTTATAGAAAGTCATTTCTAATGCGCTGACTTTCCAGGGAGAGACAGTGAGTAAGTCACCTCCCTGCGAAAGCACCTGCCTGCCTTCCCTGGCGCCTCCGGAGAGCAGCTCCGCAGCAGCGTGCGTGGAATTGCTGATCGCTGGCTTCTGAGCTTTGCAGGCTGAACGTCTCAGAAACGCAGAAGCAGGTTGAAGCCTCTCCACCCCCCCCTCCTCCCCCCAGGATGAAGTTAGCATACGGAGAGTGGGGGGAGAGCAGAAGACCTTTGCTCAGTCTGATTACGCGTCCCATGGCTTTGCACCAAAGGGGGTACATTTACTGCACCCTGTGCCGTTAGGTAGAGACCCTGATAAATTATTTGTCGCACCTTTGGTGCATGTAAGGTGGTGGTGGATTTCACAAGATCAGAAGGACTCCGTGACCTCTCCTGATTGAGTCTTGAAAGATGCGCAGTGGTCCATACCTGGTCTGAGGTGGAGATTCTTTGCTCTGAGTTGCATTAGCCACAAGACTTCCACTTGAGAAGAGTTTACTTCCCCGTGCGTGCAGCAGCAGATCACAGGGACAGGCTGAACACGTTCTGGGGTGGGAAGCTTTTTTTTTGCTAAGAATAATAGATGGGAATTTAAGGAAGCAGTAGGAGTGACTGAGCTTTTCCCTGAATGCGTAGAGGTGGCTTGAAAAATACCCTTAATCGTGTTCTAACTCCATACCCCGGTTCCTAACTCTCGTCTTCCCAACAACGGCTCTAGATTTTTTTTGGGGGGTGGGGGGGAGGAGGCATGGGGGGGGGCACAGTGAATTTCAGGGTGGGCAGGTGTGCCAGTCTGGGAGGGCAGCTGGAGGAGGGCAAATACCTTCTCTTGCCCCCTCCCCTTCCTCTCTCTGGAGCAGCCCCTGTATCTTCTGTGTGATGATAAGAAGAGAATGTTTTACCTTTTATCCCTGAATGGTCGTTATACGTTTCACATCCCCGGAGGACTGTGGAGGCTTTCGCCTCTAGCTTACCAGTTCAAATCAGTCCGGAGTGAATGGAAAAGGCATTACGATCTGAAAATCATTTGGCAGCTTGTGTGGAAGAGGTTGGCAGTCTAAGTCCAGTTTCCAAAAAAGAACAGTATCCGTGCCTCAATAAAACCCACAGAAGTGGGTCCAAGAACTACAGGCCGGTTAGTCTGACCTTGGTGGTGAGTAAATTGACGGACTTGTGGCTAATGCAAAGGACAGTGCAGTTTTTGGATACCAACGGATTACAGGATCCGAGGCATTGTGGCCTTTCCAGAGGGTAGGTCCTGTCAGATGAATTTTAACCAATTTCGTTGACTGGGTGACTAGAGATTTAGATCAAGGGAGGGCAGTGGATGCAGTATACTTGGATTTCAGAACGGTCTTTGTCATGGTTCTGCATACATGACTCATAAACTGAGTGCCCTAGGTAGCCCTAGATTGGCTGACTAGGTTACAAACTGGTTACGTGGGAGGCGGAGAAGGGTAGCAGTAAGCACGGTGAGGAAAGGGGGATGTTACGGGTTAGAGTAATAGCTATGTTCTGCCTGGTATCTCCCGCAAGAGGCTCGCTATGTCCTGCAGTCTCTTGCCCCAAGGGAACCTGCTACCCTAACTGTTGTTAAGATTTACATACCCAGGCACCTGTGACTATGGTTAGGGCTTGCCCATTTCCTTCACAGGTGCACACACCCACACACACTCCACCCTGAGCCAGTACACGTTCAGATTCTAGGAAATAGTAGCAGGTTTATTATGAGCTTCATTATGCAGATGCAAGGCAAGGAATACAAGGTAATGCAAAAAAAAAAAAAAAAAATAGTAGATAACAAAAGCTAGTTGTTAGATTTTGATTCTCCAACCTGACCATCTGGAAGTGTCATAAGCTGTGCAGACTTTTGTCAGTAAGGGAAGTAAACTTTGCTTATTTACTGCAAAGGCTATTGTAATCATCATCCTTGCTTTAATATTTATACTGGGTTCTTTACACATCAGAATAATCAATTTACTCAACCCCAACTGTCCCGGACTTATCTGTAATCAGGAGCAGTTTCAATAAGTTTCAGCAGTCTGGAGATTAGTGAGAGAACTCTGGGGCCTATTTTTGACAACTCGTCCACTTGACCTAAGTTGACCAGACCTAGTCAAGCAGTCCCATTACAGGGGTTAGCAGTGGTGTTCCGCAGGGATAAGTCCTTGATCCAGTTCGGTTCAACATTTTTTTGTGAATGACATCGGGGAAGAGCTGGTTGGAAAGGTTTGCCTTTGTCGATCTAAAAATCTGCAACGGGGTAGACACCCTGAAAGTTGTGGAAAACATGTGGAGGGATCTACTGAAGCTTGAGGAATGGTCTAGTCTAGCAGCCAAGATTGAATGCTAAAAAAAAAAAAATGCAGGTTTATGCATTTGGATTACAAAAACCCAAGAGAGCAGTACAATTTGAGGAGTTACGTTCTGTGCCCAAAAGAAGACCAGGATCTGGGGATGATCACATCTGATGATCTTAAGATGGCCAAATAGGTAGATAAAGCAACAGCAAAAGCTAGAAGGCTGTTTTGTTGCATAGAGAGAGGAATAGCTAGTAGGAAAAAAGGAGATAATATAGCCTTTGTATATGTCTCCGGTGAGACTTCATTCTAGAATAGGAGTGGGCAAACATTTTTTTAAATAGGGCCACGTTATTGGTGCTTACTGGGGCTGGTGGACCCTGTAAAAATCCGGTGGGGGGGGCAGCGGCAGTTACAATGGTTACAGTGAAAGGACCAAAGCAGCAACCATTCCAATAAAAATAATAATTCAAAACAGATGATAAATAGAATAGCATCAAATAGTTAAGAACTATAAAAATGTTCCAGACACCCATAGTAACAAAGTATTGATGGCAGAAAAAGACTAAATGGTCCATCCAGTCTGCTCAGCATGTTTCTTCTGGTACTAACAACTGCTCCGTGCAGGTTATCCCCATGTTTTTGTTAAGGGTAGTAACTGCCGCTCCGAGCAGGTTATCCCCATGTTTTTGTTAAGGGTAGTAGCTGCCGCTCCGTGCAGGTTACCCTCATGTTTTTGTTAAGGGAAGTAACTGCCGCTCCGTGCAGGTTATCCCCATGTTTTTGTTAAGGGAAGTAACTGCCGCTCCGTGCAGGTTATCCCCGTGTTTTTGTTAAGGGTAGTAACTGCCGCTCCGTGCAGGTTACCCTCATGTTTTTGTTAAGGGAAGTAACTGCCGCTCCGTGCAGGTTATCCCCATGTTTTTGTTAAGGGAAGTAACTGCCGCTCCGTGCAGGTTATCCCCGTGTTTTTGTTAAGGGTAGTAACTGCCGCTCCGTACAGGTTACCCTCATGTTTTTGTTAAGGGAAGTAGCTGCCGCTCCGTGCAGGTTACCCTCATGTTTTTAAGGGAAGTAGCTGCCGCTCCCTGCAGGTTTCCTCCATGCTTTTGTTAAGGGAAGTAGCTGCCGCTCCGTGCAGGTTACTCCCGTGTTTTTGTTAAGGGAAGTAGCTGCCGCTCCCTGCAGGTTTCCTCCATGCTTTTGTTAAGGGAAGTAGCTGCTGCTCCGTGCAGGTTACCCCCGTGTTTTTGTTAAGGGAAGTAGCTGCCGCTCCATGCAGGTTACCCCCGTGTTTTTGTTAAGGGTAGTAACTGCCGCTCCGTGCAGGTTACCTCCATGCTTTTGTTAAGGGAAGTAGCTGCTGCTCCGTGCAGGTTACCCCCGTGTTTTTGTTAAGGGAAGTAGCTGCCGCTCTGTGCGGGTTACCCCCATGTTTCTGTTAAGGGAAGTAGCTGCCGCTAATGCTGCTAATGCCGCTAATATAGCAACATTTTTACTGGGTGAGGAGCCATCTTGAAAATTCAGACAGTGTTGTTTGATGTGCTTTGCTTTTAGACTTTTCACTTAAGTCTCTGTTTCAGTACCCCATACTGTAATAGTCGGGGCCCAGGTTGGTTATTGTCTGCATTCAATTCCCCTCCCCCCCCCCCACTGCCAAAGCAGAGAGCAATGTTCCATTTGGGTCAAAAGCATCAAGGCTTATGGGTTAAGGGTAGTTATCCCCATGCAAACTGTTAATGGTAGTAACCGCCATTAGCAGGTTACCCCCATGCACTCTTTTCTTCATTTCCATTCTCCAGCCTTTAGGGGTCCACAGTGTTTATCCCAGGCCCCTTTGAATTCTTTGACTGTTTTTGTGTTCACCACCTCCTCTGGAAGGGCATTCCATGCATCCACCACCCTCTCTGTGAAGAAATATTCCCTGACATTGGTTCTGACTCGTTGTCCCCCCCCCCCCCCCCCCCAACCGAGTTTTATTTCTTAACTCCTAGTTCTACTGTTTCCTTTCCAACTGTAAAGGTTTTGAAGTTCATGCATTATCAAAACCTTTCAGGTACCTGAAGGTCTGTATCATATCACCCCTCTACCTCCTCCTCTCTTCCAGGGTGTACATATTCAGATCCTTCAGCTTCTTCTCTTAAGTCTTCTGATACAGAATCCACACCATTTTGGTCGCTCTTCTTTGGACCACCTCCATCCTGTCTCTATCCTTTTTGAGGTATGGGCTCCAGTATTAAATGCAGTGCTCCCAGGTGAGGCCTCACCAAGGACCTGTATGAGGGCATTATCACCTCCTTTTTCTTACTGGTTATTCCTCTCTCTAGGTAGCCCATGAGTCTTCTGGCTTTAGCTATTGCCTTGACACATTACTTCACCGTCTTCAGGTAGCCAGACACTATCACCTCAAGGCCCCTCTCCTAGTTTGTGCATATTAGTTTTTCAACACACATAATATTCAACTCTTTTCGATTACCACACCCCAGATTCATGACTCTGCACTTCTTGTCAATGAATCTCAGCTGCCAAATCCTTGACCAGTCTTCAAAATTTCTTATAACGCTTTTCGTTTTCACTATTCCTTCAGGCATGCCAACTCTGTTGCAGATCTAAGTATCATTTGCAAATAGACAGACTTTACCTTCTATTCCTTCCGCAATGACGCTCACAAAGATATTGAACAGAACCTGTTGCAAAACCAATCCCTGTGGCAATCTAACACTATTCTTTCTTCAGAGTAGGTTTTGTTTACCATTACACGCTGTCTTCTGTCAGTCAACCAGTTTGTAGTCCATGCTACTACCTTGGCACCCACTCCCAAGCTTCTCATTTTGTTTACGAGTCTCCTCTGCGGGACCATTTCAAAAGCTTTAGTAATATCGAGTAAGTCACATTAAGTACTCTTCCCTGATCCAATTCTCTAGACATCCATTCATAAAAATTAGATTTGGCTGACAGGACCTTCCCCCGGTGAATCCATGCTGCCTCGGGTCAAGCAACTCACTGGATTGTAGATAGTTCACTATTCTTTCTTTAAGCAGTATCTCCATTAAATTTCATACCATCTGTACACTATATTTAAATTGTATATTGTTTAACCATCTCTTTTCTCTCCTCTCTTCTTCCTTCTCCAAGTTCGGCTACCCTTGTTAAATGTAACTGTACTTTCGGACACCACAGTTCTAGTTTTTGTTTATAATGCACTCCTGTTCGATGTAAACCAGCAAGATATGTTTTCATGATTGCCGGTATATAAAAACTCTAAATAAATAAATAAATAAATAAAATAAACTGGCCTGTAGGTTCCAGCCTCCTCTCTGTTACTAGTCTTGTGAAACGGGACCACCACTGCTCTTCTCCGATCTTGTGGCACCACTCCCGTTTCCAGGGATCTATTGACCAGGTCCTTCAGCAGTCCTGCCAGCACATCTCTGAGCTCCTCAGTATCCTGAGATGTACCTCATCTGGCCCCATGGCCTTGTCCATTTTCCTTTCTCTTCTCTTACATTTCTTCTGTAAACGGAGTTTCAACTACTCCACCTCAGTCTACGTTCCTGTCAACCAGCGACTGTTCTTATTCAGGGACATCTTTAATGAACACCAAACTGAAGTATTTGTTTAATATTTCCACCATTTCTTCATCTCTCTCCACACATTGCTCCTTGTTACCTTTCAATTTCACTATACCACTTCTGGCTTTCCTCCTTTCTCTGATAGATCTGAAAAATGTTTTGTCACCTCACTTTTCCTGTTTGGCAATCCTTTCTTTCAGATGGAAGAAGGATCCATCTGAAGAAAATAGGATAAAACGTAAGCATTGTCAAGTTAAGTGTAAAACATTGATAAGACAGGCGAAGAGAGAATTTGAAATGAAGTTGGCCATAGAGGCAAAAACTCATAATAAAAACTTTAAAAAATATATCCAAAGCAAGAAACCTGTGAGGGAGTCGGTTGGACCATTAGATGACTGAGGGGTTAAAGGGGCTCTTAGGGAAGATAAGGCCATTGCAGAAAGATTAAATGAATTATTTGCCTCCGTGTTTACTAATGAGGATGTTGGAGAGATACCAGTTCCAGAGATGGTTTTCAGGGGTGATGAGTCAGATGAATTGAACGAAATCACCTGTGAACCAGGAAGATGTGGTAGGCCAGATTGACAAACTAAAGAGTAGCAAATCACCTGGACCGGATGGTATGCATCCTAGGGTACTGAAGGAACTCAAAAATGAAATTTCTGATCTATTAGTTAAAATTTGTAACCTATCATTAAAATCATCCATTGTACCTGAAGACTGGTCGGTGGCCAATGTAACCCCAATATTTAAAAAAGGTTCCAGGGGCGATCCGGGTAACTATAGACCAGTTAGCCTGACTTCAGTGCCGGGACAAATAGTGGATATTATTCTAAAGATCAAAATCGTAGAGCATATAGAAAGACATGATTTAATGGAACACAGTCAACATGGATTTACCCAAGGGAAGTCTTGCCTAAGAAATCTTCATTTTTTTTGAAGGGGTTAATAAACATGTGGATAAAGGTGAACCGGTAGATGTAGTGTATTTGGATTTTCAGAAGGCGTTTGACAAAGTCCCTCATGAGAGGCTTCTACGAAAACTAAAAAGTCATGGGATAGGAGACGATGTCCTTTCGTGGATTACAAACTGGTTAAAAGACGGGAAACAGAGAGTAGGATTAAATGGTCAATTTTCTCAGTGGAAAAGAGTAAACAGTGGAGTGCCTCAGGGATCTGTGCTTTTCAATATAAATATATATATATATAAATGATCTGGAAAGGAATACGACGAGTGAGGTTATCAAATCTGCAGATGATACAAAATTATTCAGAGTAGTTAAATCACAAGCAGACTGTGATACATTACAGGAGGACCTTGCAAGACTGGAAGATTGGGCATCCAAATGGCAGATGAAATTTAATGTGGACAAGTGCAAGGTGTTGCATGTAGGGAAAAATATCCCTTGCTGTAGTTACACGATGTTAGGTTCCATATTAGGAGCTACCACCCAGGAAAAAGATCTAGGCATCATAGTGGATAATACTTTAAAATCATCGGCTCAGTGTGCTGCAGCAGTCAAAAAAGCAAACAGAATGTTAGGAATTATTAGGAAGGGAATGGTTAACAGAACGGAAAATGTCATAATGCCTCTATATCGCTCCATGGTGAGACCGCATCTTGAATACTGTGTACAATTCTGGTCACCGCATCTCAAAACAGATATAGTTGTGATGGAGAAGGTACAGAGAAGGGCAACCAAAATGATAAAGGGGATGGAACAGTTCTCCTATGAGGAAAGGCTGAAGAGGTTAGGGCTGTTCAGCTTGGAGAAGAGACGGCTGAGGGGGGATATGATAGAGGTCTTTAAGATCATGAGAGGTCTTGAATGAGTAGATGTGAATCGGTTATTTACACTTTCCAATAATAGAAGGACTAGGGGGCATTCCATGAAGTTAGCAAGTAGCACATTTAAGACTAATCGGAGAAAATTCTTTTTCACTCAACGCACAATAAAGCTCTGGAATTTGTTGCCAGAGGATGTGGTTAGTGCAGTTAGTGTAGCTGGGTTCAAAAAAGGTTTGGAGAAGTTCTTGGAGAAGTCCATTAACGGCTATTAATCAAATTTACTTAGGGAATAGCCACTGCTATTAATTGCATCAGTAACATGGGATCTTCTTAATGTTTGGGTAATTGCCAGGTTCTTGTGGCCTAGTTTGGCCTCCTTTGGAAACAAGATGCTGGGCTTGATGGACCCTTGGTCTGACCCAGCATGGCAATTTCTTATGTTCTTATGACCTTTTGCTTTCTTGATTTCTTTCTTCGTCTCCCTCAGTTTCATTAGATATTCTTCCCTGTGTTCCTCTTTTTGGGATCCTTTGTACTTCTTGAACGCTGTTATTGATGCCTTTATTTTATCAGCCACCTCCTTTGAGAACCAGATTGGTTTCTTATTCCTTACATTTTGTTTACTTTTCTAGCATATAGATTTGTTGCCTTTGCAACTGATTCTTTTAATTTGGCTCACTGTTCCGGCTCACTGTTCCACCTCACCCATAAAATATTTGAAAACAGACACATCAAATAATACCCAGTAATTAAAACTAGTAAGGATTTAAAAAGATCCTCCACTATCTATACCTGGGAACTTTTTTTATTTCCAGATGCCATGAGATTATCATGGATTAGCACTCACCCATACACACAGATTGCTCTCTCACCCACCCATATATATACGCTTTCCCCCACACATTGCTCTCACCCATTCATACACTGTGTTCTTTCACACCCACACACACATGCTTTCTCTTATCCACGTACACACATGCTGTCTTTTACCCATATACCTATGCTGTCTCTCAGCCGTATACCCACAGCTCTCTCCCACACACACATGCTGTTGCTCGCTCTCTCACTCTCTCACACACACACACACACACACACACACACACACACACACACACACACACACACACACACATGCTTACACACATGCTTTTACCCATATACATATGCTGTACACACACACACACACATACCCACACATACATACACACACACACTCCTCACCTAAGGCCTCTGTGGCCAAGTTGCAGATTCCAGCAGCTCCTTCTCTTTTTGCCCTGATGGCCTCGTTACCGATTCTGATGGAGCCACGATGCTTCTCCTCTTTCTACCCTGCCGGCCTCATTGCCGATTCTGGTGGGGCTGCGCTGCTCTCCCTACACTGCTATACCTCTGAGGGGGATGTTGTTGTTGGCCGCCAACACCCAGGACGATGATATCAAAGAAGGTCCGCAATGTCGGGCCATTGTTGATGACAGAGATAATGGGGCAAATTGAGTAGGAGGAGAGCCAGAAAAACCCTGTCACAGGGGCTGGGTTTGACCCGCAGGCTATAATTTGCCCACCCATAATCTAGAATACTGTGTATAAATCTGGAGACCAGACCTTCAAAAGGATATAAACCAAATACAGTCAGTCCAGAGGTTAGATATAAAATAGCCCTCTTCATAAAGAATATGGGAACAGACTTAACAATCTGAACATGGAGGGAAAGGGGAAATATGATAGCGACATTTAAATACCTTCAAGGAATAAATGCTTAGAAGGCTTGAAAGATTTATGTAGTACCAGTTTATTATTATTCTTAGCAAAACACAAAACTTTGTAGGTTGTGATCTTGGATCCGTATAGGACTTATTCTAGCCCACACAGGCCTTGTCTTCCTTCCTTATTAAAATACACATTGGTAATGGAGACCGGTTTAGTGGATCTTTTGCTGTGGCCAGAAAGCACTCATGGTGCTGCCCCATCTCATCTGCTCTAAATGCAAAGAGATTTTCCTGTCTTTAGACTTGACGATTCCTCATGCAATAAATGT
The DNA here is from genome assembly GCF_901001135.1 of Rhinatrema bivittatum. Lineage (NCBI taxonomy): Eukaryota > Metazoa > Chordata > Amphibia > Gymnophiona > Rhinatrematidae > Rhinatrema > Rhinatrema bivittatum. The sequence continues at coordinate 31,622,246 of NC_042629.1, forward strand.
GCTATTGTCTGGCTTGGTCTTGCGTCCGCTTGCACGTTTTCCAGGGTCAGGTAGCTCGTGTGTCCGGTAAGGCCCCAGGTTGGAAATTGCACAGGTTGCCTTCCGTCAGGTTTCAGCAGTTGCTGACCTCAGCACCGCGCTTCAAGGCTCCTTGGTTTCTCCTCGCTTCAAAGAATATCATTGATGATGAACATTCCTGACCTGATTGCCTTGTAGAAACCCTGGCACAAATGAAGAAGGTAAAATGCAGAGGCTGCTGGAAATTACCACAATTTTGCGACTGGTGGAAGGGGGGGTGGGGTTGTGTGGGTTGGGGTTTATGCTAAAGCAGGCGCTGCCTCCATTCCGAGAGAGGTCGGAAGTCTGCGCTGACGACACTGCCTCCGACCATCTCCTTCAGCTAGGAGAATAAACCCCGGCAGTCTCCATCTCAGCACAGTCTTGCTTTCTAGTTGCCATTGTTCAAGGTGCTAAGGCGACAGCTTCTCCCCTCAAGTGATTATGCTAATCAGTTTTTGATCAGATGATTAAATTATAATTCGATTAATTCTGTGCGCTAAATGCTTTGAATGCCTTTTGCATTGCCTGGCTGCTTTGTGGTAAAACATCCCTGCATGCCATCTGTTTCTGTGCTAGGAGAAGCAGTGAGCAGTAAGTGTGCTCCTCTCCTCCTCCATCCCCCCCCCCCCCCCCCCCAGTGACACCGGGCTCCCTCCGCCTCTCCCACCAGCTGACACTGTACTCTGCATGTCCTTGTCCTGAAGATTCACCCAGGTCGGTGCCGGGCTATCTGGCGCCCTGGCTAATTCGTTTTGGGGGGGGGGGGGGGAGTTACAAGAGGGGTAAGGTAAGGGGTAGGTGAGGGTAACTGCCTTGGGTGCTAAGTCCAGTGGTGGGGGTGGTGTCAGAAGGGGGCAGGGCACCAGTACTCCATGCCACAGAAGCAGCTTTGAATGAAGCAGTTACATTATCGGGGGGGGGGGGGGGGGGCCGGCTGGTGGTGTCCATTGGAGGAGGCCTCACTTCCCAGTGTCCTGGCCACGTCACCCTTTTGAATCAGTCTGTGAGTATGTGAGCAGAGTGAGCCTGAAAGGGTGGTGAGAGCGAGCCTTGCCTGGGGCAGCGCCATTATGTCCAGTGGCTGCGGGGGTGCAGGGCAGGGATTCCCCTTCTGATAATGCAGCTGCACGGTAGCGGCCACATAAGGACACAAATAGAGCTCCTACTGCAACAGCGGTGGCAAGCAGGAGCGGCGCCCTGTCCCCTGACCAGGTGCATTGAAGCCCCCCCCTGGGCCTGGCGCTTCAGGCAGTCACCTGTCTCGCCCCCCGTTGACACTTGCTCTGTGTGTGCACTGCACAGGTCCCCTTCCCCCTCCACACTGCTACCCCATAAAAGTACATTACAGCTCCAAAGTTTCTCACTTCTTCCAGAAAACACTCTGGCATCAGAACTTATTATTCAATGACCACGCCCTGTTCACACAAACACGGGCAACAAACTGTTCCTTTGCTTTTTTCTGACAAGAAATGGCAAAAAGAAACCCCCCTGCTTATCCAGAACTTACTCACTTGAAATACCGTCTGTGAGGGGAGCTAACTTCCATACGGGCCGATACAGTAAAGTCCGCCGGGAGAGCGTTCGCCCGCTCTCCCGGCGCACGCACCGGCCACTCGCCGGTGCGTGCGATGCAGTATTTAAATGAGGCCTGGCGGTAGATCCGGGCAAAAGGAGGCGCTAGCGCGTCCCTAGCGCCTCCTTTTTGACAGGAGCAACGTCTGTCAGTGGGTTTGACAGCCGATGCTCAATTTTGCTGGTGTCGGTTCTCGAGCCCGCTGACAGCCACGGGCTCGGAAACCGGACGCCGGCAAAATTGAGCGTTCGGTTTTTGGCCCGACAGCTGTGGGATGAATTCAAATTTTTTTTTTTTTTTTTTACCTTTTTTTACTCTTCGGGACCTCCGACTTAATATCGCCATGTTTTCCTCCCCTTACTGAATAAGGGGTAAGGGAAAACGCGCATCCAAGACCAGGCTAACAGTGCGCTCCGTCGGAGCACACTGTACTGTATCGGCCTGATAGCCCGTCACAAGTATAAACTTTCAGGTTGCCCTGCAGCCTGTATGTGTGTTTTACTGCTGTTCTCTGCCTGAGCCACCCGGCTTTACTCTTCAGTGGTCTGTACTCCCATTAAGTAGCTCTGCTTCTGTACCACTGTGCTTATGTGTGCAGGGACCATACAGTAATTTTTATTCTCTTCTCTAAACTCTTTTGGCCTGTGCCTTGCTGTAGGCCCTACTTCCTTGGCCAGAAAAATGTTCTCCCTCTTCTTTTTCTGGCTTGAGCACTGCTCTGTACAACTGTTTTAGAACAAACCGATTTCCAAACAAACTTCTGTTCTGACACGTGGATCTCTTGCTGTATGCTGTGTAGCGCAGAGGTCCCACTCCTGCCACCATATGTGACACAGTAATGAGCGGTCAAGGCTTTCTTTAAGGGCTTTCATTCACAGTGCCACAAGGAACATCAGCATAAACTGCTTACCTTCAGCAGTAATCACAATTAAGTTGCCTTCAGCATTCACACGCAGGATTCGCCTTCAGGGCAGAGATGTGTCAGGAGGTGCCTTCTCTTGGAGACCTGGGGCCTGTCTGTTCTCACCTGGGCCCAAACTCCTATTCCTACTCTCAGGGGCCCTGCCCATCTACCTGTTTCTCTAGCTTTTTAGGTGAATCAGGTCCAGCACTGGTTAAGGAAGGTTTTCAGGGACATAAGAAGGAGAGAGGATCTGAATAGGTCTGGGGGAAGAGCTGTGTGGGACTGAAATAGGAGAAGGACTGATAGGGGAGTGGAGGGATGTGTGATGAGGGAACCGTGGAAGAGGGAAGAGATCTGAAGAGGTGGGGAGAGTGCGGGACAAGAAGAGATAGGAGGGGGTGAGAGTAGAAGGCGATGAGACAGGCTGTGGATAGAGAGAGAGATTCATATGGAGAAAGTAAGAACAGATGCTGAAGAAATGCGGAAGAGAGGAAATAGTTTTTTAAAAGAAGGCATCAGGAGGCAGTGGAAAGTAGGAGAAAAAGACCAAGGAGAGGAGAGAAATCTAATTACAGATAGAGAGGTTGGAAAACTTTAGGGGAGATTTCCATGCTAGCTGGGGTGGATGAAGGGAGGGGTGCGGGTGGGACAGCTGGTATCTGCCTTTCTTCTCCAGCCCTGCAGGTACTGGGATAGATGAGGTATCTTACTGGATGGAAGAGGTTGAGGCAGTTGGCAGTGCCTTGGGCTGAAAACCACTCTTAAAAATTGTTCCCCCTTGGCATCTCCGACATTGAGAGGGGCTGCACTCCGGGCTTGAATTGAGGGTTAATAGAGGGGGACCACTGATAGGGGTATATAGAAGAGATCTTTAGGGACAGACTAGAGCAGTCCCAAGCTCCTTGTGCTGCTCTGCAGGAGCGAGGCCACCTGACCCAGGACTCGTTATAGACTCGTTAGGAACTAGGGAATGTTCTGGGGAAGGGGGGGCCTGGCTGCACCTTAATCAGAGTAGGGACCAGGCTGCTGGCGCTAACCTTTTAAAAGGAGGTAGAGCAGCTTTTAAACTAGAACGTGGGGGAAAGCAGCGCATGGTTCAGAGCAAGGTATCTTCAAAGGATACTGACCAACAAAAAAGGGCCTGGTTCACTAAGCATTTTTCCCAGAGACACAGAATGGGAGAAAAACCATGTGAATTAGGTGGCTGCAAAATCTGAAAAAGCCCAGATGAATTTAAATACAAAGCATGCAGTTAAAAATAACACCCTGTTATCATCTGATAATAAGCAGGTTGTGGATATATTTTTTAAAAATATATTTATTTAAAATGTTTGTATTCCATCAATCCACAAATCTTGGTAGATAAATGGTACTGTGCACATATAGTTAAAGCAGTATTACAAAAAAAATTATACATTAAAATAAAAGTATCCATAAATGCTTAGCATGTACTATATATAAAATTAGACATACAAACAAAATTAATTTAAATGTCTGTATGCAAATGCAGGAAGTCCGAGTTAGAATGTATTGTGCTAAAGGAAGTTATAGACATAATAGGCAACTCGGAGACGTGCTGGAGTGAGGATAACCAATGGTACACATTACAGCGACATGACAGGGCAAATAAAATTGGTGGAGGGGTGGCACTGTATGTTAAGGATGCCATGGAGTCAAGCAGCATAAAAGTTTTGCAAGAAACAAAGTGCACTCTGGAAACCTTATAGATAGAAATTCCAAGGGTAAAAGGAAGAGTATAGTAGTGGGGATATGTTATTACCCATCTAGCCAGGATGAAGAAAACGAAGGTAAAATGCTAACAACTTAAGACTGGCTAGTAAAATGGGCAACACTATAATAATGGGAGACTTCATTTATCCAAGTGTTGATTGGGTAAATGTCATATCAGGACATGCAAGGGAGGTAAAGCTCCTAGTGTAATGTGCTACCAACCCCAGTGGCTTGCACTGTGGTCAGCTATCAGTACCTCTCTGTCCCAGCCCCGGTGTGATGTCTTGTTGTTCCCCTGTGGCCTTCCAGCATGGCTCCCGGTGTCCTGGCTCTGCCTTACATCCTGCAACTGACTAGGGACATGCCCAGGAAATATCAAGCTTTTTAGAGCCTTAAGAAGGGAAGCCCTGTGGCACAACTTGATGACCTAAGCACTGTCTACATATTTAAGGAAACCAAGTTCACATCAAACTTGCCTGAGCAACAGGTCCTTTTTACCTGTGAACCGGAGAACTCATGTCCTCTTTGCCACTATTTTTGCTTTGACTTAAATTTTTCTGAGCTGTCTGTTTGCTGCCTGCCCTTACCCTGGCTTGATACTCTTCTCTGCGGACTCCGCCTGCCCTGACCCTTGCCTGCCTGGCTATGTTGCTACCTTGATTTTTTTTCATCAGTGTTTTCTGTCAGCTGCTACCTGTCAGAGCCAGATCTGCTCCCAGATGAGACAGCGCCAATCCAACAGTGGTCCAAAGGATTCACACCTCAGCCTGTGACAGGTCTGATAGGAGCAGAGGGGCTACTCCATTATACCTAGATGCCTTCAATGACTACTTCATGCAAAAGTTAGTCATGGAGCCCATGAGTGGGGAAGTATATTAGATCTAGTTCTTAATGGAATGCAAGACCTGGCGCAAGATATTTAATTTATTTATTTGGTATTTGTCTGCTGTCTCCTAAGATCGAGGTGGTAGATCTGTTTGACAACAGTTATCATAATATAATTTAATTTGACATAGCATAGTTATTTGAGGACAAATATTAGGGGAAAACTACTGCAGTAGCATTTAACTATAAAAAGGGAAACTATGATAAAATGAGGAAATTTTGTTAGAATAAAAACTAAAAGGAGAAATTTACAAGGTTAAAAACTTCCAGGTGATATTGACACTGTTTAAAATTTCCATCCTTGAAGCCCAGACAAAATGTATTCCATGCATTAAAAAAGATCAAAAGAAAACCAAATGACTGCTGATGTGGCTTAATAGTGCGGTGAAAGAGGCAATTATAGCCAAAAGGGCATTATTCAAAAAAATGGATCCAAATGAGTAAAATAGAGTACAGCATAAGCACTGGCAAGTTAGATGTAAAAAATTAAGCAGGCTAAGAGAGAATTTGAAAAGAAACTTGCCATACAGGCAAAAACAAGTAATAAAATCTTTTCCAAATACATTTGAAGCAAAAATCCTGTGAGGGAGTCAGTTGGGTTGCTAGATAACCAAGAGATAAAAGGGAAGGTCAAGCAGGACAAGGAAATAGCAGAATAACTAAATAAATTCTTTGCCTCTGTCTTTACTGAGAAGATGTTGGGGGTCATACCCACACTGGAAACATTTTTTTGATGGCGATAACTCTCAATGACTAAACAAAATCACTGTGAAACTGGAGGAAGCAATAAATTAAATTAACAGACTAAAGAATAACAAATTACTGGGACCAGATGGTATTCACCCCCGAGTACAGAAGGAAATCAAACATGAAATTACAGACCTGTTTCTGGTGATTTGCAGCCTGTTATTTAAAACAGCCATGGTGCCAAAAGACTGGTGGGTAGCCAATGTGATGCCAGTTTTTAAAAAGGGCTCCAGGTGTGATCCAGGAAACTATAGGCCAGTGAGTCTGATGTCTGTGCTGGGCAAAATGGTCCAACTATTCTTAAAAACAAAATTACTGACCACATAGATAGACATGGTTTAATGGGAGTCAACTTGGATTTTAAAAAGGGAAATCTTATCAATTTACTAGATTTTATTTGAGGATGTAAATAAACATGTGGATAAAGGTGAGCTGGATGATATAGTATATTTGGATTTTCAGAAGGCATTTGACAGTCTTTCATGAGAGACTCTTTAGAAAATTGGGAGGTCCTGGGATTGGAGGCAGTGTCCTATTGTGAATTGGTAACTGGATAATAGACAAGAAACCAGTTTTCCAAATGACAAAAGGTTATTAGTGGAGTGCCCTAGGGGTCTGTATTGGGACCTGTGCTATTTAGCATATTCATAAATGATCTGGAGAAAGGAACAACGAATGAGGAGACCATATTTGCAGATGTTTGTTAAAACAGCAGTGGATTGTGATGAACTTTAGAAGGACCTTTTGAGGCTAGGAGACTGAGCAGCTAAATGGCAGATGCAATTTAATATAGACAAGTGCAAAGTAATGCATGTAGGGAAACGTAATCCTAACTATAGGTACACAATGCTAGGTTTTGTGTTAGGAGTCAATACCTAGGAAAAGGATCTCTGAGTCCTAGTGATAGTTATCTTGAAATCTTCATCTCAGGATGCGGCGGTTATCAAAAAGGAAAATCGAATGTTAGGAATTATTTGGAGTGAGATACATAGAAATGATAACATGAAAAGAACCAATGGTCCATCCAGTCTGCCCAGCAAGCTTCCCATGATAGTATCTACCGGGCCGTGCAGGTTATCCCCCATGCATCAGTCAGTTTTACTTGATGTGCTTTGCTTATGGACTTGGCGATAGAAGCAGTCCTGTGTTGTTTTTTTTTTCCTTAACGTCTTGTGTGCGCGCATCAGTACCCCAGCCTGTAAAAGTCATGGCTCATGTTGGTGGTCTCTGAATCCAACTTCCTCTTTCCTTTCAGCCCCCACCCCCCTCCTTCGAAGCAGAGAGTGATTATTGCAGCTGCATCAAAAGCATCGAGGCTTCTTGGTTAAGGGAAGTAATCCCATACTTCTGTTAAGGGCAGTAACTGCTGCTCTGTGCTGATTACCCCCATGCTTATCAGTTCCCCAGACCGTAAGAGTTGTGGCCCTCTTTGGTTGCTGTCTAAATCCAATTTCTCTTTTCCCCTGCCGTTGAAGCAGAGAGCAATGTTGGAGTTGCATCAAGGCTTATTGGTTAAGGTTAGTAACCGCCACATCAGCAAGATACCCCTATGCATACTTTCTTTGTTTCCTTTAGGACTTGGTAGTAGAAGCAGTCCTGCGCTTTTTCCCTTTTGTCTGCATACCACTATCCCAGACTATGCAAGTTGGGGGCCCTTGGTTGTCGTCTGAATCCAATTTGTCTTTTCCCCCTGCCATCTAAGAGGGAAAAAATGTTGCAGTTGCATTAAAAGCATCAAAGTATATTGGTTGAGGGTGGTAACTGTCGTACCAGCAAGTTACTCCCCTGCACACTTATCTCATTTCCATCTTCTAGCCGTTAGAGATCCACAGTGTGTATCCCATGCTCCTTTGAATTCTTTGACTGTTTTCTTCTTCACTGCCTCTTCCAGAAAGGCATTCCAGGCCTCCCCCACCCTCTCCATGAAGAGAGATTTCCTGAAGTTGGTTCTAAGTCATTCCCCCTGGAGTTTCATTTCATAACCCCCTAGTTCTATTGTTTTCTTTCCAATGAAAACTGAAGTCCATACATCATCGAAACCTTTCAGGTATCTGAAGGTCTGGGTCATATCTCCCCTGCACCTCCTCTCTTCCAGGGTGTACATATTCAGATCCTTCAGTCTTCCAGTAGAAACCGCACACCATTTTCGCTGCCCTTCTCAGAACAGCCTCTACCTTGTCTCTATCCTTTTTGAAATACAGTCTCCAGAACTGAACACAGTATTTCAGGGGAGGCCTCATCAAGGACCTGTACAAGGGG